>NC_066367.1:3044166-3355833 GCF_013377495.2 Cygnus atratus
TTCTTTTTCCCCAAAAATTCTGGCAAATTTAAACTGCTTTCACAAAGAGAGCTAGACATTCTTCATTTTTTTTCAGCAAATAAATTATTCATTTTAAAGATTTTCATCCAGCTAATAATACAAATTACCAGAACAGACTATTTGCATTACAGTGTCTAACTGCAGGAGTTACGTTTCTGTCTATGCTTCTAACTATAGAGTAAGGAGCTTTAGACCTACCTGCACCTATCCCATCCCTTGAATTCAGAGGAAAAATAAATTAATTCTTTTTGCAACAGATTAGATGGATTCCCCACAAAATTTCTGTTTTAGTTCCAGACTTCAAAGTTGACTAGAATTCAGACTATAGTGGGTTACTGTGAGGTGTCACACATGCAATTCTCTCTCCACACACGTAATTCTCTCTCTATCTCTACACCTCTCTGTATTAGGAGATTTATACCCCTGATTCCCAGAAGAAGAGCATCTACTCGGCCTCCAGGGTGTGTGTATGTTGGTAGCTCCCAAGCTCTGCTCCTTGTCTGTCACACAGCTGTCTTGGGAAGAGCTGGAGGTGACCAAATGGCAGGATCCAGCTGATGACCTTAGCCTTGCTCCATTTCTCTCAGGCCATGGAGTTGTGGACAAATTTTAGAGTCCCATGTATCATTGCAATGCAAAATAGCACGCTTTTGTCCTGTTAGCAAGTCGAAGCCTGAGGGTTACTTAGCGCTGTCTTTGCTACCAAAGTGCTGCTCTGAAGCTAAGGATGGGACAGGCAAACATCACTTAAACCTGTATCTTCATCCAATATTTCTTTCAGTTTTTTAGAGCTTGTATTCCAGTCATATAAGAGAGAATTCCCATGTTGATCCTGGCAGGCATCACCAGTTTCAAGCCTGCTTTCCACCAGTCTAGCATGAGAAAGTGGCTGGAAGACATCCAAAAATCTGAACATTTGTTTCCATGGAAGGCGTGTAATATCCAGCTGCTTTTGACTCTGAATTTAATGGCATACTTGTATTTGAAAAGAAAAAAAATCAATAAGGTTTATGAGCTGAAAAGAGATCCACTGTAACCAGTTCTGTCACTTTTAAGGACACCTTACGCAATTCTTTGTGAAACAGAAATCAGGCTAGAGAAACTATCCTACGCATTCCTGCAAAACAAGATTTAGCGTTGTAAACCTCACTGGAGCAGCTCAAGGAGAGGTACAATGATAGAGAACAAAGGAGAGCAGTGAGAAACAGCCCACCACTAATCAGCCTAGAAGGCCAATAAGATCTGATAGGTTTCTGCAATAAAACTACCCTAAACCTCCCAGTGGATTTTCATACAATAGAAATCAAAAGGGCACATTAGTCATACGGCAAGAGAGACACCAAGGGAAAACTTCCTGCTCTCATACTTTAAACAGCTTTCCTGTTCAGATAAAATAGCCATCATGCAAGGTTCATAAAGAATAAAACTTTTCACTCTTTGCTGAGGGCCACTCCAAGGTCTATGCAGCATTTAAGTCATACTATTATGAGGCCATAAACGGGGCACTAGTTGTAAATTATTTCTTATTGCTATTATTACCTTTGAGACACCATAATACATAATGATCTATCATCAACGTTTATAAAATGCTTCTGTTGGAATAGGCAGACCTTAGTTCCTTTTCGGAATAGTCCTGCTGACTTCAATCATGTCTACAGTTATATCAGAGATCCAATTTGCTTTTCACTCCACATTTCTGCACTTTGTTAGATTACCTGGAACCTCTGGTCATAGAGGGGAAAAGATACATTGGCAAATGGATTGAGTCCTTCCCTTTCTCCTCATGGCTATTTGTGCTGCATTATAAAAACGTATGGTGGTTAAGGTAGTGTCACTAACAGAGTCCTCCCAACGTAGTGCTGTTATGCTGAAGCATGTAGTCACTTGAGGACATTCATTAGAAATCTTAATGAAGCTCAGGCTATACAGACACTAGTGACCAGTATGAAATTCCAAAAGGCAAAGCCAGTAACTCCTCTTAACATTGGCATCCCCACTGCCACCTGTGAGAACAGCCTTTACAGTAAAGGCTGTTCTCCCAGGTGGCTACCTACCTGTCCATGCTCTTCCTGTCCTGCATGCTGGGTGGTGGCATGGTGGGGTTCTGTGGAGCTGTGCCCTTTTAGTGCTTTGGCCTGACACTGTGATTTCTTTTCTTTTGAACTTTTGTTAGGGGGATGCAGAATGTTAGTTATTCCTCAAAGAAACAGTTTCATATTGTGTTAATCATTCTAATATTTATTTGTAATCAAGTTTTGGTTTGATCTGAAGTTCAAATCTTCACAAATATCTGATGGGATTAACACAAAACTGCACAAAATTCTTTCTTCTCATATGATAAGCATTGAAACTTATGTGAGGATTGGTCTTCTGTTGAGCTAAATTTACATTTTGTAGAACTAACTACACTGTGACATATTTAAGATTGTAACTACTGTCTTCAAAACTTCCAAAAGAGAGCAGTCTCTTTTTACATTTAGCTCCATTTAAAAAAAAAAAAAAGTCTCATCTTTACACAGCTGAAATTCCTGTTGTTTTTTTTTTCACTGTCTTTTATAAAGATAAAATGTATGTATTATTGGTTTTGTTTAGACTATAATAAATTGGCACTAAATCTCCGAAAGAACATCTTGTTATGTCCATTAATGGTAAATTATAGTTAATGTTTTTTTCATTGGATGTGGGACTGTAAGTACTAAAGATAGTGCTGAATCATTGTACTTATTTAGAAATGTTACCTTTTTTCATAAATACAAGCAATTAAAGTCTTGGTCTCCACTAAGCAACCTTCACTTCCAAGACAATGTAGGCATACTCTCAGTATATATGTTTGATTGCATATTCTATTTATACGTTCTATTTAAGTGGCCAACTTCCCAACAGCAAAATTTCCATCTGCAACACAACCAAATCTATTCCCTGCAACAACAGTTTCTTAGGTGAGCAGTGAAGAGTGGACAGCAAAAGCATCTCCAGACCCTTTGCTGCTGTTTTCTCTGCTGGAGTCTGGGATGCCTGGAAAAAACTTGATGAGCTTTCAAGGCGCACCAGACTTGCCTGAAACAGAAGCAGCAAACTTAGAAGCTAAACAGAAGTTGTGAACAAATTGTTCTGCTTCTAAACTGGGTTTGTTAGTCAGTCAGTCTATTCTGGAGGGGGGGGGTGGGGAAGGTGTTGCTAACAGAATATTAAGTGAAGGGAAGGAGAGTAAGGTTGGGAGGAAAGCCATTATTTGTAGGAGAGAGAAACAGGTAAATTATCGCCTATGGAACACTGAAGGAATCGTGGGGAAGATTATAAATTCCTGTAAGAATGGTATCTCTCCTGAGTCCACAATTTTTAGTAGCCAACAGAAGGTGAAGGATTCTCGTGTATCTGACAGCTTGTCTGTTCCTCAGTTGCATTAGCTGATCTAAGTAAAGATATTGCTTCCCCCTGCAAACTTGGGTTCAGTTGTGTCCTGAGGCTGCAGGAGTGTTATCAAGAAGAGCAGACATATTGTTCTGCCCAGCTGGAAAGTTACCGCACTCTTCCCATGCATCTCCTGAGACACTGATGGCACTGCACAGACTTGCACAGAGTAAGGCTTGTTGCTATATTTTGCCACTGGAGCTAGCTAGACTGATGAGCAGTCCTGGGGAGGACAGAGGTGCCCCACCATATGCGGTATCCATTTTCATTGTAATGCCAATGGTATGCGTGTTCCCCAGGTCTGGGCAAAGACAGACCTACATAGACCCTCCTGCAGGCCTTTTTAAATGCTATTTGTCATCAAAAGGCAAAAAAGAAGCACATTTACTTCAATGCATATTTTCCTCCCAGGGAAGAGCTTAGACTGTTTTATAACAGACATTCCATATTATTCTATATTGCATATAAAATATGAAACATATTTTTCAATCAGTTCTTCACCACGTCATTAATTGTTTGAAGTAAAATAACATTTTGTTTTGTGGAGTGAAGGAGGCAAATGTCACTTAGCCACAGGATGCTAGAGCTAAGTGCAAGATGTAGAGCAAAAATGTGATCTCAGCTGCCAGGAGCTCAGGGTAAAGTGTTATATTTTCAAAAATTGTGTCTTTCTGGTATAGACGTTGTGTGAATTTCGTTGCATATGTGTGAGATGGGATAGAATAAGAGAGAAGGCTGTCAGCCTTACCCATGCCTTAGCTTAAAAATAAAATTTTTGTATTGATCTGCTCCCAAAAGAAAAACGTACATCATTTTTGAAGTATTCCTAGTGAATTCTCCGTAAATTTTGTTCTTTTGTTCTTTCTGTCTGCCCTTAGGCAGACACAGAAATCAATGGTTTTCATCATTCCGATGTTGTATAATTTCATAATTCATGATGTATGATTTATTCAAATACACCTGTAACTTTTGTTTATGAACTTGAATACAAACAAAACAAATCACTTTTGTCACTTTTATCTTCATTGTAAATTGCTTGAGCCATACACAGAAGGCCATTTAGAAATACCACAGGTGTTCTTATTCTGTGCTAGCTATACCGAGTTATAAATCAACTCTTTTGTGTCATACAGGCCTCTTTTGAAAATCTCTGTTGACCAAAAATCCCAGTGCATACTGAGTGTTCACTTCAGCTCACTGAAGAGTTTTGCCTAAGCAAAGGGAGCACATACTTCTTCTTGCAAAGCCTTTTATTAGTCTATGGCAATGTGCTAAATAGTCTTGCATTTCAATGCTATTTTCTGCTCTGCAGCATGCCACATGATTTATAACTAATATTTTTAATGCAATTAATCTTACCTGATACTTATTTGCATGTTCCAACCAATTTCCAGCTAGTATGCAATTAATTCTCAGTATGCCACTAATTCTCACAGCCTCCATAAGAATTAGTTTAGGGAAACTGAGGTAGAAAGTTGGGGGGACCTGTGGGAAAAGGTGTCACGGAAAGAATATCAGTATTCAGTGGCTGGATGTCCGGGATGTTGGTGTGCATAAGCTTCACAGGGAGTTAGGGCAGCAAAAAGGAAGGAAGGCTTTCTTTTATTACTATTTTTAACATAAAATGACAGTCTCTCAGGGTAAAAACAGCAAATTTGGGAAAGCTTTATTCTATGAATGGTGTCCGTCTGTCACAAGAGAACCTTTCTGCAGAAGTATGCCACAACTAACAGCCTCAGTGTGAGTAAATATGGCATTGTAGCCATGAGTTTGGGTTTGGAGGGATGTTCAACCTGCCTCTGAAATGTGAAAGGCTCTACTGCCTAGCAAGCTTTCGTTCTGGGCTGTTATTTTATTCACCTGTTATTTAGTTGGAATATTGAAAGGCCTCGTCATTTGTGAAACAAAAGCAGATTTTGATACCTACTCTTCACACTCACAAAATGTCCATTGTTTTCTGTCTAGCATTAGCAATGTCTTATTATACATCATGTACACTTGCTTCAGTCTTCTGTGAATATAATTGTCAAAGTAATTTTTACCTAATAATTAGAATAACCATTACTGGTTTACTGTGGTATATTTCTTAAATACCTTTCGTGGACAGAGATAAACAGCTTTGAGCAATAACATGATCAAAGTTCTTAAAGATTTTATATAAAGCATTTGACTTGGTCTGTTAATTGCCACTAGTTCCTGTCCAATTTTTTATTTCGTTTGTATCCAAAGCTATTTTAGATAAGTGCCATTATAGTATTAATAGAAAGGGCTTAGATGACTATTTAGCACTGCCGGAAGTGAGGCAACTTAAATTCCTCAAAAAACAAGATTTATGCTACTCACTTAGCTGTAAAATTATTAATGAGAAAAAAAAAAAATACATGGAGGAGAAACGGGAATTTCTTTATCTGTCAGCCCTCATGACTGCCAGCTTCCTGACTGGCTTTGCCCATCAGAGCACATTTGCAGTTCTCCCGGTTGCTTCAGTTCGTGTTGCAGCATCAGTTTTCTGAAATAAGATGGAGTTTCAGGTCACTGAATGAAGTGCAACAAAAACTGTTGTCATGTATAATACAGTTTTTGACTGGCAAAGTTTCCTACAGGCTTAAAATTTGACTAAGCACTTGGTAAAATTAAATCCATTTTTGAGAAAAAAATAGATTTATATCTAATGCAAATATTATACCACTTTTTCTACAAAGAGAAATATTTTACTGTGACTAGAGAAAGTATGAAATCTTTGGCAAAATGGAAACAATCACAGAAGACAAAACTAGGAATGAACTGAGGCTTCATTCATCTCTTAATCACCTTACAATCAATTTTGTGGTATCTCTCGGTGTGTAACAGTCACTGTTATTGAAATGCATGTGGATTGCATTCCTGTCTGTGGCACCAAGGTTGTGACAAGAACAGACGGAGCCTGATTTTGTGACTTGCCTGTAACCTCCAAATGGTGATGCTCTGACCATCTGTATGTAATAATAGTTTTAAAGACATTTCATATTAGGGGCAGGATATGGAGTCAGTGGAATGCCATCAAATAATTTTACAGGCCTTTTTGTTGAGCTTGGCTATACAGCTTTGTGCACATGCAGCAGTGGAATAGTCGAAACACTAATAAGTATTATCTTGCTTCTTTTGGTCATTGCATCGTTTTCATTTTTTATTTTTCTATGTCTACTTTCATACTTAGCTGTTGCAAAGGTGTTATGCGGGACTTCCTTGTACATCAAGCTGAATTTCAAATAATGAAACATGCTCATTGCACATAGAATCATTTAGGTTGGAAAAGACCTTCAAGATCACCAAGTCCAACCATGTGGTAGTTTCACTCTTGGATTGACAGCACAGTTGCTCTGTAGTGTGGAGCCATTCATTTTCTAAAGCTCTGGAGGCAACTTCACCTTGAACCAGGCTCCAAGTTTTGGTAAACTAAAGTTAACTACCTGATCCCTGTAACACAACACTGAAGTTTAAATAGAGACTTCTTATTTTCGTAGTCTCAATTTAATATCCATCTGTTTTTTGAATTCTGCATCTTTCTAGTTATCAACATTAAAATGTGAGTAGTTTTATAATCATAAATTTCATTTTAAAATTTCAGCATTTACAGTTTCAGGATACATAAAGATATATTCAGGAACATTTAATGTCCTTGAATAGACAGAAAGAAGAATTTTTGAGTATCTTATTTGAAAATGTTGTAGGCTAAAATTAATATGTGTTCTGTGTATGTGGTTTGTGTATGTATGTTTATATAAATGTGGATATACCATGTAGCTAGCAGCAGATCTAGAGAGATTCAAAAAACTATTCAAAAGGAACAAAATCATATCCTTGATGTATTACTGGAGAGGGTAGAGGTGGATTTAGTGGACTGTCATTTGATAGAAAGTTAAGAAAGAGAGAGTAACCTAATAATTTGGTATTGTGGTAGTAAAATTGTTGTATGGGTGGCTTAAGATAGAGGTAGTGAATTGAGTGGTGGGCAACACAACTGTGTTGGAAGTGATGACAGCTTTCTGTTCCAAGTCAGGGTGGCTTTTAGCCTCTCTGTTGGTACAGCCCTGAGCACGTCCTTGCACCCAGGCCCTGGAGCACCCTCTCATGTCCTTGCTCCATCCAGCACAACTTGTGACATGCCCCAGGAGCATCTAACTACTCTGCTCCCTCAGGGGAAAGGGAGAAACTTGTCCATTTCTATATACTGCCCTGACCCTATACTGCTCAGGTAGTCTGAATTTTGTCATTCAATTAGGTGGAAGAAGGATCATGACTGTTCAGAAGACGGGTTAATGCACAGGAACTGAAACCAGAGCTCTTGAATTACCTCAAGATGCAAGTCTGGGCTTCAGAAGATTTGGTTTCAGCACATGTATCTTCATATGTTGCCTTAGGCAGCTTATTTTAGTGCTCAGCATCCTGTCTGCCACTTTCATCAAATGGAAATAACACATCTTTTCATGTTTGTGTCTCATCCTTTGCTTTGTCATAATAGCTTGATAGATCTTGGGGACTTCCTCATCCTACGTTAAAAAATAACTTCTACAGCATAACAGGCTTGTGATTTGTGTGTTCAGAAAGTGACAATAGTTGTGATACTTTGGTACTAATTTCTGACTGCAGTTTTGGTCTTTGTGTATGATCCGTATCATTTAAACTTCCTTATAAAACTTAGTAAATAAATTTTATAACAGGATTAACTCTGAAAGGCAAATGTGTAGCAGATTTTTGGAAGTCTAAATAAATCAAATATTGTGACTTTCTAAATTGTAACAGAAGCAAGTTTTTTATTTGTCTGTATTATTTTATTTTTCTTCTGTTGACTATTTCAGTGGACATTTGTTCTTCAGAAGTATTTTCTAAAGGTAAAGCATAATGATTTCTAATGATACATTAACATTTTGTAATAAGAATGTCACATATACGTCCCCTTAGATAATAGCTCAATTATCATGTTGCTTGCTAGTTTTCTTGGGGGTATATAGCAAGGATTTAACTGTCTTTTATTCACATGCTTCTTTTATGAAATCCATAAAACAAGCTCTACACTCTATATTTTTTAAAAGAGAGTCATACCAGGACTTTAGTATGAATACCATAAATATAAAATAGTACATTATAAATATAAATATAGTAAATTTAGAAAATAAATGTAAATTCATTGCATTGTTTTATCCCAATAGGAAATGATTCCCACCAGGAGTGCTGGGTCCCATTTTGGGCTGATCAGTACATGTATAGTCAGTGACCTGAAGCTGTTGTTGGTCAAGGAGAACATGAGGGAACTGGATTTGTTCAGCCTTAAAAACATAAGTTAAGGGAGGATTTGTTGTTGTCTTCAACTACATAACAGGGCAGCATAGAGAATATAGTGCCATACTCCTCCCAGAAATGTTCAATGTAAGGGGAAAAGGCAACGGACATGGAAATTTCAGGTTAGATTTAAAATAAAATATTTACGCCACAAGGGTGACCATGTATTGGAAGACGTTTCCCAGAGATGCTGTGGTATTTCATTCCATCACGGGTTTCAACTGGACACATTCTTGAGCAACCTGACCTCAGTAGCCTTGCTTTGAGCATGAGGTTGGAGTAGATGGCCTTTGGAGGCCCTTCCAGACTATGTAACTCTATGAAATATATGCATATAATATAATATAATTAAAATATATAAAATATATAAACATGTATAAATAAGCAAATATAAAATGAAATCATCTGATTTCAATGATGTAATGAAGCAAGGAATAAAAAGAATGAAAATCCTGAAAAGCTGTTACTTTCCTTATCAAACTATCTGTATTTTTCTTACACAAATTCTCCAAAATTATTCTCACTTTTACCTTTCTGATTCTTTCCTCCACCTCACTGGAGAAAAGTTAGACTACTTGCTGGCAGGGCAGCATGAGAAGCAGAAATATCCTTGATTCTGCAAGCACTAATCATCAGCAGCTAAAACATCAGTGTGTTATCAACACTGTTTTTATCACAAATCTGAAATGCAGCACCATAACAGCTATGGTTGCAAATGGTATTGCTTTTTGTTGCAATACTGAAATTAACTCTGTCCCAGCTAAAACCACTACACTTGGTCATAGACTGCTGTTTATTTTTCAAATGAGTTTCCTGGCAATCTCACCTTTCTTCTTCAGAAGGCCATTTCTTGACTGCAAAACATTGTCATTAATACAATGTGGTGGTACAGGACTGTCAACTGAAAAATATAAGAGCTTTTTATACATTCTTCAGAATTTCATAGCCATTCTACATTCAAAATATCAGCTGCCAATGTAACAGTATGTTATTTGTACAGAGATAGATGCATATGCAAATCTGTAGTGATTGTATCCTTGTGAAATTTTGAGATAAGTATTTTGTAGAATGTTCAACATAGAAATAACATTATTTAAAAAAAAATGTACAAAAGTAGTGATCTTTGATATGAATAAAGCTGCATCCTAAATGTGCTTTACAATAACCCAATATTGACTATTTTAATATTGTTACATTTTTTTAAAAAATGTAAAATATAATCTGGAAACTGAACAGACTTTATAGTCCAATTCCATTATTTAAATCACTTTGGGCTCTGATATTGAAAGCTACAATTCTCACTGGAGTCAAATTGTAAGGATGAGTTATAATTCCCTAATGGAAACACTGACTAATCTTGGAGTATATAGATGCTAATGGTGCCATGTAATGCATTAGCGAACATGTTACTGATAAATAGGAATGAAATATTATTGGGTAGTCTCAAAGATCACCTCAGAAAATATCTCAATTATATGGTATCACAGAAGGAGCTAATTAGGTTTTCCTACTGCAAAAAGCTGAACTGTGTGCAAGCCTGTTGTACCAGGAAAGAAGGAAAGGATTCTGAGTGTCTGACTTTTGAAGAAACAGCCAAACAGGTCACTGCTTGAAAGTTCAGAAATCAGTACAAAGCCAATAGCATAGGAGGAATCTTCAGCCTCTGTTGTTTCCAGTGTTTTGTTGGCTGAAGGCATCGTTTATCTGAAACCTCTGAACCTTAGCCACTCAGCAGCAAGGATGAGACAGGCTCGCTGGCCTCCCTGCAGACTACGACAGGCTAAAACGTGTTTCAGGCTGCATCTGCAGGATCCTGGCATTCTGCAGGGAAGTTCATAGCAAACAGATCTGTCCTCAGCCCTGCTCCCACCGCCAGGGAGAATCGGACTATCCCTCTGTGTACCTTCTAAAAACAGGCTTCCCTAGCTGTATAATCCTGCAAGCAAAAATACAAATATCGTTGTGCCTCTCTCTGAAAAATGCAATTATAATGACAACTCTCATACCACCTACACGTACAAATAGCATAAACATAGTTGCTGATGCACAACAAACAGATGACAGAGCTGAAAAAAAGGGCTTCCTCACATAACATGTTCTCTCCATAGGACATGTAATGTTATGGGCAAAGCATAGTGACTTACCATTGATTTAGACTGATTATTTTTAACGTTCCATTTACAGTACACCTTTTAATTTTTATTTTTTTTTTGTCTTAAGAATGCAAAATAGGGACACTTTATACTAACGTTAGGGGCTTTTGGCAAATAACCTCCTTAGAAGTGCAAAGTTACTACAATAAAAATTGTATGACCATATATCAGGTTTTTATTCAATATTTATTGCAGTCTAGACAGAAATGTGACTGGAAAGAAATCTAAATTATATCTACTTAAAAATATAAAATAAAAATAAAATTAAACATTTCTATGCATTTTACCCTTTGCCTTTCACAAATTCCTCAAACTTTGTATTTTAAACTTGTGGTTGAGGGAGATTTCTGCAAGTGCATAAATGTATATACTGGGAGCTGTTGTAGATTGTCTTCAAAATTGTTCTGCAGCAGAACTGACTCAGAAGTGACTTGGTGAAGTTAGTATCAGGCCGGTTCAGACACAGACACAGACACAGATTTCTAGGTTGGAAGAGACCTCAAGATCATCGAGTCCAACCTCCGACCTAACACTAACTACTCCACTAAACCATATCACTAAGCTCTACATCTAAACGTCTTTTAAAGACCTCCAGGGATGGCGACTCCACCACCTCCCTGGGCAGCCCGTTCCAATGCTTAATAACCCTTTCGGTAAAGAAGTACTTCCTAACATCCAACCTAAAACTCCCCTGTCGCAACTTTCGCCCATTCCCCCTCGTCCTGTCACCAGGCATGTGGGAGAACAGACCAACCCCCACCTCACTACAGCTTCCTTTAAGGTAACTGTAGAGAGCGATAAGGTCGCCCCTGAGCCTCCTCTTCTCCAGGCTGAACAAGCCCAGCTCCCTCAGCCGCTCCTCGTAAGACTTGTTCTCCAGACCCCTCACCAGCTTGGTCGCCCTTCTCTGGACTCGCTCGAGCACGTCCATGTCCTTCCTGTAGCGAGGGGCCCAAAACTGAACACAGTACTCGAGGTGTGGCCTCACCAGAGCCGAGTACAGGGGGACAATCACCTCCCTAGACCTGCTGGCCACACTGCTTCTTATACAGGCCAGGATGCTGTTGGCCTTCTTGGCCACCTGAGCACACTGCTGGCTCATATTCAGCCGACTATCAACCAGTACTCCCAGGTCCTTCTCTGCCAGGCAGCTTTCCAACCACTCATCTCCCAGCCTGTAGCTCTGCTTGGGGTTGTTGCGCCCCAGGTGCAGGACCCGGCACTTGGCCTTGTTGAACTTCATACAGTTGACCTCAGCCCATCGCTCCAGCCTATCCAGATCCTCCTGCAGAGCCTTCCTGCCCTCGAGCAGATCGACACACGCACTTAGCTTGGTGTCATCTGCAAACTTACTGAGGGTGCACTGGACGCCCTCATCCAGATCATCGATAAAGATATTAAAGAGGACCGGCCCCAGTACCGAGCCCTGGGGGACACCACTTGTGACCAGCCTCCAACCAGATTTGACTCCATTCACCACAACTCTCTGGGCCCGGCTATCCAGCCAGTTTCTAACCCAGCGAAGCGTACGCCAGTCCAAGCCCCGAGCAGCCAGTTTCTTGAGGAGAATGTTGTGGGGAACGGTGTCAAAAGCCTTACTGAGGTCAAGGTAAACCACATCCACAGCCCTTCCCTCATCCACCAAGCGCGTCACTTTGTCATGAAGGAGATCAGGTTCGTCAAGCAGGACCTGCCTTTCATAAACCCATGCTGACTGGGCCTGATCGCCTGCTCGCCCTGCAAGTGCCGCGTGATGACCCTCAAGATAATCTGCTCCATGAGCTTTCCTGGCACTGAGGTCAAACTGACAGGCCTATAGTTACCCGGGTCTGCCCTCCGGCCCTTCTTATAGATGGGCGTCACATTGGCTAGCCGCCAGTCAACTGGGACCTCCCCCGATAGCCAGGACTGCCGATAAATGATGGAAAGCGGCTTGGCCAGCTCCTCCGCCAGTTCTTTCAGTACCCTCGGGTGCATCCCATCCGGCCCCATCGACTTGCGCACATTGTGCGCAATTGTGTTCATTGGACACTTGTGTTCATTGTCCCTCTTACAATTATGTATGTTACATTGATGCTGGCATATACTAGAAGTTGTCACTTCTTTCTGTGTACAAGCCAGTTCCAGATCTAGCAAAAGAATTACATTTTTTTCTTGAAGATAAAATATTTAGCCTGAAAATTTTGCTGTAGAAGGTAACTTACTGGGGGAGGTCAAGGACTGGTATTTGACGAATCCTGTAAAGAGTTCCTTTGAGCATTCAAATTTGCAATTGCTCTTCCATCTTGGACCTGGAGAGTGAGTATAAACAGGAAAGAAGGAGAATTGTAGGATCCTTTCTATTTTTACTATTTTTTTTTTAATCTTTGTGTAAGACCATTATATAACTGCTTCCCTGAGATTTTGACTGTTGGCTGCCTACCAGCAAATATATAATTAATATACACCTGTGTCAGACATAAATAGTGACAAATATCCTCATGTAGCATTGATCTGCATGTTGCTACCACCCACATGACAGTTGCTTTACTTCCAGCTGGTTGGAATGGACGTCTATTAACAGAAATCAACTCTGCAGCTGTATCTTTCCGTATAAAAATAATCTGCCCCATCTGATCGCAGAAGTGTAATATTTCTAGCATCAAGTCTGTCTGTGTCCTAGTCTTTAAAGCATGATGTGGTAAAAAGGAAGAATGAAAGCAGTAGGGGGGTTGGAAGAAGCTGCCCCCAGAACCCAACAATAGGTAAATCCATGAGGGCATGTTGTAACCTTGAGAAAAACCTGGAAGACTGACAGTGAGGTAGGAGGATTGCAAGTTCCTCCACCTCAAAGCTGTCCTTAATCTTGGTGCAGCCTACAATTTGGCTTGCATTTCTCTCTCTCCTTGCTTACTATCCCTTTTTTTTTTCTTTTACTCTGTCATTTCCAGCAATAAGAGTGTAAATCTGTAGTAATATCTAAGTCTTACTTTTAGTAACAGTAGTAGTTCTAGTTTTGACTTTCCTTGATTTTCCTGAGCACTGCTCAGCTGAGAAGAAATAGACAAATCACGCTCCTCAGATGCTGAAGATACTGCAAATATGAAGAAAAACTAAATCAAGGACTGGCAAAAAGAAGCTCTGCCTATTAATCTGCATCAGTTCTGATGAGCAGATACAAAAGACACAAGAAAGTTGAAGATGAGAATACTAGGCAATGAGAGTAAATCATAAATGTGAGTATTTTTTTCAAATCAGGGCTGGTAAGAGTTTAAAGGTCATTTCTAGAATTGCAAGTGAGTTCACCAATCAAGAAAGGGATACAGAGAAGGTTGTTAGTCTTTCAGATTAAATGTCAATAAGAGTTTAAAAAGAGGAGCTCGTGCATGGTGGCAGGTTTGAGGGAGCCGTATTCATACCGAGGGCTGACAGCAGAAGAATCCGCCTCAGCTATTGTGAAAGGAAAAGGACAAAGATGAGAAAAGGGAGAATCAAAGTGAAGTGCAGGAAGTCAGCAAAATCAGAGCACTTTCTCATACTTGCTTCAGCAGCATGGGATGAGGAGCTGGAGGAGAATCAGACCTCAGGATATGATAGCACCATGGTGTCAGTAACAGAAAGGACAGTTTGTCAGAGGCGATATGAGAAACTGTATTAAAAAGGGAGAGAGGACTGTGAGAGATGGGTGTAAAAAGTGTTTGACGGGGTGAAAAGAGAAAGCTGGTGAAGCTGAATTAAAATAGGTGATGAGTAAATGGAAATAATTCAAACAGTGAAAGGGATTTTGAGGTTTCCATAGCAAGAGAGTAAAGGTATGTTGAACTGATGGAAATTTCCAAGAAGTTTTTAAAAATATTTGAAAATGAGGTCAGATTCACTGACCTTCCAGGGTCACTATAGAAACTGAAGGATAAGACTGGAAGCCTGGAGGTCTGCATAGGATGAGCAGCCAGAAGTTATCTAAAGTGATAGGGGAAGGTGCTCTATGGAGGGAGGCCAAGAGGGAAGGGGGGCAGTCACCCAGCAGCAAGCTGCTCCAGCACAAGGACGCCCCGAGAGGTGGAGGGAGCCCACTCGATGCAAGTGGCAGGAGGGAAAGCGTGCCCCTGAGTTTGGAGGCTGGCTGCTTGGACTCAGAATTGAACACTTGGAGCTCAGATAAGGCTCTAGTTTACTTCTAATTATCAGTAAGACAAGTCTTGGTCTCCTGGCCTACAGTACGCATATGTAGCATTGCTCAGAAATTTTCAAACAAAGCAGTTTTTCTTTAAAAAGAAAGCAAAAGATGTGTCTGGAGAATTGTTCCTTAGGGTATATTTATAGAGCAGAAATGGCTTACATTTATTGTTAATTAGAGCTGCAGAAGACAGTAGTCTTCCTCTACATGTTTGCTAGGTATTTCCATAGGAGTTCCCCTTCTCCCTTCTGATATTGGTTTTGCATTGTATCTCTGACTCCTGACACACCCAATCATTACCCTGAATAGATAGAAATTAATTTAAAAATGTGAGTTGCTTCATGCACAGAATATCCTCAGCTAATAAACAGTGCCTAAAATTTCTTCCATTTTGCTTCTTTTTTCAGTTCATTTTAAGTGTCACTTCTTTACTACATCTTGACATTTAATATGAAGCATTTCATCTACCAGAAATACATCTGAGTTTTCAGTTCAAGAGTCCAATTAAGAAAATGCTCCCAAGTGCATGCATTTTCCTTTATTGAACTTCAAGTTCTCTGCAATGTCATGTACAAAACAAGTTTAAAATCAAGGCTTTTGTAGAAGAAATAATTCTAATCTGAAATATTACCGTGTCCTCCTCATTATGCTTTCCTACTTCCAAAAACCTGAGAAAAAACAGTTACTACATTGTCCAGTTTTTGTTTATTGCCTTTTTAAATTTTTGGACAGTTATTTACATAGGCATCACAAATACCTGTATGTTGATAAAGGTGTTGGTATCCTCCTGCTTTAATATTTAAATGATTAAAGAGGTTAATGGCAATTAAAAAAAAAGTAATATTGATTAATGTATTTCTAAAAAAAAATCTTTACTGTTTTAATGAATTTCATACTCGTGTTAAATGATTGATAGTGAGCAGTAATGAACAAAGATCAGTCTTTCTCCTGTGGGTGCTGGAATACAAATTAAAGATACACAGCAAAAAAGAGAGAATTTATATCACAGAAACACCCATGTCACAAAACGATGGTTTCTCTAAAGCTGTTAAGGTCTCTTCTCTCGCTGCTGTGACTCTCTCTTCAGCAGCTATGGAGTCCCTTTTGTAGGACCCTGCTTGTGATTACATGTTTTTGTGTTGCTGTGGCTTTTCAATGCAAAGCCGTGAAGAATGGAAATGGAAATGTTCAGACCTTTTAATTTGGGAAGGTCTCATGGTAGAGGAATTGCTTATTGCATTTGATCGTTGCAAGTGGGTGCAGCAGCTATATTGCTAAGAGGAGATGAGGTGGCTTCAGTTCCCTCAGCATTGTGGCAAGTCTGTGACAAGGGGCTCACATCGCTTGTTGCACCATGGACATGACAATGCTGCCTGTGACAGAAGACATATAATATCGATTTCTCTCATGGAACAGTGCAGTATAAAACAGGAAGGATCTCTATCATTTATAAAAGTTCTTTGTTGAAATGCTTTCAAACACGGAGGAGAGCTTTTGCATAAGCTAGTATCCTAACAGCTACTCACTGGTATTTGTACACTATTCTTTCAGGATTAGTTACTATGCTTTACATTGATCAAACATAAGAGTACATAAGTATATGACATTTTATGAAAGGACATGGATGGAAGGACATTTTTTCAGTAGAGGAATCTCTGTTTTCAGACGCATGTGCCAGAAAGCATGCTGCAGTCCTGTAGATACTCCCTTGGCCCTTTGACCAGTGCAACCAGGAGACAGTTTACAGAAGAACGGCTATACACTTAAGAAGGAAAGGAAGTGAAATACTGGTGAGTAGAGCTTATGTGTGGTGCAAAATTTTACGAAACACTGATTTTGAAAAGCATTCTTGAAAGTTTTGGTTTTTTCTGCAACTAATGCCAAACATTTTTAGTACAGAAAATCTCCAGCCTGTTTCAGTGGGTGACACTCTTTTTACAGAAACAGGCATGTCTAACATACCCATAGGTGGAAACATCACATTCATGGCACATATGGTTTGGGAGTAGAAGTCTTCATCCTGAGCTAATTCTATCTTAATAGCAGGATTTGGGATATAACATTTAAATAATAATTAAAAAATAATAATAAAAAAAATGGAAGACCAGTGATAGACCAGCTCTGATGCCCTTCTTTAGAATGAATGAGTACACTTAATGTGAATGTCTCAAGTATACTAAGCTAAATTCAAGCATCCATGTTTAAATCCATATTGACTGTTGTTAATAAAGGCAGATAGTTTCAGGTCCACTGCTGGTTGAATTTCTGGGTGCATATTAAGACCAGTGAATTATTGGAGCCTTTATCTGTCTCTTCATTTTGTTGAAGAACCATAGCTTCCTCATGTACGTGGAATGCACTATACCTTATGGTCCCACCTGTTCATATTTGGAACATATATTGTATACCCACTGATTTACAGCTTGAAAAATAGACTATACAAAGTGATGCAAATCTCTGCTAGTATATGTTAAAAAAAAAAAAAGTACAAAGAAGCAATTTATAGGCAGTAAAACTTTTTGAATGTGTATTTCTTCAGAGTGCAGTTTTGTAATCAACAGTTTAGATTAGTATGTACTCGTTCTATTAATTAAAACGATAATCATTCCTCGTATTGCACGCAACATTCAGGTGCCTCATTTTTCACAGTATATAAAATGGAAACAGTAACAAACAAACCTTTCCAGAGAGACACTGTGGTAATTTTATAATATTATAGGCTTTCTAGAGCCTTTCTAGTGTTTGACAGTCATTTAGGGCTTTTAGCAATTTGGCTTAAGGTAAACAACTTCATAGCACCAAAAGTTCAAAGCCTGTTTGAACAGTCTGAAATTGCAGTGATGGAGATAACAGAACAATGTAGAAACCACTTAGGGTATTCAAAACCAGACAGAAACAGGTGCCAAATGAATTAGAAAGAAATTTGATTTTACTTATTACTCCTTGAGTGATAATTTAGCTGAATAAAAACCAGCTTGCTTTTCTGCAGGCCAACTCCAATTAGTATACTGTGTTGGCTACGTTTCTCACATACACAACCCAGTGGCCACTCTGCTGCATGCATGTAATTGGAAGGATAATCTTTGACTTTCCTTAGCTCTTTGCTGTGATCAGGGTGCATACTTTTGCTACCTGCCAGGCTACTTCATGTACAGCTTCTGTTAGGGAGTGCTGCTAACAGTTGTTGCAGCAGTAATGATTAATCTGGCTTGTGGGAAACCCTGCTTACAGCACTCTCCCTGCCCTGTTTTGCAGTGAGGAAAACACCTGATGTGGCATATTGGCTGCTTCGTATGGTTGAGCTCAGTGGCTTTTCCATCAGCTCCTGCCTGTATTGGTGCACAGGGCAGCTTTTGGGAGATCTGGGGGCTCTGTCCTCCCCAGTGAGCTGGAACATTTCCATCCCTGTTCTGTACCTCAAATTTTCATCGCTTTAGTTTCTGAGTATCTGTTCAGTTACAAGTCTGCTCAGAAGGCAGACTAAAGATGTCTTTTACTGTTATTTGTGGAAAGCTGTGAAAACAGTGTATTTGAAGGAGAAAAAAAAGTGAAACCAGTCAAGCGTATTGCCCATTCAGGAGCCATATCTGATGTCTGTGAAAACATACGGTAAGGAAGCAGGTGAACTTGCCTCCCTAAGACCAAGCCCTTTCCCCATCCCTCAGAAGGAATCAGAGACAGGAAGTAGGATTTCTCTGGGTAAGATCTAGAGCAACCAGACACAGCTTAAATTTTCCAGTCAGCCTACAGAGTTCGTTGTCTTTTCAAGCACTGTGAATAAAGCTGCAGAGTTGTTTTGGGCTTTTCGGTTTTTCCTTGCTTGTACATATGGGAAACTATGTCAAACATACATTTTCCTCTGATTCCACACAGCCATGTTAGTATTTATTTGCAATCACAGAATCATCTAGGTTGGAAAGACCTCCAAGATCACTGAGTCCAACCTCTGACCTAACACTAACAAGTCCTCCACTAAACCATATCACTAAGCTCTACATCTAAACGTCTTTTAATGACCTCCAGTGATGGTGACTCAACCACTTCCCTGGGCAGCCTATTCCAATGCCTAACAACCCTTCCTAACATCCAACCTAAACTTCCCCTGGTGCAACTGTAGCCCATTCCCCCTCGTCCTGTCACCAGGCACATGGGAGAATAGACCAACCCCCACCTCGCTACAGCCTCCTTTAAGGTACCTGTAGAGTGCGATAAGGTCACCCCTGAGCCTCCTCTTCTCCAGGCTGAACAACCCCAGCTCCCTCAGCCGCTCCTCGTAAGACTTATTCTCCAGACCCCTCACCAGCTTCATTGCCATAGCTGTACTAAATCATTCCTCTTAATGACATGAATGTAAGTTGGAAATACTGCAGTGATATGGTTAATTTGTACTCTTGAACTACCTATCTAGCTGGTGGTAGTGGTGCCACCTAAGATGCAAGTCAAGCAGAATTTCTTAATGTTGGAAGTGTGACCACAGCATTTTTACTATTACCTACACAGTGTTCTCAGGTATGTACCCTGCCATATGTCTCAATTAAATGCTTACACGTTAAAAAAATTATAGGAACACTGAGACATCGTTTGCTATGTTTTTTTCTAGTGTGCAACACAAGACGGCTGATGGTAATTAGCTGTTGTTAATGTGCAATGTAAAAATTATCCTAAAATATGCCAAAATACCTAAATTGTATGTAAGAAGAGTGATTCAAGTATTCAGCAGCACTACTTAAATTAGTTTTCCTGTGAATTCCATAATACCTACCCCTTTCATTTTTATTAATTTTTCAGTGCATTATCTAAACTGAAATCCTGGTTTGTTGAATCTCTTGGGAATTCTGCTGTTGGTTTCTGTGTCTCGGGACTGTGGTGCAGGATTTGTAACAATTAAAGATGGTTCAAAGATGTAACAATCAGAGAAAACTCACTGTCTTCATTTTTGTCTCCAAATTTCTTCATTGGTTTTAATAGCCCCAATCCGTCTATAAGCTTATAGAAATTGTTTCTAAAGTAAACTTGTTTGCCTTGGAGCTTCTGTCAGTTCTTTCCCCTTTCATTTGAACAATTTATTTACCTTGACCTAAGGAACCTGTCATTTCTGCAAGATTCTTCTCCTGTTACTTCAAAGACAGGTGTCTAGAGTAAATATGTGAGAAAATAGTTGTTTGGTTTTTTTTCATTTTTTTTTTCCTGCTAAGTACATAAAGTTGAAATATATTTCTGGCCCAGCATTCCCTTTTCACTAGCTCAGTGCAATACAGTAAGTCTTACTTGAGCACATTAGCTTCTGCATAAAGTTAATTCACATTGGGATGTTAAAGCCTCTAATATGAGAACTCTGCTTTTCTGTAGTTACAAACCTGTTGTATTAAGCAGCAAAGGCCACATTAGGTTCTGTTCACATCTGGGAGATCTGTCTATGTCAGATGGCGTGGGGTATAGAGCTTGTGAAAGAACTGGCTCACGGTGAAAGAAGAAATACAAATGCAATATTGTTTTTGAGTTCTTAATGGAGCTACCAGGCATGGTGGAAATTCTGTTACGGTAAATGTACTGTGTGAGAGCAATCCTGTGATACCATTAATGTATCAGGATCCCTGTTCCCTCCCCACACAGGCAGATTTAAAAAAGTAAAAGCCCTGTCATTATCAGGTTGATCTGCAAGCCTCACCTCTTCTGCAGAGCTTTCCCTGAGTAACTGGAGCAGAAGCAGCAGCCTGCAGAGCCCCCAAGGCTGCAGGCAGACAACCAAACCCTGGAGTGAGACAGAGATTTGATTGCCCCTTTTAGACAGGTTTCACGATCCTGCATAGTGGGCTGTTAACAGCAACTGAATTCACCAGCCATAGCAGATGAGAGGATTGATTATGAAATGGTGAAACAGTGCAAAAGGGTACGGATGTTTAATACTAGCGAGGAAAATATCAAGACCTACCTAAAGCACAGGTTTAGCACACAGGAGATTATTGCCATGACTCATTTAAACAGTGATTTAAGAGAGATTTTCCCCTCATGATTAGCATGTCTTCCCATCTGCAAGCTCCAGATCTCCCAGTCTTTACAGTGTAAAATATCTTCTGTGGCACACTGTGGCATACCTGAGCAAATAACCCCTTTCATGTTATCTGCAATATTTGATAATTCTAGTGTACCGAGTTCAAAATCAGCTGTCCTTTTGATGTAAACAGAGTAATCTATATTTCTTATGTAGAATGCTCTATGGATTTACTTTTCAGACTAAACTTTTCAAGCACTGGTACTCAGTACCAGATGCATGCCTTTGTATCATTTTGGAGCTTTGTATCATTTTGGAGCTGTTGTGTGTTATATTGCTAGAAAACCACATGGTTATCCTGCAGTTCTTGGTTTGTTTTGTTGTTGTTTTCTAAGTGAAGTGGATAAATAAGAGACCAGTATAGGACTAAGGACTTGCACCTTCTAGTAATTTCTAACTTGGCATTGTATTTTGTAATAACAGCCCGTTTTCCTTAAGAGTAATACTTAAGAGTAATACAAGTTAGAAATTACTAGAAGGTGCAAGTCCTCAGTTTACCTCCTTTTCTATTGCTGTTGTGAACTCACGTCAAAGAGTGATATTTTTACTTTTATCTAGTGCACATTTGAAATAAAAAGCCCTCTCTCATGCTGCTGTAAAGCAGGGGAGCTCATAATGCTGTGGGAGATACACAGGGAAATGTGCGAGTACCCTCTTGAGCCCAATCCACACCCCGCGGGTGTCTCTGCAAGGCAAAAGGAGTCACCTGGCTTGGAAGGAAAGCAGCAAGAAGGCAGCAATGCCGGGGCGCAGCTTCTGATGCATTTGTTTTGGCTGAACTTTGCAGTCAATTGGCAGCCTCAATCGGGTGCCTGGCAGATCCCTGGCACAGCCCCAGCGCTCCCAAAATAGCGGTGAAAATAACGTTAGTAGTACGCCTGCGGAGAACCACCCTGTGGAAAATCACGTTAACGAAGGGCAAGCTGGAGAGGGATGCCTGCACAGTTGGGGCAGGGGCGATTCCTGCCCCTTTGCTGTTTGCCGGCAGCGTTTTGAGGGGCTTTGCTAGAAAACTGCTTCTGCGCAGAGCTGCAGCATGGTGCTTGGGGCCATCACAGGCGGCAGGTCCTGCATGGTCTGGCTTCACTCCTGCCAGACTGCACGAGGCCCACTCGCTCATTGCATCTCATATCTAGGATGTAAAGAGAGAGAGACCTTTTATTGGCCATCTGGCACAGAGAATAATTTCCTTCCTTCGTGCCTGCATAAACTGTGGTCTATTTTAGTTTTGCCTCTAAAGTTCTCAGCACCATAATATCTTTCCTTTATTATTATATATATATTTTTTAATTTGGAACAAAAGTTCATCTTCTCATGTTCGGAAATTTATTTTTATTTTAAAGTTTCACCTTGGTTCCTGCTGTTCCTTCCTTTGAAGTCACTGTGCTCTTAAGTAACTCAGCCCTTTCTCATCTAGCCTTTTTCCATCTGGTAGCTTTTTATAATTCACTGAAGATTTTTATAGCTGTTTGATGAATTTTGTGCATTCTCAGACTTAGGTGGCAGAACACATTCCTCACGGTGTACCTTCTGAAGTCTTCCATCTGATCCAGCTTAGCAGCAGCATCTTCCTGCACTTGTATCTTTTCCTTTAAGCTAGCTATGGATTTTGCTACATGCTTTTATGAAGATATTCTCACTCCAACACTGGCTTCTTTTTCCCTCTTAAAAGTCCTGACACAGGTTAAAATGAGAGCTCCATGCTGAATTAACAAGTTCATATCTATTTTAGCCAAAATAGCTGTCATGTCAGTTAAAAATTCATGCAGAAAATGCCGTTTTTGAATGAAACATAATCAAAAGGTGATACTGCAGGCAAGGAGTTGTTCCTGCAGTTCCTCCCCTGGACGTATTTGTTTGAAGAAGACAAAAATGGCAACCATCTCACCGAGCAGTGGGCAGCTTCCTTTCTTTGTGGGCATGGTTGTGCTGAACAATGAGAAGCACCTTTGAAACATATGTAACGGGAGTTTCCTTCCGTCCTTGAAGCAATAAAGCTTCTAATAAAGTGAAACATGCATCCATGGACGGTAAATTTTTCTTCCCATTACAGTATTTAGGACCTTGTATTAATAACGCTATCCATTTCTCATGCTATTTCATGCACTGACACCCAGGTGCACTCTATTTCCTTCCCTGAAAGCTATCTCAAAGGTGTCGTCATAGCTGTCATTTTGGATATAAATTTGCCATGTAGAGAGACAGAACTTTTATGCCTAGCTTCCAAATTTCCCAGCAGGGAGGGGCTTTCTGGTGGTGCTGATGTGCTGCTGTTCTCCAGAAAGGGGAGTTTCCCAGCATGGCACATACTGAATCAAGGTGTTTCTGCACTTAGTTCACTTGTCATCAAGCACTTTCACAATCCACAGATTTATTTTTTTGTCATCCCCTGGTAGTTTTCTGTTTGTTTGTTTGTTTGATTGTTTTTTCTTGCTCAAGCAAAGCTAAGTATTTAGCAAAAATAGAAGGACGGGGTTCTGTTCTTTGTGCTTCGCCAGAAGCCAGTGTTACTGTACTTGGATTTGTAAGAAGAAAACCAATCAGAAGGTTGCAAAATCTGCCTGCTCAGTAAGGCTCAGAAATAATTTTCCCTGAAGGAGCCACACCTGAGGATATAAACGGCTTTCTTCTTCCTTTCCTAGGCATTTTTGAATAGTAATTTGACAGCTATATTCTCTGTTTAAACTAGAAGAGTTATTAAAATTATGGAATATATCATAGACTATGAATTAAAGTGAAAAACATTGCTCAGAGGCATAGCAGCTCTAGAAAAAAAAATGGAACCACATTCAGCTCTTTGTGTCAGAAGAATATAAACACAGAAACGTTGAATCTAAATCCCATAGAAGTGACACTGGGATTCACCCCAAAGTTTGAGACAGCTTCAGTTTCACCAAGTTCTTGCTATTTGTGATGCATTTCATTTCTGCATGCCTTTAACTGTCTCTTTCTGTTTTCTGTTAAACATACCAAACCTCATTCCACCCAAATCTGCTGCACTTTTCTTCCGAGGAATATCAGAACATATATAGTTCCATTTGCATGAGTCCTTCCATTTAAATCTTAAAACTTATATTTATCTCCTATGGCCATCAATGGCATATTTAGGGTTGATATCTGTCCTTTCTAGGTAGTTCTGTTGTTTATAATGCCCCTAACATCCTAAATTTGTTTGATGTTTTATTGACATGCTGTGTTAAATCAGTTACAGATTCTTACGTTGCTACTTCTAACTAAAATAATAATAATAATAATAATAATAATAATAATAATATATACACCTTTCATCATATATTATTCTTGTATGAATGCTTGTTGCAGATAAACCACCCTATCAGAGTCTTTTATTTATTTTATTTGCTTTTATATCAGCCTTAAGAAAACATGAGATGTCTTCAGTATCAAAGAAGTGCTTCCTTTTAGAGTCCTTCCTTTGTTCACTCGTGATGCTGTAGGACAAGCAGGTGCAGTCCGGAATTGTGATTTCTGTCAGGCTCCAGCCAGATGAGAAGCCACAGCAGCTCACAGGCTATCAGCCCACGCTGCTTCCTACCTCTGCCTTCCTCTTAAAGTAATATTTTTTTTAATTTTTTTGTGCTATCTGCTTGTGATAACTTCAGAAGCAACTGATCAAATCATGCTTTAGTGTTAAATACATATTCATTGAAAATAGCCCTTGTTGACATGATGAATTTTTGCTACATAGATTTTACATTATTAGTGACTTAATTACTGAAGGTAACTATTTAAATATTACTGCTCAGCTGCTCTAGAGTCTGTTTATTCCTGTGCACTATCAATAGAACCACTGAGTAACCTGAAGTTATTAGCAAACAGTTGGGTGGGAGAGATTTATTTAAAAATCTTTTTCTTCCTCATCATATGAAAGAAGGAAGTAATGTAAAATATGAACAAGTGGTATTTGCTAGTAAGTATTTAGAAATCAAATTTATTTGTCAGAATTTGCTTGCACAAACACAGGAAGAGAACATTATAAAGATTTCAGAGGTTGTCTGTAGTTGTGGCTATGCTGGCCTATAGCTTAGAGATACAGTAGTGCTTCTGTATGATACAAGTCATCTACTTCTAGCATATTCATATCTAATATCTGTGATTCCTTAAAAAGGAAATAACTGTTGATTTAATTGCAGAAATTATAAGCTTAATTTAAACCACAAATCCCAAGAGTATGTAGTTGCTCTAGTCTTTGAATTTCCCTTGGAAATGAATTTTAATGTGTTTCCTTTTATTACAAGTATATAAAAAGTACTATTCAAAAATTAAAAAGAATAAATAAATACAAAGTTAGAATAAGAATTTCATAGTACTAGAAATTGTTTTTTTGACCTGACCAAAGAGATTTTGTTTTGATTTGATTAATCTTGCCCCAAGAAGTCTTCTTATATATCTTAGCTGTGGGAGTTAAAATGAAACTTGTTTCGTGCTGCAGAGCATGTGTTTTGTTTTGTTGTGTATATTTTCATGCACAGTATGTTCATATACAGTTTTAAGCCTCTCAAGGACCTAACTATGGAGGTGATCAAGATGTTAATACATGTAAGTCAGAATGAAGTCACCAGAGAAATTCCAGACTCACATCTGAAAGCAGTTGCTACAGCAGATATA
Organism: Cygnus atratus; assembly: GCF_013377495.2. Classification (NCBI taxonomy): domain Eukaryota; kingdom Metazoa; phylum Chordata; class Aves; order Anseriformes; family Anatidae; genus Cygnus; species Cygnus atratus. Next base: position 3,069,905 of record NC_066367.1, read on the forward strand.
TGTGTGTATGAGAAGGGACAGTCAAGGCAGTAACCCATGGATCTGGTCTGCTCTCCACTATTAAGGGCTATGAAAAATGTAGCAATAATACTGGAAAGCTGCTGGCATAAAGATGTGGCTGTGCATGTGGATGGCTGTTTTTGATAATCCTGGCTGACCAGAAAAGACATTCCACAGAAGGAGGCTGAGACACCACTGGCCAAATGACTTTTTTTTTTTTTTTTTTCTCAGATAGAAAGCAACCAGTCTTTACAGTTATGTTACTGTAAGAAGTCATTTTTTTTCAGAAAACTATACACAAGGAAGAGGAAAGTAGTAAAAGACTTTCTTCTATTCCACAGAAGAATTGTTTTAGTTAGGAGTATTTTTACTCTTCTGAAAAGAGTTGGAACTCTGGTGTTTGTTTGGTTAGCCTCAAAACTCTTTCATGAGACTTCTTTCCTGCTACTTGAAAGAAGGGTCATCTATCTTTCTTTCTCCTTCCCTTCTTAATAATCTCCTCAGTCAACTCACGCATCAGGCTTTGTAGGAGTTATGAAGTACACCCTCTGTTTCTGTGGCTTACATAGTGTTGAGCACTTTCATTCACAAATGGTATCAGCAAAATGGTTTTAATATCTGGTTTTGGGTTTAGAGTAACTGGCCGCTGCTGCTAATGATACCATCAGAGCAAACTAAAATTTGAAATGTTGAAGTAACGTGAATTTAAGTGTTACTTCATTTTAAGATGAGAGAGAAAAAAAATTAGAAGTATTGTTAGTACCTGGTCTGTGTCAAGTTTCTCTGTTTGAAACTATCTATGTACAAATTGAAACCCTTTGGCTGTCTTTCTATGAAGAAGCTTTATGTTGTTCAGTTAGGTGAAATCTAATGAAAAAGTAGTCCTGCTTAGAGAAGTCCTTGTGTTATGACAGCCAGGGAAAACCAACCACTGATGAAGAAAATGAATTTATTGATTATTCAATAGTGCAACAGGGAGAATATTTTTAAAATCAGATGACAACAAGTAGCACAGACTGCTAAACAGGACATATTTTTATATTGCTTGTTCAGAGGCCTAGAGAGATGTACTCAATGTTTATTTTTCTGATTTTATTTCTCTTGAAGTATTCTCCTAATCATTTATTGATGTTTTTTTCTTTCCCTGTTTTCATAACTTCTCATAAACTGCCAGTCGTATCTTAATTATAAACACCATGGTTTTAATACTCAATAAACAGAGGCATAAAGACATAATGGACGCTTGAGTACTATTATCAGAAAGAGAGGCAGGATCACTAAACTGGACCTTTATGTACTCTTATTCTACAAAACCAGAAAAGAAAAAATATTCTTCTTGTTCAAGAAGTGCTTAAAGTCTAATGCTAATAACAATAAGATTGCCTTTCCATTCCACATATGCTGTATGTTTGCTGGTGTTTTGTTTTTTTGTTTGTTTTTTGTTTGATTACTATTTATTATTATTATTATTATTATTATTATTATTATTATTATTATTATTAGCTTGTTTTTTGGTTTTGGTTTGCCTTTTTTTTTTCAGTGAGAAGGGGCAGCTATTTTAAAGTCTGTAACTCCTTTGGAAATAGGTCAATGTAGATCTATTTGGAACATTTCCTCTGTATTGTGTTAATATTTCCTTGTATTGTGGAAATTTGTAGCACTATAAGACAACTCAAAGCATCAGTTCCAGCTGAATTGGTTGTAAAGTCCAACTACCTGTCATTTAAGGGGTTGGTATTTAGAAGTTGAGTAGTCTTGTTTTGAGACTAGACAATGCTATAGATAAATCATTTTTCAACTATTTATAACGAGGAAGTTATAAACCAAGAATCTCACTCCTATTGCCTTGATAAACAGCAGGAAAGTCTTTTTTTAAGAACTGGTGGTTAAAGTGCATTTAAGTATTTGCATAATCTGGGGAGATAATTTGATAGTACACTAAATGCAAAGCTGCATAGCTTATCCCACAGATCTAAACATATTTCAAAGGCAGAAAATACATTAATTGGTGCAATAAATGAATATGATTCCAGAGACATGAAGAGCACAGCACGTTGTTGAAGGATATTCATTCTGTTCTTCTGTCTATGACAATTATTTTAAGAACTGACAGTTTCTTTAGTACCAGATGTAATATATTTGGACTCCGTGAGATGAAATATCTTACTGGAATTCTCACCACCAGGACTGCCCTCCATGAATCATTTGTCCTTTGTGTGTCTTTGAAGTAGTGTATTAATCATGGTAGCAGAAGAATATAGGGGCTTAAAAGTGGGGACTTACCAGGAGACGTAACATTCAGAAATTATATCTCCTCTTTAATAACTTATTTTTTAATAAAATTCATCAAAAGGGGTGTTACAGGAAGACTTCAAGTTTTGTGTCTGAGAAATTATAATTGCTTGTGGCCCAGGTTAAAAAATAAATAAATAAATAGTGAAAGAAATCCTCTACCACAGCTAAATTAGTCGAGCTGGAAGCAGATCAGAGAAGAAGGAGAAAATGAAAGCACAAAGTTAATGAATGAGTAGCTAAATTAAAAAAAAAAAAATGTATAAAAAAACATGTATATCTAAAGCATGAGAAAAATCTCCGAAAGCAAAATACTTCCTTAGACCAGAGGAAAAACATGATGTATAAACAGACCAGAGAGATGACTATTTCAAACTGTTTCCAGAAAAAGAAAGATGGTGGGGAGGAGATTGTAATATTTCTAATCACTCTGTATGCTCAAAATGAGATTTAGCTTATGGAGCAGATGGAAGCTGTCTCTGCAAAATATAAAAAGGAGAAAGTATAGAAGGTATGAGGCAGAAACAATTATCCCACTGGGAGAAAAATAAGTGTGCGTATAGTTGTTATATGTCACTTCCATAGAGATCTCTCATCCATTACCTCAGGGAGAATGAGCATCATTGTAAACAACTGATAATATTTATTTTGTTTTCCATTTAACCAAAGACAGGAGAAAGTAACATTGCTTTTTTCTGCCCAGAGTCTATTGCACTGTTTTCTTGACATTTGTTTTCTTTGTTGATTTTGATGCATGTTTCAAATTGCAAGGGGCTGCAAATATTTCTGCTCGAGGCCCTGCTTATCAAAATGATCAGTCAGAGGAGTTGTTTCTTGAGGGAAAAGTAGTTAAATAACCCTCTCTGATCCTACTTCTGAGAGCACACAGTAAAGCACAAAAAGTTTTGCTTTTGAGCACCTCATTGCATTTCACCTTCATTGGCAGTAAGTGGCATGCTGTCTTTGCAACCTGTATAAGACTGGCAGGAAAGGACTGTTTCATCCCAGATGCTTCCAAGGCACCATCACACTACAAGGGTGCCTTGTTCTACAGAAAATACACATATCTTTTTTGACAACTCAGGTAATTGGCAATAAGTACTTGTACTTATCAATATTCAGCTTATTAAACAATTGAATTACATATACAAACTTGTCATGTTGTGAATTTAATATTGCTTTGGCGCTTCCTGTAGATTTTTCCCTTCTATACCAATACTAGCATACCCCTTGAATATATTCTGCTCCATCTGTTGTCATTAAAACTAAAATTCTAAAAAAACTAAAAAAGCTAAAAACCTAAAAAAACTAAAAATTCTAAAAAATCTAAAAAGCTCACCTTTCCAAGAACTATGACCACTTAACAGAGTGGAAAATAACGGGTTAAGAAATTTTCTTGGGCTAGGTGCAATATTCTGGCTGACAGGTGGGGTGAGCAACTTAAAGGGATATATTAATCCAAGTGAAACATGCTGCTTAGCTGAAACTGCAGTTTGGAATTTAAAACTCCAGGACAAAATACACTTTTCCTCTCAACAGTAATGAACCCTGAGCCTTGCAATGTCCCAGGGGTGTGATTATCTCAGAAAAACTGTTTCCCCAGTTACGTCTTGTTGCATAAATAATCATCTCTTTGATGCAAAGGATAACTGTGGGAATGATGTAAGTTAAATATGTTCTCCAGCAGTCTGACTTGCAAGGGAATAAACAATTTGTTGATACTTAGAGAGCTTAAACCACTTCCTTTGGTTTGCAGGAAGCTTTAAGCATTCCAGCCATACAAAAATAATCTAAATTTCATCAATAAGAAATAAGCTCTTTCTTCATGTTGTTTCTTATGTTTTTGTTGTTGTTGGGTGTTTTTTTTATTTGTTTGTTTGTTTTTTCTAGATGTATGCAACCAAAACTCTAGCTAATACTGTTGCTATATAGCTCTATAACTTTAATCCAGCCATCACAGTACTGGTGAAAAGTAATGTCCTGAGTATGGCCAAGCCAAACATGACAAACACTTTAGTGCTATCACTATCATTCTCAAAGTATATTCCTTGGATGGAATTCATCTCAGTATGGAGAGAGCATAGAAGGCAAGTCTATCCATCAGAATAATGCTTCAAGGAACCATTACACAACAGCCCATTTATGCGCGTCCGAGTTATATATAAACTAGCAGCCTTGGTTACTTGTAATGCTCCTTCTGCACTAGTACAAGCTGCAAAATGCGGGGGCGGGGGGCAGGAACGTACTCAGCCTGCTTATTTCAAGCACTTTTATTGCCGTGGCTGCACTTTGCTGTGTTTCCCAGCTAACTACGTTAAGGACAGATTGAGTCTGCATCAATGGCAGTACCCTCTTTACTACGGTGGAGATATGCCCTCAGTGAAACTGAAAAGGTGCCCAGGCTTCTTGCTGCCCCACCTTGCAGTGATAGATTTCAACTGTTAGGAACTTGTAGAGAAATAGCTCAAGTAGATCAGTTTTAAGCCTAGAGATCAGAGGCTAGTGGTGGCAAGAAGAAATTTAGCAGTGAAAGGACTTGGTCTTTAAATTGTGTGCACTTTGTAGTTTTATAAATTAATGTTAATCCTAAAAATGAGTTATAAAAGTGTTCATAATGAAACCATGTCCGTTCTAGCAAGTCCCACCTCATTTCTTTGACTCCTCTAGTTGCAATTATTGTTTAGAGTTTCAAATTTCTTCAGTCTGGGTTTCCAGGATAGTTTAAACACCAAATTAGAAGTTACAAGAAATATCACAACTTCTCATTATCACTGAGCTGTAGAGATCTTGATTCTGTCATTAATGTAAAAGTGACGTGTTCTGCCTTGCCCGACGATACTCACATCCAGGAGCTCTTCCACAGGAGCTACCCTGTTGTCTTCTGGCTAATTCTGTCCCTAAATACACACTGACCATCATGAATTATGCTAAGAGAAGCCAACCCTTGCTATTCCTCACTTGCTGTGTTCTGTAAGTGCCCTTTCTTATTAGATCGCCATAACCAAGATACTCTCTCTATATTTTTATTGTAAAATGAAAGCTAATTACATCTCAGTAACACAAACTACTTTTTAAAGAGACTTTGCAATAAGCTGTTCACAGAAATGTAAAGTAGCAGGTTATTCTCAGGAAAATAACGCATCTTTTGTGGAGAAGGTAAAAGGCTTAAAGATAAATGATTGGCAGAGACAGCTTTCTGTGTGTCTACTGGGTCCAACAAAAGCTTGAGAAAAATACATCGAGATCAGGAGAGTAAGGGTATTGTATAAATTGTAATTTAAGGTCCTTGTGATATTCTTGCACCCCATTCACATTTGTGATACTGTAACATCTATGGTTGTACCACTCACAGAAAATACTAGTAATACTAGTAATACTAGTATTATCTAGTAATAGTAGACAGCATTTTTATAATGCTATCCAGCATGTTTTCTGAGGGATAGCAGATGATAAGATATTTGTAGTATCTCTATTTGTTTAAAAATTAATATTCAAACTTGATTACAAAATGAAAGAAATGTCTGTGGAAGTGAAAGGTGTGGCTTCAGCTGAGTTGAAAAATTACAGCAAACCAAATCCTTTGTGCTCTCTATGTCTCTGTGTAGCCATCCCCGTTCTAGCTAGTAGACAATAAGGGGCAGGGAGTTGTTCAAGAGAAATGAGAATCTCAAGGACAAAAATTAAAGGGAATGTTGGAAACAGACAGAGGGGACCAGGAGGTCTGTGGATAAGAAATAGCCCAAAAGGGGGCTAGAAAGTTATCAAGTAAGAATAATTATGACAGATATACAGAGCTAACAGAACATGGGAAGTTCTAGGTTAAGAAAGAGATGAATGGTGGTGGTAGGACAACTGGAGCAGGATGTTCCCAGGGCCTGCGTGGATGGTGGAAGGAGTTTGGAGGGACAGTGGTGCTTGGGAGAAGTCAGGTTCAGCAGCTGCGAGAGCCAAGATCTGTTGGAAGGAGCCTTGGCAAATTGTACACAGTGGAGAGGTGGCAGGAGTACACAGGAGGGACACTAGGTGTATGCCAAAAGTCAAGAGTATTTAGCAGTGGCTGGAAGAGCACAGGGTGGCAACCAGGGAGGGCAGAGTGAGTTCCAGATCTGGAACTGCAGCCTTGCACAAACCATTATCAGTTGACTTGACTTCTTCCCTTTTTAGTTCATAGTCAGAGCAAACAAACAATAATATCTGACTCCTCAGCTTCCCTCCCTGCCCGCAAAAAGGAAAGTATCACCCTACACCGTGATGGAGAGTGCAAAGAGCAGGTTGAGAATCATGTGTACCATCATTAGTGAGCTGGGAGAGAGAGGTAGAGTCATGATAGCTGCTCTCATGTACCCCAAACAGAAAACACATTTCCAGTGCCCTCTCCCAAATGTCCAAGTGACCAAATTCAGGCCTGGAAGTTGAAAGGGGGAATGAAGCTGGCCATGCCTTTCTACATACCAGCTCATATATTTTCAGTTCCAGTGTTTGGTTCTTCATACCTTTCAGATCTGTTTTTGATTCAACTGTATAAATCATCAGTGGTACTTCAAAGAAGTGGTTCTTTCACTATGAAGCAGTGGTACTTCATAGTGAAAGATCTTAGATTAATAGTATTCCCTACCCAAGTTAAGTCTTCTCTTAAATAAAGGTAACCGTGATGTATTTGGGGGAAGTATTTGGATGTCATATTAAACCAGAACAGAAGCCACTGTGCATGCAAAGTGTTCTCCATTTCTTCTGATGCTGACAAAACTCATTGTTTCTGTCACTTTTTCCCTCCCCACAACTCCCTGATTCCCATATGCCTCATTCTAATGAGTGGAGGAAAAAAAAAAGAAAAGAAAAAAAAAAGAAGAAGAAAAAAGAAGAGTACAGTACATGCATAATTCTTTCATTATTTTGGAATAATTCAAAAGTATGTTTACAGGATCATCAATCATACTATTAAATAACAATAGGCTTATAACATTTCTTGGAGGAGTTGCTTTTTCCAGCATAAATTCACTGAAAAATCTAGCATCCTTTTCTGCTTTACAGAATAGATGTTAAACTCTTCCATAATTAAAGGCTACTTGGGCAGCCAGTGACTGCTAATGGTACATAAATATGATGCAGTTCAGGTACAGGAATTGAAAGCATTTACATGCACAGTATTGTCAAACAATTTGGCGAATGTGTGCTTTCTGAATTATGTTTATAATTTATAGTTTATAATTATAGTTTATATAGTTTATAAAAACTCTGTATTCTTGGAGCTTCTTCCAGTATAAATTTAATCCAGATTAGGTATATGAAACAATATGCTTTTCCATGCCAGCTTCACTTTTCATATTCACATTTTGTACACTTAGAGATATGTGATCCGTGTTAAACTTGCAGAAACCTTCCAGAATAAATGTGTTGGAACATATTTGGACTCTCATAGTTGATTTTCACATTTTAGAATTTTATTGCAATGTGTCCAGGCATTTTTGATTCATCATGAAGCATCTTTACTAATTTACTATTTCATGGAGCCACAACTATAGTGCATCAGCAGAGCTTCAGAAATTCTGTGTTGATAGGTCTTGGAAAGAATTCCCAGGCAGGATCATGGTTTCCTACAGCATGCATTTTCTTACATCCAGCATTAAAAGTACAGAGTCTCTTTATGTCTGCAGCTAGTAAACTCCTGTTCTTAATGTTTCTGTTCAGTGAATTTCATTGTAGTTTCAGATCAATCCACCTTTTAGCCTTTGGAAAATAGGATTTAAGCTACTATGTCGTCTTTTACCAATATGCCACCAATATTTGCCAAAGGATGTGGGACGTCTATTACAGAAGATGAAAGATACTGTCATGTATTTGAAGTGGTTAATTTTATCTTTGTCAAATAAAAATATACATGTTTCTAAGCAAGCTGAATTTGTACAAGTGAGCCAGTATCTATTGTGTTCTCCATAATTCTATTGTGACCAAGCACAACCTGCTGTGAAAGAAAACATTTCTTCTCTTCCTCACAAATAGAAACATTTGATTTCAAGCTATCTGTCTTTAAATAACTTTAAATGTCATGGTGCCTCCTTTCAAATCTCTGTTCTGCAGCCTGTGTTCCTGCCTCACCAGTACATGATAAATCTTGTTTATCACGAGTAGCTGCTACTGGTATTTACAATGCAGTGTTTTTTAAGTGTTAATGACAGTTACTATTTCAGTTCTACATATTCTGTATTCTGTGTAATATACTATTCTGTGTAATAATAAAATTGCTAAAATTAAAACATTTTATACGGAAGGCACTTGGGTATGAAGCGAAAGGGTTTGTAAAAGGGAGTAAAATCAACAACAAGTGAGGAAAGTTATTCTGACAGTGAGACATTTCATATGTCAGCAAACCAGAAGGAGAGGAAGGTGTAACTGTGAGAAGCCAAGGGACCAGCAGGGTACCACATTTGGTGTGTGAGATGACAGGGTTTAGCAGTAGGGGTGGTGAGGAAGACGGTTGGACCTGGAGATGCTGTATAGGAAGAATTGTCTGAATTTGCTAACAGCTTGTATGTTATGACAGAAATAAACTGTTGTAATTTTTTTTTTTTAATTTTTTTTTACTATTGGAGTGGGCACATGTAAATTTCATATGGTGTTTGCTGTCAGCTTCAGCTTCTCAGCTAGCACCTTAGGATGTAAGCAATGACTTCTTCACCATATAAAATCCTCTTATCTTAAATATCCTGCTTTTATTCTTGCCTTAGAGAGAAGGGTAAAAGAGAGCAAAACTAAACCTCACTTCTTTGTTTCAAATTCTGCATGCAAGTATGCAGAAAGCTATAGAAAGTGGGAGGCAAGGGAAGATAATAATCTACAGAGAAGAAATGAGATAATGTCAGCAAACCTTGATATCTTTCAGGCAAGTAGGCAACCTCACAAACAGATACATCACACAAACTGTGCAAACTTTCAAAATGCAGCTCTTTCTACTAATAAACAAGTCTGGACTAGTTTTGTTGTTTTTTGTTGTTGTTTTGTTTTGTTTTTTAGATTAGCTGTCCTTTTAGAAAGAATAAACAAAAATCACACATTTTATATTGATTTATTTTTTAGTTTGCATTTCTTTGCTAGAAATCCATTTGACTGAATTGTTTAGGAAACTCAGTCAAAAATAAATAACTCTTCCAAAAGAGCTCCTTATCTGATGCTTATGATTAGCATTGCTCAAGTATATGATAGGGGTTTCTATCAGAAGGTGCCCAACAACCAAATGTTGTTGTACCAAAGAAAGGTTTATGAGTATCAATTATGTTTGAGAAATATTTCCTGTTTCTCATTCCTTGAAAAGCTAATAAACCAATTATTGATTTCTTAAAAACAGAACAAACAAAAAAACCCACACCAGTGCTCCCTTGTATGGAATGCAAAACGATGAGCTAATTTGTAGGTGGCCAGTGATAACCAGTGAGCTGTAAAGCAATTGGTAAATATTATGGCACAGTTCTTTAGCTATTTTGAAAATCTGGCTTTTGCAGTTTCCTCTAGTAATTTTTTCCTGAACTCCTCCTGTTTGGCATGATATTTAGAAGCATGGTCACAAGAATTTAAATCATACTGTTAATTTTTTATTTTTTTTTTTTAGTAATACTCATGGCAGAGAAATAATATATTTCTCCTTGTATATTAAATAATCCCTTGATTATCTGCTGTAGGATCATAGTGCTCCTCTTTGTGAGGAGTTGATACTAAACTGATAACAGACAGGCTGTCATAGTTGAAAACTGGCATCTATACACCAGCAGTTCCTAAGCAAGTCTTCAGTGGCGCTGATCTGTGGCAGTGGTGAATTAGGATAAGCTGACATGCTTGAAAAATAATTAGCTGCTCTAGCTGAGACAATAGCATAACAACAACAAAAAAAAACTAGTTCCATTTCTGCCATTAAAGGCTCTCATATTTACCTAATCTTTTATCAGCACCTACCCTTTGAATTTGACCTAGCACAAATATTGTAACAATTACAATTTTCCACGCAAGAAAAATTTGAATCTGCATTTATATTAAGTGCATTTAATAGGGAAGAAAATTAGGCTTCATTTGCTGTTTACTAGTGAAATCAGAGCACACAACAGTACTTCCAAAATTTTTTTTTTTAAAAAAAAGGAAAAAAATGATAAAAAAATTAATTTTGCATCTAGTATGAGTGTATCAGTACAGTATATCTGTAGTTTACAAAAAAAAAAAATCTTTCCTTCTGGTGAAGGTTGATTTATGTAAAAGTTTGAAGTTATTATCAAAGAAAGAAATTTTAAGAAAAGGTAAAATGTGTTTCACATGTAAGAATAACTTCTGGAGAACTTGGCTTCATTACTGCAGAAAATTACTAGTCATCCCCTGAAGCAGTATTAACTTTAACAAGCAGCGCCAACTTGACATGGTACACGTGTGACCTATGCATGACTTATGGCAGTGATGATGATGATTAAGACAACCTATGGGGGAAAAATTGGGGAAATAACTTATTTTCCAGCCTTGTTCAGTCAAAAGGTGAGCAGCATTCCCTGCTGCTTGGAAAGCTTGGGCTTTGCTAGACCACTGAGATTGCCGAGCACAGGCTCCTCTGAAGATCTGCTCCTTCCCTGCTGTGACCTGGTTGCTGTCTGGCGCAACATAGCAGAGTGTCAAAATAGTAGCATATGCTAGAAAATATTCATAATTCATCCCATGCCTCTGCTGTCAGGCATTTTGTGCATGTTCATTTGTTTTTTCTTTTAACAGCATATGCCATGTAGAAACATCATGGGCTGTGAAATTCAGGTTCCCTTTTTGGACAAGTTTAATTCACTTTTTCCAAGATTTGTGATCTGGTAGAAGTTGGCATTTTCCTCCATTTCTTAAGCTTATCTTTTGGGACACAGATCTGAGAAATTAAATTTTCAACTGCAGTCTCAAGGGCACAAATTTAAGACTTGCTTCATCTCTGTTCCTGAATTCTGTTGCACCACGCCACGAGCACCGTCACCTCTGTAAGACGATTGACCTTCCCTTTGCATTGGTGCAGCCCCTTGTGCACCTGCCGTGCTTTTGCACTTGTCTCCTTCTCTGAGTCCCCCTTGTCCCCATGCTGCTGGCAGTCAAAGTCACTCTCGTGGCAGTGCACCCATGAGTTTTCAGGTTTTTGAATGACCATCAGGAAGTATTGAAATTGAAGTATTCACTCCCTTAGGCCAGGTGGTACCATATACTGTGGTCAGCTGAGACGAGCTGCCTTGACCCTCACAAGGAAGGTAGGCTGGTCCTGTTTTCCTGGGGGCACTGAGCTTGTGAGACAGCAAACTCTGTGGCACACAGCACTCACAATTCAATGTACCTAAAATGTTACATGATTTTTTTTATCACTGGACCTATTTCCGTTCTCATTTATTTTGTGGCCCCAGATGTAAGGGAAAGGAAGGAGATAGGCAGAGGGTTATGTGCTAGGAGACCTTGGACACGTCACCTGGGAGAAGGCACTGAACTGCAACTCTGAAAATTCCCACTCAGTTGCTGCCTTACAAGGGAAGTGTCAGGGCCTTATAGGTACTGGATATTGATACAAATTCTCAGCTTAGGGAATTTAATATATTTTGTACTGTATATACCTGCTTGAGCTCAGCTCTTCCTCTGCCTGAATACCTCAGCAAATATTTCATGTATAAAGTCAGTCGGGTCCTGAGGGGTTTCATCTGATGACTTTCAAAGCAGTGTTTTAGGGGCCTGGTTCGAGCACTGTGTTGAACAGCAGGGACAAAGCTGGAAGCACAGACTCCCAGCTTCAGCCTTTGCTTTTCACATGAAACAGGCACCAAATGACATTGAATGAAAAAACAAGATCCTCCCAGACATAAGACTAAACCTTGGATTACAGATTTATACTCGCCCTCATGCTCTCTTTCACTGGTGAAAAAATTTTGCATTAATGTTTCTGTACAATAAAGCCACTTCAGCAGCTCAATGAAGTCAGTCCGCTCCTCATCCCAGCTGCAGTCCAGCATTTGAGTTGGATTAGTTTGTGCAGAAAACCTGTGCTCAAAGGGGAGGGCTTGACTCCCAGGCACCATACTCGGAAAGGGGACCATAAGCAGCTGGGAGTTGGGCAGCAGCTGTGAGTAACAGCTTCCTCCAGTTATTTGTAAATTTTGGGTACTGCCAAGAAAATCCATGGGTCTCCCAGGAGCAGCCTTGCATGCCAAGGCATTGTCCAGTGATCATCCACAATAAGTGCTATTCTTTGGGAGGATCTCCCTGCCAGCAATGCCGTGCTGAAACACCTGAAGTCCCAGACTCTGGTGTACCCAAGTGCCCTAGGGTGCTCTTCTGGGGAGATGACTCAACCATACCTGGTATGACAAAGGAGGGCCAAAAAAAGATTACTTGATCATTGGGCAATGCATCTCCCTCTTGGCTCCAGCCCTTCATTGCTCTCAACTACAGTGTGATATTATCTGTCCTGTTATGGTGTTTATTTAGACAGTGTGTTTTTGGGGGTCAGGGTTTTATTACGTAGATATACAGTTTCTGTATTCCGGTGTGAGCCTTTGGGTGTTTCTGTGTTATGTGTGAGAATAAATATAAGAAAGCTTAAAGTTTAGTCTTCTCAGGCTCCTGAATATCTGTATGTGGTAACTTTTTTTTGTGGCAATTTCTTTGTAGAGTTATTCACTTATTGTGCATTCAACAAGGTCACAAATGATCTGCAGCCTTGTGCCTGTCCACACCAAGCAGATTACACAAAAAATATTGTGTAAAAAGAGATGTTCAAAATAATTCCCTTCTGAGACAGCTCTGTAAAGGGAAAAAAGAACTTTCCAGTGTGGTTTCCAGTTTGAGAGGTCCCTTTGTGATCCATGATTTTGCAGTAATAAAACCTGAGAGCTGTTTTCCATCCTTTCATTTACACATTTTTATCATGCACAGCGTGATGCTTATAAACTGGACCATAGCCACAGTGAGAACTCCTGTGGGGGGGATAAGTGCCCATTTTCCTAATAATAATAATGCCTTTTCTGGCTTCCAGAAAATTCATCTCCCAGCAACTACACCATTTCCTATTAGCTGTGTAACAGTTTATGGTGTTTCAGCTAAATATGCAGTGTTTTTGGAGAAACTGGAAGATTTACACTAATTCAGTAGCGCTCATACATTAATGTTCTCTGTGCCTTTTTAGGTGAAATCTTCCTTGTAAATAGCCCCATTAATAGCTAGCAAATTATGAGGTACTAGTATTTGGTTTCTTTCACCAGGGAGCTGGGTTTTGAGATGTGTGACTTCGGAAGTATGTGGCTCTTGAGAGCAGCGTGAAGATGTGTTACGTGTGGTAACTGAATAGAGCAGAATGCAGCCTCCTACCACAGCATCAGCAGTAGGAGAATGCCTATCTCCAAGATCTGGAAAGCACCCAAACAAATCTCAAGTTCCCCTCTTTTCCTGGAGGCAGTAACATCTCCTGGTTGAAGAGGCTACAAAACAGCAAACTGAAAGTAATGTAAAGTGACCAGCCTGTTAAAAGGTGAAATAAGATCAGTCCTAGCCCAGGAAGAGGTGTGAGGTTGTGATAGGAGGATATTGAGCAGAACTAATAGGTGACTTTGTTTATAATGCTGGGATCCCATCAGGTGCACAGTTACTGTCTGATTTAAAATCTAATGCTTTTAAACTAAAATAAGTGGCACTATACTTTGGGAAGGCCAGAATCCTTAGGTAACAATAATTCAAATGCTATATCCAAACGAGCAGAGTCTCAGGTATCAAATAAAGTAAGACATCCTAAGACATCCCAGTATTCAGAAACTGAGAACTGCCCAGTACATCCCAACCGAACTACAACTAAGTATCGCTGTTGCCAGACTGTTGCTTACTCATTGCTCTTATTTCATATGTAAGGTGAAATATATAGAATCTAGTCTAGGTCCAGATATCACATTTATCTGGTTTCCTAAAGGTTTTGTGCTCTTACTTCTGTTTTCACTCTTCTGAATCTTCTGGCATGTAGAAGTTGTTAAGTGAGCCAAATTGTGCATCCAGTCTGGTCTTCACATTACACTCCATATCCTATGTTATGGCTGGGTTCTACCATACGTAACCAAGCCAAGTCGTGTTACACACTTGGGGTTACATCTTTCTTTTAACACTGGAGTCACAGTCATCCCAGAGATCTCTATGCTAAATTAAAATAAATAAATAAATAAAAAATAAATCCAATGAAGGTATAGCAATTTAATACAAAAAAAATGGGGGCATCTATGTGAACAAATGGCTGAAACTATGACCAAGTCATAACTGGTAGTTCTGATACAAACCCATTTTTAACACTTCTGTTAGAAAAAACAAATGTGGCTAATTTTGTTCACATGCATAATAATTGGATGAATGTGTTTAAGAGACACTAACAGTCATTGATTCTGTCATATTTTGTGTCATTTCAGGGCAGAGACATAAATTTCCATCATTGTAAATGTGTCTTTGCTGCAAACTCATACATTTCTGCACAAAGTCTTTTTTTAAGTGAGTGTTAGCTGTTCTAATTTATATATATATATATATGTATATATATATATATATATATATATATTCTTCCTCATGTAAGGGAGCCAAGCAATCAGGCAAAAAATATTCTTTTGTTTCTACGTATGTGTGCAGAACAGCATGAGTGGCATCTGGCTTAATTGGCCCTTTTGCTACATTTGTGGAACACAAACGTGTGCATTCTCAAACACTGTACTGAGGGCCTAAATCTCTTGCTTAAAAACCAGTATAAAAAGAAACTAAAGAAATCAGTCCAAAGCTCCAGGGATGCCTCTGCCAAATATTTCAACATCTGTTGGTTCAGTTCTCATTTGAGAGGAGTGCATATGGACTTCACAGGAAACGAGAACAGTCTGGATAGATGTGTGGACTACCATCAGAATGAAAGTTCAGCTCCACGTTGTACCCAGCTGGTTTGATCTTTTCCATTGTAACGGCTGAGCTCTGTCTGTTTTCCAAAACCTGCTGCACAGATCAGAACCGGGAGACATCAGGTTGGGTTCTGTTTTTGTCCTTCCCGAGAACTTTCAGCCATGCTCATTAAAATTCCCAGAGTTCCTCAGATGTTGTGCGTGGAGCCACAAGGTGTTTCTGAGGAAAGCTCCATGAAAGACTTCTAACAACAGGTACCGTGTGGGGCCACGAATCTTGCTGCCCCTTGCGGTGCAGTGAGTGGCAGTTGCCCTATTTCTTGGTCATGTTATCTTCTATTCCACTTTTTATTTTTAATCGAACCTGCCTACCCTTTTCTAATCAGCAAGGCATCAAACCTCACGTTCTTACACAGAGATGTGGCAATGTAATCGTAGAGAAAGGTTGTGTGTAGAGGAAAACTGTTCTTGTGCACCAGAATGCACTGAGTGAACACACAAAACACGGAGGATAGCTGATATATATCATATAACAACAATTCATTTTTGTTTCATCCATTAAGTAAAAGATAGGAATTTTTTTTTCATTTCTAAATTCATAAATCAATGAAGCTTGCTTTCCTAATATTGGATGCATAGGTTTTAATCTGTTTTAATTTTTTTAATGATGCTGACCATAGCAAGCATAAGAATGATGCCTGTAAATATTAGGGAATTGCTAAAACTTGAAAATACTTCAGCTCTCACTAAAAACTACACACTTCTGTCTGTGCATTTACATATCGACTGTTCAAAGAGCCAATTCAGAATTTTTTCCTGATAAATATTTCCAGGGGAGAGAAACACGTTGTGAAAATAACAAACATATGTTAGCAGAGAGAATAACCAATTCAGCAGTGTTTTCTTGTATGCATTTTGGTTTCTATCTAGGCTATTGCAATGTTAATTTTAGAAACTCTAGCCCAGCAACAGACACTTAGGAACAGAATGATGTACTGCAAGCAGCAAGAATTTTAACTGCAGACTATGGCTTTATTTTCTTATTTATAGCTCCCTTCACTTTGTTATGTTTTATGAAACATGTATCTTTGAGAGGGCCTGTCTCTGCTTTCCTGGCCAATGGACTTATCTCCAGATTGTATGCTGTTCGTTATCTTCAAATATTGCATTGTAAAAAGGCAAATCATAAAACCTTGGTGTTAGGTTTAAATGCCATGCAAACATTATTAAGAAATACTTAATTATCATTTTGTTTAACTTCCAGCAATGTTGGCTTTGGTTTTGTTTCTTTAACAAATGTACAACAGTTTAGGAGCAAGCTTGAGGCAAACACAAAGGAGTATAAATGCTTACATTGGATCTGAGAGGGGAATGACAAAGTCAGAGCTTAAAGATTTATTAGTGCTACACAGTTTAATAAGCAAAATCTAATAGTATTAGTTGTTTGTTGAGGCTGAAGGTTTAAATATAGGTGGAGATTCACAACTTGTATAAGTTACTGTAGCTCTATTGTTTTTGATTGATTTCCCCAAAATGTGAACCCAAGCTATGCTATTCATATTTTTTTGATTGCATAACAGTATTGTGTACAGACACGCTCAACTCTGATTTCATTTTTTTCTTTATTCATGTTGTTTTATAAACACACTGTTCTTTATTGAAAACAAAAGTTTTTTATTAGTATTTAAAAAAAAAAAACAGCCAAAACATATTAATTGGAAAATTATTATTTTGCAAATCAATGAAAAATATCCAGTTTTGAGATCTTATACTCAATAGCTATTTTTTTCTGAGATTAATTTTTATTTTAAAATGTCTAAGGTAAATATTCTCAGACTTTGGAGATGTGATATTCCAATGTTAAAATTAACATTTTGTTCAACAGCTAACTGCAATAACCAAAAAAAAAAAAAAGGCTGAAATTAATTAAAAAAGGCTGTAATTGCCACCTGTTTGCGTTGAGCTTTCAATTTCTATTTAAATTCAGTTTGTTATAGTTTCTTAAACTATACCCCCCCCATTGTTTTATTGTTTAGATTGGAAAATGTCTTAAAAAGACAAAAACAATTACAGGAGAGAAAAAGAATTTCCCATCTACCTCTGTTTTCTCTGTTGACTTCAAAGTCCCCTAAGAAAGCCATACTTGCAGAAGTTATGGACATAGATAGGATTCAAACTTTAAAGTATGACTACCCCGGGATGGACTGTGTTTAGTGCAAAATGAGACTGGAGGATTGAAAACTATTTCTAGGTGGCTTTTTTATTTCAGTATTGATTCTTTAGGCAGAAAGCCCTTACATTTACATCTTGTTATTTAGACTCATAATAAAGAGGCAAGAGCAAAGAGATATTTCTTTCCTGTCTACTCTGCTTTATACAAAGCCTCTTGTGCCTTTCTGCTTCATTTCCTTCATAGTGTCCTTAACTCTTTATTGCTTTTATTGTCATTATTATGAATCACTTTTTCATATTCAGCGTGCTCAGTCATTTTAATACAGTTATAATTGTAAGGTGCAAAATGTAAATCCCCATAATGTGTTGGAAGAAATATGTGTCAAAGTCCCTTTGTCATACTGACAGGTTATAAAACCAGACTGGCTCAGTTTAATCAGGTTTAAATTTTAATGACATAAGCAAAACTCAGACTAAAGTAGCTATCTTTCTGTTATTATTTCAAATCATTGCCACAAGTGAGAAACGTGTTATCATTTATTTATTGACTGTGTCATTTCAGAGCTATCTCTATCCTAACATCTCTTCTGGGAAAAGTGTTTTTTAGTCATTAAATGTTTTTCAGAGATGATCTCACTGCTCAAAGGTTATTTGTCCTCTTTTCTTTTTCCTTTGCCCTTTGACCCTTATAGGTGATGATAACTTTTGTCTTTTCACATTTCTCTTCTCCAAGCTTCTCTTTTGTCTGGCCCTCTTTTTAGTCCTCATGTTGCTTGTCCTTCTCTTTTCTCTGACCTTCTCTGACTCTCTAGTCTTCTACAGCCTTCTTTTCTTTCATCCCTATGTTGTCCAAACTCTTCTCTGAGCTTCTCTTTCTCCTCCTGCCCCCATATTATTTGACCTGCTCTTCTCTGATTTATCTATTTGTTTTATCCCAAAGTTCCCTGGACAACTCTTCACCAGCCTCCATTATTTTTTAATTATTTTTTCACCAAAAAGTTCACCGACCTCCTCCTTCTGCCCCGCCCCCCCCCCCCAAATAATCAGAGTAATCGAAAAGAAAAAAAAAGAAAAAAACTCCCTAAAGTTTTGTGCAGACATTAAAGTTAAGAAGGTTCAACAACTTCATTAAAGCTTTTTCCTTTCTGAAGTTGCATTTCATAAAATCAAATGGCCTCCCTAAAGCCAGAAATTCATTTCTGTGACAGGAAATGAGATGCACCCCAGATAATAGTCTTGGATAGAATAAAGACTAAAGAAAGTCTGTTACGTCAGAGGAAGTGACTGTCACTTTATTTCCAATGTGAGATTGACAGGGAATAGGAAGAAAAATAGGGACTTTGGCCTGAAGTCTCATACTCAGTTGTTTGTTTTCTCACTTACATACACCTGACTTCTTGCTGAACGTTGGGATATGCAGAAAATTTCACGCATTACTCATGTTGTTCAGAGGTATGATTCCTTCCTCACATAGATCTTTATAAATCACAAATGACTAAGTGTAAGCACAAAGATAAGTTGGGATAAAATTGCTCAAGAGACGAGACACAACGGGTTTAAAATACATTAATGTAAAGCTAAGTTGGAGAGGCAGGTGACCTATTCTCCGTTATCATGAGTGATAGGACCCGCGGGAATGGTGTTAAGCTGAGGCAGGGGAGGTTTAGGCTGAACATCAGGAAAAGGTTCTTCACCAAGAGGGTGGTTGCACACTGGAACAGGCTCCCCAGTGAAGTAGTCACTGCACCAAGCCTGTCTGAATTTAAGAAGAGATTGGACTGTGCACTTAGTCACATGGTCTAAACTTTTGGGCAGACCTGTGTGGTGCCAGGAGTTGGACTTGATGATCCTTATGGGTCCCTTCCAACTCAGGATATTCTATGATTCTGATTCTATGATTCTATGATTTTATGATCACTGACCAGGTGACCAAGAATTTATTGCTATTTTGCTTTGGTTTTGAGTGGATTATATATGTAAATACCATGTTGTCAATGTCTTTGCAACAGAATACTATTTGTAAAAGAGAATGCCACCAATTAGACTTCTTAATTTCTAAACTGGAGGTCTGTTCTAACATTTATAGCAACTTGGTCTTTGGCTAAAATTTAAAGTAGTCTATATATTTTTCTCTTATTTTGTGACAAAACTGCAAATTTAATGTGGAGAAAGGTGGGGAAATGAAACGATGAGCTGTCCTCTTCAACATATTGAAAGGGGGCTGAAATCTCCGTGGTGAGTGTGTATATAGCATAAGCCTATCACAAATACTCACTGTGGTGCCTACTTATCAAGATGGAGTGAGTCAGATTTAGCATTAGGAAAACATTTTTTTGCATGGTGACAACACATTTGACATATTAAGAGGTATTCTTATTTTTAATTGTCTTCTAAGGTGTGTTTTTAATATGTGAGATTTACAATCTAATTGAATTTGCAAGATTGGAATCTGCAAAAATGTGCAGGAAACTCTGAGAGGAAAAAAAAAAAAAAGCTGTATCAAGCTTCCATGTTTTTGCAATTTAGCAATTTTTTCGAAAACTAGGCTAAAAGCCTAGTGGGAGAGTGTAGCATGAGAGTCTGTGAGAAATGGACAAGTAGATGCACAGCTCTCATGCAAGTTGTATTTTTATACAACAGGATACAGAGATGTTGGCCTTTCCTTCCTGCTCCTTCTGTGTTTTCAAGTCAGGTTCATGCTGCCCCTATTTGCAGAGAGATCACAGATCTCATATGCTGGAGGGATGAGAAATTAATAAATAGCAGAGAGTGAAAATGTTTGGTAGTGGGTGCAGTGCAATAAATCCTGTTGTCCCAATATTGAGTCACCTTCTGTCATTTATGCAAATGAAGTCCATTCTGGCCAAAGATGCAAACCTAGTTATAGATTATTTGGATAACACTTGCAAATGTTTGAACCTTTAGCTTTATCAGAATTGGAAGTTACTTTTAGCAGCAGGATATAGGATATTTTCCTGCAAGGTTAGCAATGCTTTGAGAACAAATATTGAACTCTGCTACATGAGAACTTTCCCAGATATTTGTTGGGAAGGTCATGAGGTTAAAGAGTGCACACATGGAAAATAATGTTTTGTAGAAAAGTCAATCTTTTTCAGACTTTTAAATTAATAGTTTGGAATTTATTTGGGTTTTAGATAATGGGCAAGCAGGTTTATGTAAATTATTTCATAAATTTCTGTTGAATTCAGAACACTTACATGGAGAACTTTTTCTATATCGAAGGCCATAAACTCTAAATGTTAACTCAGTAGGTATTGCTATTTTCTGCTTGGGTTTTAAACTGGTATCAGCTTCACTGTCGCATATAGTATCGTTCAGAAAATGTGGATCGATGCTTTGTTTTCAATCAGCTATGTTTTCAAGAAGATGTTTGATCTTGACAAATGTAGGCAGTGTGAATCACTCTTATGTGTGTAAATGTATATGCATGTGTATATCTTTACCATTTGTCCCTTTCTTTCTTTTTCCAAAGGCATATTCTCTGCCAATTTTAAGGGCTCCAGAAACATAGCTCGATGCAGAGAATTGCTTGCAGCTCACAACAAAGACAAATTGTATTGATCCCATAAAATCTAAGATCAATGATGTAAATTTTTGACTGACATCTACCAGCAACACATCTATGTGTATGACAGCAAATACATTCTCGGGGGGTATGCTGGTAAAATACAATAATTAATTATAATAGTCAGATACTCAGTTCCTTATAGACTTTGACATTTTATTGCACATTTCATTTTAATTCTAGCAATTTTTAAAGTAAAACATTTCTCAAAATTAGCAGGTTGAGATATTTAGTGCTAGAGTCTCTGTTAGTGTGCTGTACAGTCAGAGAATGTTAGTGTCTGAAGGGAGTGCCAACCACTCTCCCCATCAAAAAAAAAAAAAAAAAAAAAAAAGCTTGAAACCAAAGTTATCATTTGTCTTCAGAGGGCTTCTAAACAGGTTTGAATTTCATACCTCATATCCATCAGGTCAAGCACTATCTTTTCCATTTTGGAAATGTTGAGTTAGAGGGAAGGAGTCCGAAAAATTGCTAAACGTTGATTTGCAAGCCATAGAGGATGCCACACAAGCCTTCCATAGTGGCTATCCTGATTTGTGAACTACTCAAGAATCTTTCTACTTTTGAATAATGTCCTAGGTCTTCATTTTATAAATTAACACACACCTAATGCTATTCTCTGTGAGGTGCAATATCTACAGTTACAGTAAGAATCTTACCTTATTACATTTTAAATAATTGGTGATTTTCCAAATACTGATATAACTAAGAATGTTCACATAGAATAATAAAGAGATGTAGCACGTCACCTCTGGTGGCTTTGACTGAAAACTTTTCTCAGGACCTTGTATGATGTTATTATCCTCTCTAGCTGTTCTGAAATGGTGCAGGCAGCTACATTTCACCTTGGAATGTGGGGGAAATGACCATTGGGGAAGCTATGAACAATTACCAGTAGGGAGAATGTGACTTAAAGTTAGTCCTTGCTTGTGATTACAGTAGCATGTTTGCTACATATGACACACTTTAATGAAGTCATATAAAGATGCGCTATACCGATGCTCCCGTAACAACTCAGCCCTTTCTGAATGCCTGAAATGCTCCACATTAGAAAGCCCAAGTTTGAAATAACATGACAGATTCACTATGTGTTAGTAAGCATGTACAGCCTAAAGTCTCTGTTCAACCTGTTAGAAAAAGAGCTTTACTATGAATTTGTCTCTACCTGTGTTTATTTTATGGACATATGCTTATACATGCATCCTCACAAGAACGGGAGATTCTAGTTTTATTTATTTTACCCAACACAAGCTCAATGTATTGAAAGTACTCCTTTTCTTTTTGTTTTACAAATGACTGAAAAATATTTGAATATATGCCTTAATGAAGCAAATTCAAAATTGCTGAACAGATTAAGCTGACGTTCTGAGACTCCCATGGTCACCAAAAAACATTTTCTTTTTTTTTTTCCTGACCTTTTATTGCACAATCAGTCTTTAAATGATTTTTTGCCTTTTAAAAATGGTATTTATGCTAGAAAAAAAAATGAAGTTTATGGAACAGTCATAGAACTTTAATCCATTTCTTCTTTTCATGTCCACCTAGTTGATGCATTCATTACATATAAATATATATTTTGATAGTTTAACTGAGTGGGAAAAAATTGAAAGAATTTGTGTGGAATTACTGTACAAGAACTTGAAAATGCAGTAGTAATTATCTTGCATATATTATTTTTGAATTGATATTAACTATTAATTTTCCTCGAAACTGAATTTTCAGATCAATACTGGGAATAACAATGGTAACTGTGTTTGTCACACCCAGTTTTCACCACTGCATATCAATATAAATAATCACTGGCAGGATATTGGAAATTGTTAATGTATTGTTATTCCAAAGGTGACAAAATAAAATACTTTTTGCCAATTTTTGATTTGTTTCCCTGATGAGCTTAGTAAACATTCCTGCAAATAGAAAGTGCAAAAAGAAAGGTTTGAGTCACTGGTCTCAAATGATCATCAGTGTTGTGGTGGCAGAGGCAACGTGCTCAGAGTAAGTCTTCATCAGATGTGGCAGGCATGGATCCCAGAGCTTCAGAGCTAAAAAAGCAAGGTTTTTCACCCTGGGCAATGGTGCTCCTATAGCTTGGTGCCTCATGGTCCACAATGTCACAGATGACAGCTACAGGGACTCTTACCCACAGCTGGGCCACTCTGATGCTGCTGGCATCAGAGGAAAAAAAAAATGTGTGTCAACACCCAGGCCTCTTAATTGAATTAAAGTTCACACTGAGGACAAGGAAGGCCATGTATCATGTGTTAGGACAAACTTTGTCCGTGTGGCATATCTGATTTTATTATCAAAGGTGATCAAATCCTGCCTTGTCTCATTTAATTTCTTCTTATTTGTGACCAAGAATTTGGGCAATCAATTCCTGTCAAGTGAGATAGCATCTGAAACATGCCACCTATGAAGCAATTACTTGGAAGTTACGTCTTCATATTTGCTTTGCTTGTTTGAATCCCCATGGGATTGGTGACGGTTCCATCACTCCAAAGTTCATGGAAAATGAACATACTGGATGTGAGTACCTTTAAAGATTTGCTTTCAAATTCTCAATTTAATTTCTCTGGCTTACATTTCTAGCTTGTAAGGAGTGTATGGTAATTTATTTAGTTTGCAAGACTGATTTGTGATTTTTTTTTTTTGAAGGCTCTTGAGGGAGATAAAAGGTCTATAAAATAAAAGTTATATATATAGTTTGAGCATTATATGTGTGCAAAAGAACAAGGCTTGGTTGCCATTTACTGCTTGCTGACTAGGAAGCACAGCACTGTAACAGCCTCAATGGGAAGTGTTTATAGGCGTGTATTCGTACTGCAGCATGTGACCATTTACCCGTTTGGCCTTGCAATGTAGGGTGGGAGAATCACTATTTTTTGTGACTTAGTCAAGTGGATGTTCATTTCCTTCCTGGGAGCAGGGTTTGAAAGTCTTTTACCAGGAGGTTGTTTACATAATATAACACAGGCAGTTTTCTGGAAGGGAAGTGATTATATAAACTGATTATGATCTGTATGCTGCTGCTTATAGGAGTTTTGTTCCATGTGTTTTTTTGTTTTGTTTTTGTCTTGATTAAAGAACCTAATCCGAGCAGCCTAAGGCTTGCGTATGTCACAAAGATTTGGAAATTATTTGTATACATATTTTCTGAAAGGAAGTGGTAAATAAATATCACATTATGCTGTTTCAAGAGATTTTTCATTGTGGCATTAATTAACAGTGAAACATCTGCTGTAAATTTGAGTACTGTCCCTGTTGCTGTATCACCACTGCCTTAAAGTTTTGCATCTTCAGGGAGGTTCCATTTGTGAAATTATTTTAAAGGGAACAGAGCAGTTGTTTCTGTGAAATGGTGTCCAAGGCAGTAAGTAATTTTGTGCCATGGATATATAGTGATTCTGAGCACAGAATATGAGATGCTATTTGAACACTATCTTGGACTCTCTGGGACAAATGTATACGTATGCGTATATATATATACCTGCACATTATTTATGACAGCCGGCCAAATAGCAATTCAACATCTGGTTCTCCTGACATCCCAGGTATTTGCATAGCATTAGAATTTTTCAATCCAGCACTTCTTTCACTCACTGAGCATCTTCTGGTACTACAAGAACTGCCAAAGCCCAAAATAATGCCTGTGGAAATCATGCTGTTTTGCCTTTGAGAGTGTCTGTCTAATTCAGATTATTTTTAGGGTTTCCAAGTGAACAGGTAGCCTCTGAATGTCTGGCTATTCCAGTAGGTGTCAAACAAAATTAATTTTGATGGCTTTCAGCAGGGGCAATATCATTTAAAAAAACATGAAGGCATTCAAATTTTATCTCTATGTTAAGTCCCATAAGAAAAAAAGTTTTTTTTTTCTTTTTTTAGAAGTATCTAGTCCTAATCGCTTATGTTCTGTGGGGAAGTGCATGTAATAAGGCTGCATGGGAAACAGATGCAGGGGGAATTTCCTTCATATTTCTTCAGGCAAAGGTGAGAGTTGAATTTACCTGTGTAAATTGATGCTTCAAATGCTGAAGCCCAATTCCCCATGCAGTAGTTTCATCAGAAGGTCCCAAATGTTTCCCTGTATACCTGCTCTGAAATTTCAGAACTATTACCATCTCATACACTTTGTCTTTAGCTCAAACTATGAGGACGTTCTAAGCTAAGGGCAGCCCTTAGCAGATCCATCAGTGGAGATACCTATCTGAAAAGGGACAGAGGAGGAGGAGAGGCACTTGGAGATGGAGTATCTAACTTCATTAGGTTTCCTGACTGATAGAAATGGAGGGGAAAAGACTGTCATCCTATCTTTATCCAGATCTGTGTGTGTGTTCATTTGTGAAGATGTCCAGTGTGAAGGAAAAATCTTCCTTGAGAACTCTCAGAAGAGAGATACTAATATTTTCTAATTATTCTTGTAGGAGAGAATAATTTTCTTCTTCTCACAGGGTGGAGTCAGGAAACATCAAGTCAGAGTACCAGCATCCAGGTTTCTACTATTCTGTATCATACAGTCTCATACTTAAGAATGTAGTAAAAAGCCTTTCACTTCATTAGCAGCAGCTTCTCGGGTACGTCCAGTCCCAACATCTAGCCCCTCCCTAGTCTAATAATTATCTAATTATTATCCAGTCTAATTATTATCCAGTTATACTGGAACTGTTACTAGGACTATTAGCAAATGGGAAAAATTGTATTTGATTCCAAGTTTCAGACAGACTTTAAAAACATCTCAGTTCTTTGTTATTCAGAAACAATCAACTTTTTTTTTTTCCAGGTAGCTCAGTTCTGATCCCACAAGTGTGCAATAGTAAAGGGAGAATGGTTGCAACAAAACAACGTAAAATATTCAGCATAAATTTATCTGCTTGCAGAGATTTGAAATAAATGTTTATTTGTATATCCTGTACTGGCATTGCTTCTGGAAGCAATTTTCTTGAATCTGGTGAGACTGAGTGGAGAAGAAAGGCAGCAGGTAGGTAGGTAAATGTTTATGCATTTCTGATGGAAGTAAAAGCAAATTCAGAATATGTGCAAATCTTCATGAAGTATTAAGGAAGCTCAAGGTAACTGCTAACAGGGGCATTAGAATTTAATTTTGACTGTAAAAATCTAACAAAAGGCTCTTCTTTACCTGTAACAGGGGACAGCACAAGCCCTTCTATACCTACCTGTGGCCACATAACTAATTCAAACAAGTCTTGTAGGTTTTGATCAATGGCACAGCCTTGAAATAAGCATATGACAGATGACTTGTAAATGAACAGCCTGCAAGTCATTCTCTGAAATATTCACCTTTTTTGTGCCTGCTGTCTTAGCTGTTCAAAGCCTATTAAACTTATGGATGTTTTAATGTTATTTAAACACACTAGTCTTAATCTGCTGTCACTGAAAAAAAAAAAAAAGATAAGAAAAAAAAGTACTCATTAGCAAGAGCTAAAACCTCTTTACAACTCTAGTATTTAATTTTATCCTCAACAATACCTTTCCAATATGTGTCATGTGCTGACACAAGCAAGAGTTGTGGGAACGTTCCTCCTGGGACTAAAGTGCTTTAGACAGAAGATTGGTCTTCTTTGTGTGTAATAAAAACAAAGGAACACAATGTCTAATCAAGCATTTACTTGGAATTTCTAATAGATTTCCAACTTAATTAAAAACCCTTTCATGAACTTTTCATTTCTGATAGGAGCTAAATATAGGTAACTGTGATGATACAGCCTTAAAAGTATTGCAGACCAACCCTACAATACTAAAGTGCGTCAGAAAGGGATAAAATGTTCCAGCACCAGAGAAGTTAATTCTCAGGTAATTCAGAGATAAACTGTGGCTGTTCCTATATTAAAATTGCCCAGTCCTCAGCACTTCAGGGATATTACTCATTGAAACACATAAACAGGTTTAGCTTGGCTGCTTTCGTTTTACCGTATGTAAACAAGGATTCAGGTAAGGACCTCCTTCCTCCAACAGCGTGTTTCTCTGATGTGTAGCAGGTGAGGGTTTGCCTGGTCATCATCCCTGGGCTGCATCAGGGAGGTGACAAGCCCAGTGCAAGGATCAGGAGCTGCTAGTTTTAGGACACCAAGGCAGAAGTGCAACACGGAAACATTTGCAGAGCTTTGCTGACCAGGCTTTAGCCAAATTGTTGGCCAAGAGCAGCAGGGAAGGAGACAGCAAACAAACAAACATTAAGCACCCTGCTGTGGCTGACTCGCCAACAAATATCCCTGTGGCTTCAGTAGGAATTTGAGGTGCAGAAGGATTCCAAGGCTGTGTCTGAAGAAAATTAAATAAATTTATAACTACAAAAAGATCTGATAAGACATATACCTCTACAATTAACTGCTGAACATGCTTTGACTATTGCTTCTACTTAAACAATCCTAAAACAAAGCCAGGAATGTTCTGTGGCATTGATAATATATCTGTGCACTTTCAAATTTGAGGGTTTGTAACATATTTTTCCATTTTTGTTGGACTGGAACATAACTTTCAATTCAGATGGGGAAGAATATGCTTAGAAATACGTCTAAAAATTATCTTTTAAGTTCATTTATTTTTGTTAAAATAATATTATACATTTATAAGTATTTAAATTTAATTTTTATTACGTAAATATAACGACACAAATATTTTCAGATAGATCCACTTATCAGTGGATTGAAGCAGTCAGTACTTCTTAGGTCCAATGGACACAGCTATGTTTTCTGAAAAGACTACCTCTGTTTCTTGATAAATAGCATTTGAGAAATATGAAAGAGAAAAACAAGAAAGGGTGCATTCTTTCTTTCTTTTTTTACTTTCTCACAGGCAAATACTATCTTGAAATAGAATTGTAACTTCAAGCATAAACTAATGATGTCAACAATAAATGCAGAATAATGTCTATCCTGACTGCCTGCTTAACTCATTTTGCAGTTTTAGAGGTTTTCTTCTAATTCTTGGAATATAAGAACTCTGAGTAAAGGATTTAGGTAATGCTAACTCATCTGGATTTTAGCAGATTTTCACTCTGCTTAGATTTTATAAATACTATTTTAATTAAAATAGATTATATTGGAGATTATTGGATCAGTAGATTACTAGAATTTATCATTCTTAAACCTCTTGAATCTGTAGATGCATAGGTAATTCATAAAAGGGAAAATAAGAAAATATGGAAAAGGAAATAATTTACCTCATAATGTACCTAATAATGTCAATTTTATACTGTGATTGTCCAGAGCAGGTAGTATATGAATGTTTTTATTACTTTTACAGCAGTAATGCAATAAAGACCATACTTCTCTAAGAAATATCTTAAGATAACCAAAATAATAAGAAAAAAATAGTTTTCAAGTTAGAGGATGGAGTAAAAATCCAGTAAATGCAAGGAAGTGTAAGTAATACTACATTTTCTGTTTGAAGGATTCTTGTGTTATTGTGTTATTAATGTTCTGTGCATTCTTAACAATGCAGGATAGGCCTTAAGAAAAAAAAAGTACCCTGTGTATTGGTAGCAGTTAGAAAGGTAACATGGAGAGCATTAAAATATGTGAGGTATGGTTATAGAGCTCGGTGTCCCTGTACAGAGAGAGCGGAGGGAGGGTTTGAAGAGCCTCCAGACTGACATGCTGTGCTCAAGGAGCTTAATAGCCATGGACAAGGAGCAGGTCAGGCTTCATGGGGGGACTTGGTCCACAGTCCATGGGATTCAGTGGGCTGCATCCAAGGGTGCCACGGGAGCTGGTCAAAGTCACTGTGAGGCTACTCTGTTATTTTTGAAGAGGTCCCTGATAACTAGAGGAAGACCCGTCTTGACAAACAGTCAGAAGGATGATCTAGGAAATTACACAGTGGTCCAACTTGCTTTCTTCCCTAAAACCATCAAGGAGAGTCCTCTTAGAGCATGTCTGGGCACATGAAGAAGGTGACTGAGAACAATCAGCTGGTGCACAAGAAGATGGAGCGAGGTTCCTCACAGTGGTGCACAAGAAGATGGAGCAAGGCTCCTCCACAGTGGTGGGAGGACAAGGCATTAAAGCAGGAGAGGATCTGCCTGTATATAAGGAAAAACCTTTTCACCAAGAGGACAGTCCAGCAGTGGAACAGATTGTGAAGTCTCAGGCCTTGGAGGTTTTCAAGACCAGACTGTGGAAAGTCCAGAGGAACCTGGTCTGATTCCCACAGCTGATGTTGCTCTGGGGGTTGAATTTGAGAGGTCCCTGATTCTGTGATTCTAAGTAAGATAGAGAGTGGTTGAAGGAGTCTGAACAGATACATTTCGTATGAAGATGTTGTAGGAAAAGAATTAAAGTAATGATGCTTCTAGAAACAAGCAAAGGTAGAGTTTTCTTATGTAATGTTTTAGTGCATTGCTGGCCAAAGGACAATCTGGAGGAAAAGCAGGTAACACGAAGGTGAAAAAAAAAAAAAACAACAACTAGTTGTGCAGGTGTTGTCTCAGTCTAATCTGCTGTGTGAGGAGAAATAGCTTGCAAGGTACAGCCTGTGAGTTACTTCTGATGTGATTTCTGGTAATTTTTTAAAATTGTTTCTAAAATGGGTATGCTTAATTCAGCTGTAATTTTTGAGAAAACTTTCTTTGTGGGTTGTGAAGCCAATGTATTAGTCACCTCAAAAGGTTTTTAAAACCTTCAAAATTTTGTACAGTGTGGATTTTACTTGTGTTATAAAAACTCACTTGAAAAACCATCAGAGTGATTTTTAAGAAGGCTGTGGAGCTCTGAGTGAAAAAGGATGGCTATGATGAGCCTTCTCCAATGGGAAGGGAAGATGTTCCATGTAGTAGATGATCTGCTATGAGCAACAGGGCTACATTTAAGAGGGGAATGGAAAAGTCTTGCGCAGGTGCACTTTTGTGAGAGTTTTATGAAGGTGAGGTGCTAAGAGATGCTCAGGAGATGAGAATACGCATTTGCCTTTGGGATAGTCAATATGCACTTTGTTACTGTATATTAAACACCTTTAATTGAAGTTTTCATATGTTTTTCTTGTCAAAGTGCTTAAGGTAAAGGAGGAAGAAATAGGATTTGGAGTGTTTGACCTTCTGTGCATAGAGGCCATGAGGCTGGAGATAGCAAAGCAACAAATGGTACTAATAATTCCTGCCAGGCCAGAAACTGTGATTCTGTGACTTCACAGTATGTGGTGGTCGCTCAAGTTTCAAAACCTGCAAAAGGAGCCCTTTACTGGATTCATAGCTGGGTTGTGACAGGCTGATACAGCAGAGGACAACTTTCTTTGGAGTAAGGAAGATGTGAACAAGTTGTAAAAGTATGCTGGGTTGTTGTGAAGCTCAAAAGGTAGGATTGTGGGCAGTGTAGGGCAAATTATCTAAATGAAAATGACTGTCTCAGTCAACATACCACCACATCAGAGTTAATGAAAGTATACTTCATTTTTACTTTATTTAAATATAGGTATTTAATGCAGTAGGAACAATTCTGAAGTCAAAGAATAGTGGAGGTGCCATTTTTCAGAAGTAGCAGTGTTGTTCTTTAACCTGCCCAAAGATCTTTGCCTCCTCGTTCCTCTTCTCATCTTTTCTGGCATCTTGTTGATCATCTTTTACAGAGGAGAAGTAGGACAGTGGGAAGGGGGAGGCGGCAGAATAGGGCAAGGGAATTAGGAAAGAGAAAGAAAGGCAAGAGGCTGGGACTTAAGAGATTTGACTCTTCTGCTTGGCTGTGGATTATTTGAAGAACCCTTGGAAGTCTCTTGGCTTTTGTTGTTCCCCATTTGTATAGAGACACAGTTGTACCACATTACTTCGCAGACAAGTTGTAAGGATAAATATGCTTGTGATTATGAAGTACTGAGGTCCTACATGTGTAAATAATGAGACAGGTAGGAAAAACGACCACAGTAGAAAGAAAACAAGCAAAAAAAAAAAAAAAAAAAACAGTGATGGCAATTATATTAAAATAATACAAGTACATAAACTCCTATTTCATATACAAGAACAAAATTGATTTTATCAGCTCACAGCAACTGTACGGTTTTTGCCAACTCTCTCTCTCTATATATATTTTTTTAATTTATTTTTGTTGTTGTTGTTGTTGTTGTTCTAAACTACTAAGCTTTTACATCACCTTAATATCTCTTTTGCCTTTCATGAAACTCTCTCTGCACTGGAGGGTCTGTTCCAAAATAGTGAATCCCAAACCCTCATTCCTCTGCTTTTGACCAGAGGACAATATCCTCAGGAAATATATAATCTATTCTTTACAGAATGAATAGGTGGCAGAAGTTATTTGCCTATTGGACAGTTACATTTTACTGAGAATGTAAAGCTGACCATCAGTAAAAATGAATTTTGTAAACTATTTTAACTGCTAGTGCATATTCTATAGTTTTGTTTGTTTGTTTGTTTTGAGGGGGTTTTCTTCATTTAACTTTATACATGCTCCGTATATCTGTGAGACTGCTTAGGTTTTCCCCTTATAATTTTTTACAATGTTCTTACAATTTGACCATTTTAATAGCATAGTTAGACAGTTCCTTGGCAAAGATTGTTTGCCCTTACAAAATTGTTAATAGTTTCCTATTATAAATACTGGCCATTTTAAGTCTGTTGTTGCAAAGTCACACTTGTCTCTGACTTTTGTCTGCAATTTGGAGGTACAATTAATGGAGAAGAATATTTTACATAATCAGTGAAAGATGCAAAGCACAGAATTTAGGAATCTACATGAAAATCTGAGTTACGTATGTAAATTTATTCCTTGTGTTCCTAAGTGATTATGCCTGCTAAATTGTGAGTGCCAGTATCGAGATTATTAAGAGATTTGGTTTAAAGTAGCATTGAATCTTCTGTTTGTTTCATCATGATGCTTGAAAAGTTCTGATTCCAAATCCCATGATGTCAAGTTTGAGTTTTTGGATTTTTTTTTTGGTGTGTATGTCTCTGTGTATATGATTTAGATAGCAATAATGGCAATTTCCAGTCTTTTGTATATGTCATGATTTGTGGTAAAAGAAGCCCTAGAGCCTCCTTGGGTGCCTTGAGACATGTTAAACTTTGATGCATCTGCTATATATTCCCAGATCAGTGACAGCTAGCTTTTGATAAGCCTGTATAGAAAAAGGAATAATGGGTTCAAAACCTAACAGCTTTGTAAGAAACACCCTCTACCCCCTGTTAGTAAAAATATATGCTGTGGTTCATAATGGCAAGAAGAAAAGAAAACGCAGAATGTCTAGAAAATAAATCTTTTTTTTTCCTTCAGTGTCTTCATGTACTACTAAGAACAGAAATACTACTTATGTAAGGCTAACAGGTATTGCATGGTTCTTGATTTATATATTTTTAATAGGTAATTTAAGCTGCAGCCGTTGCTAGCTTATAGAACAATTGAATGTCAAATAAGATTTTATAATATACTTTCCAAAAAGGAGCAAGGACTTTTATTCTTTTTGATAAGGAAATTGTATGTTTCAAAAGAAACATTGCACAGTGACATAAAAATACGTGAACGTTATTTCAACACCATTTCCTGATGCAGACATGTCAGCTGATTGAAAAGAAGAAAAAGTCAGACTGCTGAATGCAGGATGCACAGAGCTGAATCCATAATCTACTGTTCTTCTTATGCTTTTGCAAAAGTTTTCATTTTTTCTTTTTTTTCCTTTTAAATATATGGTGACTCTTAGTTACCCCCAGATGTATTTTATGACCACTAACATCCATAAGACGTTGAATCACAGAATCACAGAATCACAGAATGGTCTAGGTTGGAAGAGACCTCCAAGATCATCTAGTCCAACCTCTGTCCTAACACTAACAAGACCTCCACTAAACCATATCACTAAGGGCTACATCTAAACGTCTTTTAAAGACCTCCAGGGATGGTGACTCAACCACTTCCCTGGGCAGTCCATTCCAATGCCTAACAACCCTTTCAGTAAAGAAGTTCTTCCTAATATCCAACCTAAACCTCCCCTGGCACAACTTTAGCCCATTCCCCCTCGTCCTGTCACCAGGCATGTGGGAGAAATAGACCAACCCCCACCTCTCCACAGCCTCCTTTAAGGTACCTATAGAGAGCGATGAGGTCTCCCCTGAGCCTCCTCTTCTCCAGGCTAAACAACCCCAACTCCCTCAGCCGCTCCTCGTAAGACTTGTTCTCCAGACCCCTCACCAGCTTCGTTGCCCTTCTCTGGACTCTCTCGAGCACCTCCATGTCCTTCTTGTAGCGAGGGGCCCAAAACTGAACACAGTACTCGAGGTGCGGCCTCACCAGAGCCGAGTACAGGGGGACAATCACCTCCCTAGACCTGCTGGCCACGCTGCTTCTTATACAAGCCAGGATGCTGTTGGCCTTCTTGGCCACCTGAGCACACTGCTGGCTCATATTCAGCCGACTATCAACCAGTACTCCCAGGTCCTTCTCGGCCAGGCAGCTTTCCAACCACTCATCTCCCAGCCTGTAGCGCTGCTCGGGGTTGTTACGCCCCAGGTGCAGGACCCGGCACTTGGCCTTGTTGAACTTCATACAGTTGACCTCAGCCCATCGGTCCAGCCTATCCAGATCCTCCTGCAGAGCCTTCCTTCCCTCGAGCAGATCGACACACGCACCTAACTTGGTGTCGTCTGCAAACTTACTGAGGGTGCACTCGATCCCCTCGTCCAGATCATTGATAAAGATATTAAAGAGGACCGGCCCCAGTACCGAGCCCTGGGGGACTCCACTAGTGACCGGCCTCCAACTGGATTTGACTCCATTCACCACAACTCTTTGGGCCCGGCCATCCAGCCAGTTTTTAACCCAACAAAGCGTACGCCAGTCCAAGCCACGAGCAGCCAGTTTCTTGAGGAGAATGTTGTGGGAAACGATGTCAAAAGCCTTACTGATGTCAAGGTAGATCACATCCACAGCCTTCCCCTCATCCACCAGGCGCGTCACTTGGTCATAGAAGGAGATCAGGTTCATCAAGCAGGACCTACCTTTCATAAACCCATGCTGACTGGGCCTGATCGCCTAGTTGCCCTTCAAGTGCCGCGTGACGACATTCAAGATAATCTGCTCCATGAGCTTCCCTGGCACTGAGGTCAAACTAACAGGCCTATAGTTCCCCGGGTCTACCCTCCGGCCCTTCTTGTAGATGGGCGTCACATTTGCTAGCTGCCAGTCGACTGGGACCTCTCCTGATAGCCAGGACTGCCGATAAATGATGGAAAGCAGCTTGGCCAGCTCCTCCGCCAGTTCGCTCAGTACCCTCGGGTGGATCCCATCCGGCCCCATCGACTTGCGTACATCCAAGTGCTGTAGCAGGTCGCCAACCATTTCCTCATGGATAGTGAGGGCCACATCCTGCTCCCCATCCCCTTCCACCAGCTCAGGGTACGGGGTATCCAGAGAACAACTGGTCTTGCCGCTAAATACTGAGGCAAAGAAGGCATTTTCCTCATCTTTTGTAACTAAGTTTCCCCCCGCATCCAGTAAAGGATGGAGATTCTCCTTAGTCCTCCTTTTTGTGTTGATGTATTTGTAAAAACTTTTTTGTTATCTTTAACGGCAGTAACCAGATTGAGTTCCAGATGAGCTTTGGCCTTTCTAATTTTATCCCTGCACAGCCTCGCAACATCCTTATAGTCCTCCTGAGTGGCCCGCCCTCTTCTCCAAAGATTATAAACCCTCCTTTTTCTCCTAAGCTCGAGCCACAACTCTCTGTTCAGCCAGGCCGGCTGTCTTCCACGCCGGCTCGTCTTTGGGCACGTGGGGACAGACCGCTCCTGAGCCATTAAGATTTCCTTCTTGAAGAGTGCCCAGCCTTCCTGGACTCCTCTGCCCTTCAGAACCTCCTCCCAAGGGACTCTGCCAACCAGTGTCCTGAACAGCTCAAAGTCAGCCCTCCGGAAGTCCAGGACAGCGGTTTTACTGGTCCCCTTCCTGACTTCGCCAAGAATAGAGAACTGAACCATTTCGTGGTCACTCTGCCCAAGACAGCTCTCGACCACCACATCTCCCACCAGTCCGTCACTGTTTGTGAACAGAAGGTCTAGCAGGGCACCTCCCCTGGTAGGCTCTCTAACCAGCTGCATCAGGAAGCTATCTTCCACGCTCTCCAGAAACCTCTTAGACTGCTTTCTCTGGGCTGTGTTGTGCTTCCAGGATATGTCTGGGAAGTTGAAGTCCCCCACAAGAACAAGCGCTGACGATTTCGTGGCTTCTGCCAGCTGCCTGTAGAACTCCCCATCTATCTCCTCATCCTGGTTCGGTGGTCTATAACAGCCCCCCACCAGGATGCTTGCCTTGTTGGCCTTCCCTCTGATCCTAACCCATAGAGACTCAACCTTATCATTCCCAGCCTGGAGTTCCTCAACATCAAAACACTCTCTAATATAGAGAGCCACACCAAGGAGTTGAAGGAGGCTTTAGTTGCACAGGATGAACTCTGCAATGGGCCTCACTGATGAAGATGCCATTAAAAGAAAGCAGCAGAAAAATGGGAATCCAAGAGATCTGGAGAGTTGACAGGACTGACATCTGGGTGGAGTTTTCTCCCTCAGATTGTAACAAATGACTATGCTTTAAAAAATAATAATAAAAATAAAATAAAAATTAAAGATCCGTTTTTATCTGTAGTGTATTATAGTCTGCAGCCTAGCTATAGAGAAAAGCAGTCTCTTCCTTGAGGAATTTGGATGTTATATTTTTTTCTTTAGTTTAAATGAAAAACTAAATCATGCTTATGATCGTATAGATGATTGAAAGTCGGTAGCCTCTAGCAAAGTTTTATTTATTAGAGATCCAGACCATCCTGATTTGTATATCTTCATGTGTGATAAAGGGAAGTCTTAAACCACCGTCTTGTTACTGCTCTTCATCTGGTATAGGGGATAATAATTCTGACAATAACTATCTTGTGCACAAGGGCATTATGAAATTTATTCTCTTAAGACATCTCTTATTTCACATCTGTGAAATTAGATTAGATACATCTCTGTGGAAACTGGAGTAGTTATGCCTTCCCCAAACCATCTTCAGGAATTAGGGACCGATTCCATAAGGTATCTAATGCACAAAAAAGTGCTAATTATTACTGTATCAATGTACAGACATTTTTCCTTTTCCCAATTGAAAATACAGTGAAATTTTAAGGTATAAGTGGGATGTTGATACATCCACATTTTTAATAGGTGGATAATGTCATCCTATATTCAGAAAAGTAGAAAGCAACCCTAAGATTTTACATGTAAATAAATAACACAAGCTCATACTGATGCATGTGAACTGGCAGCTGTTGTCCCTTCTTGATGTCAAACCATTTCATTTCATGCATCCCATATGTACGAATGAGTAATAAGCAGCCTAGAGTACTGAATGAGGATAGAAGAAAACTACTAATATCCCAGGCATCTTTCTTCCTTCAGTTCCATGTGATTGTGGTTTACAGATGGACAAAACAGTAATGATGCTTATATTTTTTTGCCAAAAAAAAATAAAAATCAGACTTGTGGATAGAAGTATCCTAAGAGTCAGCTGTTACTGTATTGGTGGTAGCATTATAGGTCCTTTAAGAGTAGAACTCATTTTCCACAAGATAAGGGCTGAATCAAACAGTCAAGTGCATTTCAGGCTGCAAGAGCATCAGTAGTCAGAAAAGACACCCTTCCAGATGCTGTTCAGGTTCACCATGTTGCTAGCTGGCCAAAAATGTAGAAATCTTTGATTATTGTGCTATTATTAACTTAAATTTAAGGACTAGGAGGGTCCAGTGGAGGAAAAGGTATATAATTATCTTGCTGGAAGACTGCTTTAATTAAATTCTCCCAACTGAGACCTGTTCCCATTTTTCAAGTGAAGCATACACTATAATCAGTTACATTAACATTCAACTTGCTTCTCTGCAGATGACCATAAAAGTGAGTGCAACTCAGCTAAGCTGTGCTTCATGTGGGACAATTCTTTCTGAAACCAGTGAAGCCATCACTCCTCCACTTCTCCCACGCTATTTAGATATCAGCTGATGCAGCCAATAGGAAGAAAAGATTTTTCACATTGCAGATGTTTGTCAATACCCACTTGGGTGTATACATAAAATTACTTTCTTAGGCTCTTTTTAACTGCTTATCAACTCACAAGCTATATACCCCTAACTTCCATTGATATAAGAGCTATTTGCCCCAAATTACACTCATCTGAGTGTAGAGACTTTAACATTCACCCAAATTAATTTGGTAGGTTTAAACCCATGTTTTGGTGTCCTTCAAAGTCACAACTAAATTCAAAGAACTGGAGTTTTTTTCTTTTTGGGAAACAGGCTGTGAAATGCTTGGTTGTACGTGAGGATGTGCAGTATATGGGTTGCTTTCAAGCACCAGTATCAGTCTAACTCTATACTTGTCATGGTAATCATGATTCAGTGTACCAGCTCATGCATCTGTACAAAGCATTTGTGCTAAGGGTGTTTTAGTTGTACTTTGCCTAATTATGATCAGAGCCTGGATTTGCTGAAAGAAAAAGCTTGTAATGCAATGACTTTTAAAGCAGAGTTCTTGTTCAACCATCAATCCTTATCCTTTTTGAAGGACACCTTGTGGATATAAATTATGAGGTCTGTCAGGGGAAGGTTCATAAATATATGGGTTCAGTCACTGGAATATCACTTCCTACAGAACTGACTGCTGAGTAACAGTAAATTGTGGGGACTAAAGAAGTTTGTAAAAGCCAGATCAATTCAATTGCCTCACTTCTGAATAGATAGCAGAGTATGCAAAAGTCAAGGATATGGTGTCACGTGGCAGGTTCACAAATGTCAGCCTGACAATTAAAATATACTTGCCGATTGGCAGTATGATAAAATCCAGCACTAGTATAAGATTAACTGGCCTTAAACTTTAGTTTTTTTCAAGTGTTGTGTAGATCCATCAAGCACAACACATTAAAAAAAACAACATTCAAATAAACATTTTTTCTGCCTTGATATCTTCCAGCGTCTATACAGTAACAGCCCCAACCTTTCGCAGCTCCATCATTTGTGATTTCTTGCCTTAAATTCTCATCTCAAAGAGTGCACTAGAACAATTCTCTACTTTTTTTTTTTTTTCTGAAATGCTTGATCAATCCGCTTTGAAATGCTCCATATAAGAAATAAGTAAGATCTCAATCATTTTTGCATAGCTGTCACCTCTACTTGTGACCATTATGTTCAATTGTTCCAAAGCTTGGGAAACATCTTTTATGTTTTTTTTGTTTGTTTGTTTGTTTTGTGTTTGTTCTTTTTTTTAACTGTGAGCTAGGTGTTTGTATATCTGTCTGCTGTTGTATGTGAAATAGTTCTGAATGATGAAAGAAACAAGCCCTTTAATGCACGACTGCTCTTTCCCGTACTTACAGAAAGAATGTGAAATAGTTTCCTTGGATACTATCCAGCATGTATCTCAGTTTTTATTTTTTTTCTTTTTAATTTTTAATGCAGAAGGGCATGATATATCCTATTATTTGTTAAGAATAAGGGGATTTGGGGGGGGGGGGTTGAGTTTCCAGCATTTTCTATTCAGAAGTGCAACCTTAGTCTCATAAAGATGAAATATTTTCTTATACAATAATTATCTCAGGATCATACTAGAGGATCATAAATTTGATTTTCCCCAAGTGTGGCTGGACTAAGTAAATCTGGATTATAATACCAAGGACAAAAATTAAATCTACATAGAATCAATTCCATCATTACATGTTTATTTAACAATTTTGCTGACACAATTTTCTTTGTACATTCAGTGAACTTTTTTTCTTTCTTCTTCAGAAGCTTGGGAAATCATCATCTACTAGATACAAATGGTTTACAGGATGTTAAGAGGAAGACAAATAGAAGGAAAGCGTGGTTTATAGGATCCAGTTTAAAGGAAAATTCTGTTTAACAGAGGTTGTTGAGTTCGGGTTTTCATATATGATTCAACTACAGGTTTGGCTCTGTCTCCTAGAGAAATACTGCCTTTTCTATTTTATTTTATATTTTGCCTAAAAAGAAGGAATTTAATTCATCTATAAAGACTTAGCTTTCTGGCTTTCTGGTTTTGCTGATTCTTTGTATAGCTCTATACTCAGAAATAAGTGTCCTGGTTCTACTTTAGCTCTAGAAATCTTCATCATCACTTTCTTTCCAATGGAATTTTTGTGTCATGTGTAAGGACAGTTACTCTTCCTGTTCTTTTGCTTTTCCATTGTTTTTGTTATTTCTGTTTGTGATTTTTGCATCAGACAAGCAGGCGTATGTAATATGTTCTTTAAGGTGCAATACAAATTTGTTAACTTGTCTACATCTGGATTTCACCCAAAATTCCTGCCCCAAAAGGCAAGGCAAAGGTTAGTTGCCATAAATTTGGTGCAGACAGGAAATACTAACACGGAGGCAGCATTCTGATCAAAGATAACAGATACGTAGCCAAAGGAAATCAGAATATGTCCAAAAATATTTTATATGACCATTGTTTGTATATTTATATGGTTGAACTTTTGATGTGATCTGGGGCCAATAGAAGTGTAGCCCAAATCCTGTCAGTGAAGAATTGTGCACAATTTCTGCATAACTACAAAAATTGATTTTGTGTAATCACCTGAACTGGAAAGTTGATTGAAATTCTTTTTTTTTTTTTCCTTATCTGCAGAAATCAGATATTTTGGCAATTCATGTGCAGACTAGTGTTACATTGGAAAAATATGTTGTTGAGATATTTTCAATCAGATGCATCTTTTTCCTTTAAAATTTGAAATACACTGATAACCTCTACAAAAGTACATAAACACATATATGAGCACTAAGACAGACAGACAACAGAAAGAGATGTATATTTACTTCAAATTACCTTTAAAAAATGCACCAGGATTAGGTAAATGAACAGGTACTGCTAGTACAGGTAGAACGGACAGTTTTCCTTTACTTTTCACAGTCAGCTTCTGTAATTTCTTATTCATCGTGGGCATGGGTATGGAATTATGTTTCATCCTTCTGTTTCAGGAAATATTGCTTCTTCTGTAGTAGCTTAGAATAACCATTATTATGTTATTTTCTAAAGGGATACTTTCTTTTGCAAATAGAAATTATTCCTTGTTACAAATCTCCTTTACAAGATTTATAGATTTCTCTTGCTTTCTTTTTTCTTTCCTACCCTGATGAGACATTTTGTCCCTGACCTGTGTCCTAATTCCATAAAAGACAGGAAAAGAAAAAAAAATGTTCATGGCAAGCCCACAACATAATACGTTTTCAAAATTGCATTGAATCGCCCACCTCAAATGACTCAACAAGTGGGTAGCAACAGAGTCATTTCAAGTGGCTGTTTTCCAAATCAATGATTACTTACCACATTTCACTGTGGGCTGACTTTCTTCTCGTAAAAGGTATATTTTAGAGCCTGGAGACAAAAAGGTAACATCAGTCTCAGAGTCTTGAATCAGACCTGCTATTGCATTCCTATTGTTAAGCCTTGAACAGCAGTATAGACATAATAAACTTCACTGTCTCCCTCAAAAACCACCTGTTTGGTAGGTTGAAGACCTGGAAATGAAAATAAACATCCTTGTGCATGGATATACACACATATATATGCATATACATGTAGCAATAATCAGCCTAAAACCTTATGAAAATGTCAGAAACTCATGGAAATTAGTTCAGTTGCATATTTTCCATACTAAGCATATTCATATCTCCAAATAACCAATGTAACTTTTAGCATGTTTATTTTGGCTGGCAGGAATTGTCCCTTTTTTAAAAAGTGAGAAACCTGGTAATAATGTTTGCTATGGAGGGCTTATGTTAGCAGGTGGCGGGCTTCCCAAGCCCCTGAATGTATAAAAACACAGATCTGTTTCACACATGTATCTTTCAGGGAAGGCAGCCCACTGTAAGGGGTGTGAATACAGCACGCTGTGGAAGCCACTCTGCTCTGAAGCCACTGCTGTGACTGGGGACAAATTTCTGATTGTTTATAATAGATGAGGAATTTACGTAGGAATCACTTCATAAGGATGCTGCTCAAGGATTGCAGTCTTCCTTACATCACAGTAATTTCTTTTTGACAGAAAGTTTTCAGTGAGGAGAGTCAGCTAGGCTGCCGGCCATGTTTTCGCTAGGCCTGAGTTTTAGGTAGGCCACCATTCAGCTGTGGAATTACAGCTGCGTGTACCTGTGGGTACAATCATCCCTCAGATGGGAAGATTACAGATTTGTGGATGCAACTATGTGGCAAAATGATCTTAATTACAGCTGTCCGTGTGCGCTGCCAGACAGGTGTGACTGCCAGGCTGAGCTTTTGAAAAGAGGCCCACTGGCTTCAACTGCGATGCCAGCCTCACCTCTGCCAGAGCCAAGTTACACAGAGGTACCTGTGATGAGCCTTGACTAAGGGTGTGATTGCATTTGCTGGGACTAAAGTATTGTTTTAGGAAGTATTTAAGGCAGGGATTCCAGCGGTCCCCAAATTAACAGAAAAAGCAGGCATCCGGGTGCACCTTGTGCGCAGGTGATGGGGGTGTCAGGGCGCGAGCAGGCTCTTTCTTCACCCCTGAGGGAGAGGAGCGCATTCGTGCGGCCTGGTACGACGTGCATTTGTGGGGACACTGGGTGTGCAGAGAGGAGTTTTAAAGCATTATTTCAAGCTGTGCAGCTTAAACTCTGGTAACTTCTTATTATTTTTTTATCATGACTGAAAGATTTGTCCTTGTGTGGATATCATAAGCCCCTGAGTATGATTATTTCCATATGTGATCTGTTCTTATAACTGAACGTCGAATTCTTCAAGTTGCTGGCACCTGGTCCTAGGATGACTGTAATGACTCTGTAATGTGTCCTTCCCTGAATAACTTAAACATGATCTCATTTTTCACTTATTTTGTAATGTTGTTTTGACAGCTCACTATTAAGGCAGCCTGACACACCTGATAATAAGATGACGATTCACTTGCTAATTATTTTGCCAGATATTAATCATTTGTACTGAAATTTTACATTCCAGATGTCTATTTGAGGACGTTTTTGGTTGTAGATTTTTTTAGTTCAATTGAAATGGTCTGTTCATTTCTGACAATGAGGTAGAAAAGGTCTTCACCTTGAGATATTATGAAAATATCGTGATCATTTCTTTGGGAAACTTAAAATCTTTAATGGGTTGAAGCAATTTACATTTTCCAGGAGGTATGCAGACATCTTTTGTCGAACATATTGCTCTTAGTCAGTCACATATTCCATTTCTCTTTTGAAAAAAAAAAAAAAAAAAAGACCCTGGAGGGGGAGAAAATTAGGCAGATTAGGCAGGCAGTGCAGATGGGTTCCTGCTGAGACACTGGGGTCAGGAGTGGAA
This sequence comes from Cygnus atratus, assembly GCF_013377495.2. Lineage (NCBI taxonomy): Eukaryota > Metazoa > Chordata > Aves > Anseriformes > Anatidae > Cygnus > Cygnus atratus. The sequence goes on from NC_066367.1 coordinate 3,112,161, forward strand.
GGGCACTCAGCCTGTGCCTTGAGCTGGATGGTTGACTTGTTCAGGTAGCATTAGTCCCCTCTTTGGAGCATCTTAATTGCACTAATTTTTGTTTAATGCATGTCTAAAGTCTAGAGACTTACCTAATGCCTACAAATGTCAGTGGAAAGGCTTAGGTCAAGCAGGGCATGTACAGCAGGCACAAACCACTCTCCTGTTTTTAAATGCCCTAATAATGTCATACTGTTGATGCAAGATGTGTTTTTGTAAATATTAGCTCACGTTTTGAAAACAGCAAAAATACCACAATATTCGAGAAGGTATACATTTATTTTAGTTTTAAGCCAATGTATGAACTTAGTTATGTTAATTAAAGAATGAGTATTAGCAGATTTTAAAATTCCTAGCATGCTTTTAGGATCGATTAATAAGGGTAATACCTAGCTGACACAATGGAATCATTTTCAACATCATTACCTTGTCCCTTGAACAAGTCAAGCTTGAACCTTCGGGATTTGGCAGCACTTTCTAAAACAAACATTACCAAATGCATCTGGCTTTCTGAAGGACAAAACTTTTATAGTAATCAAAGCATTTGAATGTACTAAACTGGGAAGTGATGCAAATGAAAAGGAGTGATTTAGAGAGATTAGGATTAGAAGAACTGTTGATGGGAATTAACTAACTATTCTTCAGCCTTGAAAATGCAGGTAGAAACTAAAGTTAAGCCTAGATATATGATGGGAAGATTTACGTGGAAGCAATGAAATGATGGCAGCCACCAAATTAGATACTAGTTAAGTAACTTAAGTAACTATAGTTGACTTTATCAGATATTTAAATGGATTAAGGATTAAGAATGTATGAATATAACATATATATGTAATAATATATACAAGAAAAATAAAATATTTATTATACAATTAATAAAAATAGGCATTGAGGGGGCTGCAAGGCAACTGAAAGATAATTTATATGTGATGCTGTAGAATCATTGTGAGTACATCCCATAAGCACCTTACTACATGCATTGTTGGAACAAAATGAGAGCAGCAATTTCTAGTTGTCTCCCCAAAGATCTCAAGACCGAGCACATTGATGTATTCTGGCAAATATGCTTGGTAAACCTTAAAACATTAACTTTATCCCAGAATATTCCCCTAGAATTTCCTTAGGTCCAACCCCCAGGAGAGTTTAGCCTTAAAGAGAAGCGTCGTCAAGTTGGTTGGGGTGAAACCTGGGATGGAGCTGAGCTTCTCCGTGGCATTCCAGTATAGTGGTGATTCTGCACATGGTCAGGTGAAGATATATCTTTAATACTTGAAAACTGAAGGTGAGGTGTGGTTCCCTTCCAGATCAGCTCAGCAGGGAGCTGATCTGATAAAGTTTTGGACTTGGTCTTCGAACTTGGTTTTGTTCTCTTTTTAACTGATTCTCATTACGCCATGGTTGTAATTTAGATATCTAATTCAGTTTCAGCAGTGTTACTCTACATAATCATGAAGACATAACCTATAAAACACAGTCCTATGACATTTGTTAGATGCTCTTACAATCATGTGATCCTCAAAGCAACAAAGTAATTCTTCAAGAGGAGCATAGAGCTGCTTGGGCTCACCCAGATCAAAAGCATAGGGACTGTCCATATAAATAAATAAATTAATAAATTAATAAATTAACAAAAGGTTTTACCACTGTTAGAAAGTTTACTGAATAAGCTGGCAAGTGGATAAAGAATACCAGGGGAAAAAAAAAAAAAAAAGAGGTAATAAAGAAAGGTTATTATACACATTATATAAAAGAGGAAAATAGAGATATTCAAATAGTAGCCTAGTTTCAATTTCTTACATGAAAGTTATGTCAAAAAAAAAAAAAAAGCTTGAATGCTTTCCTTCTTGCCCAAACTGCTGTCTTTCACATTTAAATATTTGCAAGCAAATTGTCAGCCATAATGAGACTTTGCTTTAAACTGAGAGAGGAGCTTTTGAGATTGAAGAGAACTTTTGCCATCCTTTTTGAGCCTTCATCAGCCTCAGTACAGTGTATCTTATCTCTGAAAATGTTAGAAGGCTTAGTTTTTCAGTGTGGTTATCTAGCAATTTGGAAACTTGACTTTGGCCAACCAATTAGTATGGCTGTTTTCAAAATCAGCCTTCAGGCTGTGAGAGTGGAAAGGTCAGTTGCCCTGAATATGGCACTGGCCCCAGTATTACAATAATTAAAATTACCAAGGATTTTTGCTTTTTTTTTAAACATAGGAAAAGTTTGGCTGTCATAAATCTTACATGGTATGTTGTCAATTACTATATAGAATAGCATTTAAATATACTTTCTGTTGTACTTTAACATTTCTGTGATTGATCTGTCTGCTGTTGGGTACTTGCAAGTCTTGTACGTCCTGCCTGCTCTCTGCACCTACGTATGTGTTAACATATTTGCATAGTGTCTGCTCAAGTCTGTATATGATTTGCGTAGATTTAATGGATTCATCTTCTAAAACAGATTTCCTGTCATCTTAGCTCCATTAAAGCTGACCTGTCCGTGTATCATAAAGTTCTCCTGTTTTAGATAATCACAACAGGCCTATTACACCTCCTGCTGTAGAAGCTCCAGCTGGGACTTGGCCAGGTTATCCTAAAAGGCACCCATCCCTGACAATTAAAATGGGTGGCACAGCAATGACAACATGGATTAAAATGAGCTGGCCCTTGAGGTGTCACCTGTCAGACTGCTAACTGGGCAGTCTCGAGAGCAGGAAGGCTGGAAAACAGCCTGGCATCTCTCCTAGGCTATTTTAATGTCACTGATTTATAGATCTGTTATTTTGTTTAGAGGATGAGAAAGAATAGCAAAGTAAACATGATGGAGAGGGCATCCACTTAAGGCTAAGGTCAATTACTCCAGGGAATAAATGTGCATAATTGTACACCTGATAACTAACAGCATAAATACTGTTGATTTATATCATGAGTTTTAAACTGCAACCCTTTTATCCAAATAATTATAATAATAGGAGGTTGATTATTTGTATTTGTTCCAAGTACTTGTGATGATCATCTTTGCAAAGATATGGGAGAAAAATAGACTAGTGTTCTGTTTGGCAGATATCCTTTCTCATTAGATGATAACTGGCATTGTGGATAAACCTTTTATAGGTTAGGGCAGACAAACACTTTAATTATGCTCAGGAAGATTTTAATTCCCAGATGCCTAGATCAGAGAATCTTCTGGCATCTCAAGTTGTTGAATAAAAAGCATCTATCTGTCTTGCTAGTTCAATGACTTTTCATTAGCAGTGATGTTTTGCCGCTCTTCTCTATTCTTAGCATAACTACAGTAATTAAGAGGCACTTTTTAAAATTCTGTGTTGGAGCTCGGCTTGATTCAGAGATAGAGCTGGGGAAACAGATGTCTGTCGGGCAAACCAGAGGCCAGTCCCCATATTCCAGGCCAAAATCATTACTACTTAACCATACTGACATCCCCAAGCAGCTCAAGTCCAGTCCTGGAAATAGCAGCTTCAGCAGACAGAACTGTGCTTTTGCTGCGTGCATCGGGTGTTAGGGGGTGCTGGGGCTGGGATTAGAAACGGGGTGTTGGCAGGGAGTAGGGACGGCATGAAATTAAAGCAGTATTCAAAACTTGGTGCAGATAGATGTCTTTCATCTTCCAGAGCAGATGTATCTTTTTTCCTCCATGCAGATTTTTTCATCTTTCTTGGCTGCCCCTAAGTCTGTCAGGGTTCAAATCTGAAAACTATTATGCATTTTAGTAACTCCACATATATGCTAGACAAAAATACTGAAAGGTATTTTAAGATTGTTTCAGATAATACTTCAGTTAAATCTTATCTAAATTAATTTTCTGTTTCATTGTAAGTCTCCGTTATCCTTTGCAGATAAATACAGGCATACATTGCACTATTTGCTAATTTTCCTGTCATGTCACTGACAAATCTGCCTGAATTTTGTGCACTGTTTTCTGCATACTCCTCTTTTCTGATTTTGGTTGAGGTGAGGTGTAATTCTGAGCTGAGACCAAAACAGTCTCAGCCTGGGTTTTTCTCTTTTGCTCCAGAGCTGAGGAACTCCACAGGACTTACTACCTAAGCCCATAACGCAGTAACAAAACCTTGCTAAGCTTCATAACCCGGTTCAGCTTTGTCAAAAACTGCTATGACCTCACTAAACTTATTTTATCCAGAATTCTCAAGAAACCGTAAGTGACGTAAGTGTTTCTGTATTCAGTATTTACTTTGGTAGCTAATTCTCTGAATTCTGTGAAAGTACCTATAAAAAAAAAAAGTAAATAAATTTAAATTTGAGGGTATCACTTCAATATGTTAAAAAGAATTCTCCCCCACCCCCCCAAAAAAAAAATAAATATGTATGTTGATGCATTTACTGAGTTCAGTCCTCATATCTAGTGTATCTAGTGAACTTCTAGTTTTCATACCCTTAGCTCTCACAGAAAACAATAAATGGTGCTCCAGCTCGATTGAATGATTAATGGCATCGGGAGGTGCAGCAAGCAGTGGCAAAGTTGTTCTTTGGGGTGGCTTCATCCAGCTGGGCAGCAGAACTGCACCACACTTGCTCCCTCTCCTCCAAGGAAGAGGGGGAGAAAACATGACGAAAAAGGGCTCAGGGCTTGAGATAAGGACAGGGAGATCACCCATCAATTACCATCGCAGACAAAGCAGACTCGATGTAGAGGGATTAATATAATTTATTGCTTATTACTAATAAGCTAGAGCAGTGAGAAACTAAAAATAAAATAAAATAAAATAAAATAAAATAAAATAAAATAAAATAAAATAAAATAAAATATAAAATAAAATAAAATAAAATAAAAAGAAACTAAAACCACCTTCCCCCCACGAACTCTCTTCTACGTCTTCTCAGCAGTGCAGGGGAACGGGGAATAGGGGCTGCGGTCACTCCCTGGCGCTTCATCTCCGCCACTCCTTGACAGTCCCTCCCTGCCCCTGCTCCATGTGGGGTCCCTCCCACGGGATGCCGTCCTTCCTGAACTGAGCCTGCGGGGGCTGCCCACAGGCAGCAGCTCTTCAAGAACTGCTCCCACACAGCTCCGTACCACGGGGTCCATCCCCCAGGAGCAAACTGCTCCAGCACGGGTCCCCCACAGGTGGCAGTTCCCCCCAGATCCCCTGCTCCTGTGTGGGCTCCTCTCCACGGGCTGCAGCTCTGGCCTAGGGTCTGCCACGTCAGGAGCTCTCCACAGGCTGCAGCCTCCTCCAGGCCACATCCACCTGCTCCACCAGGGGCTCCTCCACAGGCTGCAACGTGGAGATCAGCTCCATGTGGGACCCATGGGCTGCACGGGGACAGTCTGCTCCACCAGGGGCCTCTCCACAGGCTGCAGGGGAACGACTGCTTCATGCCTGGAGCACCTCCTGCCCAGGCCTTGGTGTCTACAAGGCTGGTTCTCTCTCATTTGTCATCCCTCTCTCCCAGCTGCTGTAGCACAGCAGGGTCTTTTTTGATTGCTTTTTCCCCCTTTCTTAAATCTGCTCTCCCAGAGGCCCAACTATTGTCACTTATGGCCTGGCTCTGGCCAGCCGCAGGTCCCTTTGGGAGCTGTCTGAAGCTGGGTTTGGTCTGACATGGGGCAGCTCCTGGGCTCTGCTCACAGAGGCCATGCCTGCAGCTCCCTGATATCAAAACCTTGCCATGTTAACCCAATACATTCCTTCAGACTTTCTCCTTTAAAAACCTGCCACACGTTCATCTCTCTTCCTTTTGCCCAGTATCTGCTTCCTATAGAGCTGCTGGCCAGCAGAGCACAGGTATGTATTCTGTCCTGTTGGGTTCCCCTTTTCTGTCTACTGTCCTTAAACTCCATAAGTGATCATGAAACTATTTCTTGGTTACTGAATGCATCCTAACAGGATGCATCATATAGTTGGAAATTGTACTAGAACATTGTTTGAGGACTTATTTTCAGTACAGGGTAAAATAAATAAATAAATAATAAATTTATTTTCTTGGAAGGAATTTTTTACTTAGGAAGAGGGGAAATATTCAGCCCTCCCAAATAAGAGCAGCATTGTGATATAGGAGTTGTATGCTGACCTTTTAAATTGTTCCTCCAGTCTTGTGCGTGAAGTCCTGCTCAAGACACAGACACATCATTTACACTGGATCTGTTAAATAAGTTAGTGGTTTGAATGTGTATGGCTTTGTGAATTATAAAATTACTGTTGGTAAAATGTATTTTTGGACTAGATTTTTCAGTTTGCTCTAATTTGATATTACCCAGTATAAGATTTGTAAGATTTAGCCATGTATTTGTCCGTGAGAGCAAATTAGAGAAATAGGTAACTAAATAATGACATTTTAACCTGCTATTAAATCAAGTGCAAAATTATGCCTGTGAAAGTGTAAGCTATGTTGAGGCCTGTTTATGCACTTTGAAAATCAGAAGCCTCTTATATCTTATTGTTAAACATATGTTTTATATGTTCAGCAGCAGATATGTATTTTAATACAAGTGAGAGGTCAGTTTCTGAAGAGACTGTATATAGTATTTTAATAGCAGATTAGCACACTAATACATGTTAAAAGGCTATCCCTTGCTTCAGCAAATTGTGCTCAGCTACAGAGATAAGGTATATTTTCAGGAGGCTCCTCTAACTCAATTTGGCATGAACTACGTCAGCCTCTCTCTTGCCAGCGGTATTTTACCTTCCTTGCTCTGAGAGCGTCCCCTTCTTCAGTAAAGTTCTGGATTACATCAAGTGAGGAAGGACTGAGGATGGCTTCAGAATGGTGGTAGAGGTAAACATGAGGTGGTAGAGGGTAAACTGAGCAGCTTTATTACACACTTAGAAATAGCTGTTAATGACCTTCACCCCTGGAGGACAGGGAATTATTTGCGCACTTGTACTTTCTTCTGTAATGATCCTTAATAGAATAGTACAAGGTCTTGTAATTTCTCAGTTTCAGAAGCATTACTGAATGAAACTTCATACCCACTTCTGGTCTCACAGCCACAACTGGCATGTGTGGGTTTGGCAAGGCCCATCATATTTTTCTCTCACCCCATTCATCCTTCACAAAGAGTCTGGCAGGTGCTAGGAGCACAGCTCAAAGCCTGTGGCTGCAGGTGGAGGGAGTCAAAGAGGTAAACTGCAGTAGTGCAAGCTAACAGGCCGATAGATCTGCCTGCTAAAATTCCTACCCAGAACACAAAGAGATAAGGAAAGGTTGCAGTTTGCAGCCTGTGAATGGGAGTGTTAAGCTAACGCTTTGTTAGCTGCTGAAGATGGAAAATATCTGTCTTTGTTATGCCTTCTGAGGGTGTCTCTTGGGAAGTGTGAGTCAGCTCCTCTCAGCTGAATGATTCCTAAGCCCATGCTCAGCCTGCTGAAGAAGTATTCTGGAAAAAAAAGTAAGGAACATAGTCTCCAGAGAGCAAAATCAGGGAAAGGGTCTTTGCTATGTAATTCACTGACACACTAGATTTGGTTTCAGGGAGGCTAAACATTGACAAAGAGGAATGAGAGAAGAGAGAGAACAGGGACTGTTTTGCCTGTATTTTATACCCAAACAAGGTACTTTTAACATTAAAATGGTGGTGGGATGAATAGGATGTGCAGCACAAACATGTTGCCTGCCATTCTCGCAGATCACCTTAGAGCAAGAATTTCAGTTCTACAATCAAAGTACCAGTTGTAATCAAAGTCAATGTTGACTTGGAAAATCTCTTTAGATTTCTAGCTGTGCCACTGTTTTCTTCCACAAGAAAATCTTGTCTTTTGGACAAGGCTTTGAGGTGAAGTCAGCTCAGGTCATTCATTTCAGTTGAGTGAGAACCATTGAGTTAATCTCAATATCTGATTTTAGGAGCAATTTATCTTTTCCACTATCTCTATGGTGTTTTACATTATGAAAAAACTGTATAGAAATTTTCAGACTGTCTGTGCACACAGTGTTTGAGGGTAATATCAATTATTATTTTCTTCTTGAAACCAGCATTGAATAAAACAGATGTGGCACATTCTGCTATGAAATCAGAAGTCTTCTCAACAGTGAAAAAGATGGCTTTTAAAGGGCCTCACTCTCAAATCAGCATTCTTGGCAGGATAAATAAAAATAGTTGGATGTTTATCTTAAAACAGGTATAAGTCAGTTATAGCTTCAGAGCTATGATTTCATGTCCTCCTAAACCACCTGGAGCAACTCACAATTAATGCTTACAATACTATCAGTACAGAAGAATGGATTTAGAGCAAAAGACATGAGTTGAAATTCATTTTTTTTTTCTCAAAAAAAAAATAAGAATAAAGGAAAAGAAAAGGTATAGATGTTTTCTTTGGGAAGAAAGAAATTATTCAGACTGCAATGTACTTTCAAGGTAGAGCTGTTCATTACTTGTCTCATACCAGCCTAGCACTTCTGACTTTTCTGAGTACATTAGCGGGCTGCAGTATGGAAATGTAGATCTATTGTGAAGATCTGAGGATAATTTTGCCCTTAGCTTGGCATGCTGACCCATTCTTCAAGTGGAGTCCACTCTTAAAATCTCTTATTTATGCAGTTAATATGGTTCAACATTATTATGTGATGCTGTTGACCTGAGTGCAGCCAACAGTTGTAACCAGGCTGAGAGAAATTGTATAAATATGCAGGGAATAGTAGGAAGCATGCCTTAAGCCCGTGCCTTAACAAATTCTATGAATTTTCAGTGTGCTAAATGTAGTACAATTTATTTGTTCAGAGACCAAGGCAAAGCATTGGAATCTAAAGCTGTTGATAACCTTTGTTTGAAATAAGAAAGCACAGTCAAAACAGACAAGTAGCATTTTAACAGAAATGCACACAAGAGCAGTCACATACAATCAAAGTCACCAGGGTTTTTACCTCTCACACACTACCGTATCACCTTTCCTTACAGAGGCATTTACTAATCTCAGCATGTAAATGCAGTCATCACTCCAGCAGTGTTCGCTGCCTTTCACATGGCAAAGCTTTTCTGCAAGAGTAGGTCATGTGAAGGCAGGCTGTTGCTCACCTCTCCCCCTCATTTTTTAATATGCAACATGATGGTACTTTCCTCCTTTGTAGAATAATAATAAACCCCCGAATGAAAGTTTTTAGGAGTATTCTTCCTGCCTTTTCATCATTATGTTTTTCCATTCTTGCCATGATGTTGAATATGTACTCAGCTACCTTGAAACCCCAGCCTAATTTTAGAGTTCTATTTCTTGTAAGGGCATCCATGAGATTCTCAGATATCTTCTCATCCTCAAGGTGGTTTAACAGGAATATGCAACTGAACTCCAGTCAGGATTCCAGTGCAAGAAATAAGCATCCAAATTTTATGGTCAAACTCTGCTTTTTCTTGATCAGTTTGTGCCCCTTATTCTCCTGATAAAGCATTTTGACTTTGGGTGGTATTAGTAGAAGTAATATAAAACCAGGCAAAATTGGTGTTCTCAGTAATTCTTCACGTGTCAAATCTCCATGTCATTACATCAGGATTTTCCTAGAAATAAAATCTTGACCATCTATAGTTGTTCTATTTATTCTTCTCCACTCGTTATTGTTAGTGAAAAAGAAAAAAGAAAAAAAAAAAAAGAGAGATAAAATAGTTTATTTTTTAATAAGGCCAAGACATACATAGTATGGCAAAATATTTCTAGTTGCAGGGACAAATAAGTGCTTACATCCAGCAGAAAAATAGACACCTAGAGACACACCAACAAGAACGGGAGAAACAGAAGGGCAACTAAGCTCTTGACAATTGCAGAAATTTCTGCTGACTATATGTTAAAATACTTTAAAGAAAAATCTGACTGTAGTTCACTGAAGGTGGGGAAGAGGTGAAAAAAGGGAAAAAATACTAGAACAAGGGAGGACTCTTTGCCTAGGGTTTCTTTGCATTTCTGTGCAAATGCTCACCAAAGTTCTGCCAGTATCTGCATATCTGCTTATACTCGTTTACTCTTTATTTTTGATCACTTGCAATCAACCAGGTGTTCTGGTGATAAAAAGCAATGCTGCTTTACATCTTCTGGGGATCTGTCTCTTGAACAGTAAAGTCATTCAGTAATGTTAAAAATAAATGAAGATAATCTGTAATTTTTGTGGCTGTACCTTTTTAGTTTCATCCTTAGCATTCCTTCCTTTTAAATTTCTTAGTTCTGTATTCATGCTCATTTAACTTGACCATAACTTATGAGTCAAGCTCACATGCTATAAACAAAAGCAACCTGTGACCTTCTCTGTGTCACTGATTTCAGCTTACTCAGGCACTAACTAGGGTTCATGTATAAGAAAAGCTCTAGATGAGAGCTGTGACCAGCAACAGTCTGCTCTCCACTGTCATTTAAATCTACTGTATGAGATATTTCTAGAACAACTGCTGTTAAAAAGCAACACCTCTGGTAACAAAAGGAAACGAGTTGGTAGGTATGTGCCCAGCTAACTTCAGTAATCATAAATGGAATAATTATAAATCATTACTCACTAAATAGTAGGAAAGTTAAGCTTACCATAATACCTTTCATCTATCTGAATGTGTAGTCTATAATGGATTCCATGCTGAATGGAGCCTCAGAGATACCCCAGGAAGCAGAGCAATAGCTTACAAAAAACTATGAAATCAATCTGTAACCCGGGGGGAAGTTTAGTTTAGATTAGTGTTTTGTTTTTTTTTTTTCCCCAATATAATTGCACATTATAGTAATACATACAATTCTATAACAAGGCATACATTCTGTTCACTTAATTTTAAATACTGTTTTTACAATTCTCCTCTGCTATTTTCTAATTATTTCAGGTGACACTACTACAAAAATAAATAAAGAAATAAATAAAAAAGAGAGAGAGAAGCTCTTGGAAAAATGTAAATAGTTCAGTCTGGCCTAGCATGGATAACTAAGCTGCAAATGACTGTACACTGAGAATAAAGATTTAGGAGAGATGTGTGTTTTTTTCTACCTGAAGTCAGTAAATAGAAAACTTATGGGATGTTTCTTTTGTATTGGAATGCAGTCTTATCTGGTATCAAGAAGAGGATTTACTGTGTTTGAATTGGGAGAAATCTCAATTATACTCTATTGTCCTCTGAATTTTTCTGCCCTCCGAATCATCTGCCCACAAAAGACAAAAAGGGATAGTGCAACTGCATTACGGTTCCCTCCCGTCCAGGACCTGTGAAGGTCCCTGCTACCAAGGGGACCTGTGCACTTGGAGGACCTCCAGGCATCAGGGTGAATTTGGTATTTAGGTCTGTGAAAAGCTGAAATGCTGCAAATTGCTCACAGAATGACTCAGAGGTTCATACACACACCATTTACATCTTGTCTGCTCAGTACACTCTATGCAACTCTTCATGCCCTTCCATTCATAAAAATCCCTTTTGAAATGCATCCTTCAGTGGCGGAGGCCCTCTTCTTACCACTGCCAAGTACAAGCAGCAAAATTCCCCTGAAGAATTGTATGACTTCTGTATTCATGTACTTATTTCACACAACCTTTCATACTATCTGTTTCAGGCTTCTCAATCTGAAGAAAGTATTCCCTTTTACTCGTGTAATTCTGGAGCTGCATGGGTTTTGGTGGTGGTGGTGTTTGTTTGTTTTAGTAGTAGTTTGGCCGCACCTCGAGTACTGTGTTCAGTTTTGGGCCCCTCGCTACAAGAAGGACATGGAGGTGCTCGAGAGAGTCCAGAGAAGGGCAACAAAGCTGGTGAGGGGTCTGGAGAACCAGTCTTACGAGGATCAGCTGAGGGAGCTGGGGTTGTTCAGCCTGGAGAAGAAGAGGCTCAGGGGAGACCTCATCGCTCTCTACAGGTACCTTAAAGGAGGCTATAGAGAGGTGGGGGTTGGTCTGTTCTCCCACGTGCCTGGTGACAGGACGAGGGGGAATGGGCTAAAGTTGCGCCAGGGGAGGTTTAGGTTGGATATTAGGAAGAACTTCTTTACTGAAAGGGTTGTTAGGCATTGGAATGGACTGCCCAGGGAAGTGGTTGAGTCGCCATCCCTGGAGGTCTTTAAAAGACGTTTAGATGTAGCCCTTAGTGATATGGTTTAGTGGAGGTCTTGTTGGTGTTAGGACAGAGGTTGGACTAGATGATCTTGGAGGTCTCTTCCAACCTAGACGGTTCTGTGATTCTGTGATTCTGTGATAGTTGTAACTCTATTAAAATTAATTAACTTTTAGCTTTTATAGAAAATAAGTTTATTATTAATACATTATTTTATGAAAGCCACACAAACCAAGTAAAAAGTTGGAAAAAAAGATGTTTCCATTTTCATACAACAGCAACTCTGGTGTCTCCTGGAACATTTTTAAATTGGAGAGAAGCAAACAAAGTAGAGAAGAAGTCATAGGGTTTCATAGGTACATTTAACCTATTCGTGGGTCCTAAGCCTCACTCTTTTGCTTTTGCCACAGAAGGCTTTCTTCACGTGTTTGCTTGCCGGAGGCTCCACTGTCTGATCAGCCCCACAGACAGGTCTGTACTTTTCCATCTCCCACAGTCTTGGGTGTAAAACCTTTCTGCTCTAATTTGAGCCCCAGGCCTCTCTCTGTTTTTCGTAAGCCATCTCCCTGTACTCCAGACCTCCCTCTAGGCGGTATCATTACCATTCAGACACCTTCTTTGTTCCTGAGCTCGCTCTTATTATCTCCATGTCATATGGCACCTTTGCACTGCTCTACTCTCCCCTGTTGTATGGGATGATGTTGGTGCTTGCTCTTACCTTCATTCCCCCTCAGCCACTTCACTGCTGCGTTTTACTGGCCTGAAGTTCAGGAATTGTATCTTCAGATCCTTTCTGTCCCAGACAGTCCGATCAGTTTTCAGGGAAAGCATTTTCTAGAATAATACAAAGTTCCTAACACATAAATGAGGAATAACGAATAAAGGATAAATGCCATGTCATTAAACAACTAGACAAGGCACTAAAACAATACGAAATGTTGTTCCTAATAAGAAATTACTGTGATAAGGCAATTGTATAAGTATTTACTTAATATTTGCTGATTGTCTCAGTTTATGAAGTTTTCTGACTTCAGAAGGGTCAAATGGAAACAAATAGTTTTGATACTAATGGAGCAAAGATAGGCAGATATTCCAAAGATAGGCAGATATTCATCTGCAAAACATTCAATTGTTCCAGACAGTAGTTAGTAAGGGATTAACTTTTGAACAATGTAATCAAACTAAAAAGAAATACCAAATTTATCATAAATGACAAAAAAAGCCTCTCATTTGCACAGAATCATGAGAACCCTTTGAAAGTCTGAATTTATTATAGGAGAGTTAAACCCTTCAGGCAAAGTTAGGTCACTTATGAGAACAATTTATTTTTCATTAGCCTAAACCTGCCTGACCTGTTCATCTGTTTGTGTCCTATAAAATACCCTGTTAGAACATGCAGATGCAGTATTAGCAGAGCAAATTATATTGTCTCTTTGAACCCAAGAATTCTAGGTACAAGTCAGTAAAAACGGTCATCTTCTCCAGAATCCTGCTGGCTGTCTGGAGTGAGCCTTCAGGAAATAAAAAACAGTAGATACCACAGAACAAACTACAAATTGGAAAATTTTACTTTGAGGTAGCCAGGATTGCTTTGGAAACAAGGTATTACTTAATTTTATGAGGAATGAATTCTGGAACAGTTTAAAGAGATTGTAAAAGCTGAAGCGATCTCAGAGCAGCACCAGTAACTTTGACTTCCTTAGAAAATTTCCAATAGAGCCACTCTATCTGCATCTTAAGGCTCACAAAACAGCAAGTTTCTGTAAACGTCTGTTCAAGTAGGTGACACCAATCTGTTTGTTTCCTTGTCTAGGGAAGAAGATGGTGATTTTGTATTTGAGAGTATCCCTTACCCATGTATACAGATTTGGGTAATGAAAGAGCAAAATTATTCTTCTTGCAAAATTAAAATAGTCCTTTTTAGGGGAAGTAGTTGCAGAGATTTTAAGCTGTTGCAAATTATTACCACTCTGTGTTTGTGAATGGTGTCTATATGTGAATGGTGTCAAATAGCTAAAGCTATTTGTCCATAAAACATTATACATTGGATACTAGCTAGGTAAGCAGTGTATATTTTTTGTTCAGAACATGCAGAAAATATTCTGAAAATATATAATTGCAGGAAGTGCTGGAAGGATGCTCTAAAGCCAGTGAAATTTCTGATGTGTTATGCAGTCTTATTTCTTGCACACACATTTCCAGTGTCGGTAACTGCTAAGCAGAAGACAAAGAAGTACATTAAAACAAATGTCTTCATGGAAATTCTGATGATGGGAAACACGCACATTTTTATCCTGTTTGTTTAATAAATATGTAGCTTGTAATAAACCTCAAAACATTTAGACTGTGAGCACAAGCATCCAAGGGCATTACAGCAAAGTCAGGACTCCACTACCATTTATTGTGAGACTTTACAAATGCTATGGCAAACAGCCTAATTCTGGTGCTGGCACTATCTTCCTTGCGGGCTGTTTGAGCAGCTCCCCAGAGCCTCTAGCCCTCTAGTGTCTTCCTAGATGTGATTCCGTTCTTCCCTTCCACCCAAGCTCAAAAGTGGAAAGATTTTTCTTCTCTCTCCTTAGAGCGTTGACAGTTTTGTCAAAAGCAGTTTCTCATAGCAGGTATTTAGTTTGCTTGGGCCCTCAACCTGTTCCGTTTCATATATGTGAAGGCTCAGCACCTGCCCACTTATCTTCTGGGCTCACCATCACCCACGGGCTGAGGCATGAAGCGTGAGGGCTGCTTCAGGAAGGAAGGAATGAAGTCTCAAGAACATGCAGGGAAAAAAAATCTCAGAAAATAAAAAGGAAGATCAGGGTAAAATTTACTGAATTTTTTAATGTTGATTAAGATCTGCATTACATATTAAAAAAAAAAAAAAAGCCTTTTCTTGAAGTATTTTTTCTATAAGACTGAAATGGGACAGCATGCAGGAAGACTATCAGCATGAATGATGGGAACCTGAAAGACGAACGGCAGGGAGATTTGTAATATCTCCAAAGCAGTATTACCACTTAGGCAATGTAAAATCCAAACTGGAAGTTAAAAGTTTAAAGTTTATCCATCAACACAGCAAGGGGCATTTTTTTAGATGAAACTCCACTACTAGCATTCCTCCCACCCATAATTCTGCAGGAATACTGGGAACTGAAAAATCCAAGGTGGTAAATATGGTCCTGTAATCTTGAAACTGAGAGAGAGCTTTCCTCCCAGGCTTGGAGTGTCAGGTTAAAAGAATTTCTTCTCCCAAAAGCAAACACAGAGTTTCCAAAGAGATGCAAACAGTTTTATTACCCCTCCAGTTGGGGATAATATACCCATTGACAACCCGATTGCTCTGTGCAAAGACATAGTACAGGCTAATACCACATAGGATCAAAAGCAGAGGACGGGTTTTGATTTTACCTCTGCTCTCCAGTGTAACTCCACTGATACCATGGACTTATCTGTTACTAAACCAGTGTGAAATTACATTCTTAGTTCTGACTTTTAACAGCGAAATACATTCCACTCTAAGAGGAAAGCAGGGGCATAGAGGAAGGAATGCACTTCTGAGGGTAAACATTTGCCTCCTAATTAAGAGTTTCTGCTATTAATTATTTCACATACTTGGAAAGCAGAGATGCTTCAGGTGGAATGTACATATCTACTTGTGCAACACATTTCTTCTTTTTTTGTTCATTCAGATGTTTTTCAAAAGCTTTAGGTTACACTTTGGAATTTCCAGACATTTCTGCCAATGCTAAAGAGCTATTCACCAACTTTACAAGAAATCCTCTGCAGTCCCTTTGTAGGAGAACAGTGTGCTACTTCATTCAAACTTAATGAGTTGAATAACTTGGCATCTAATTGGACTTTAGATCACTGCTTGTCTTGTTAATGCAGTGTTAAAACTGAAGGTGACCAGATGTAATCGCAGTAAAAACTATTTTAGTACTCAGTATGCTACATGAGATCATATTTTAATTCCTATTTAATAGACTTCACTTGGTGTTACAAAATCCCAAGTATTTCTTTGTGCAGGCACCTGTTGAGCACCCTGCATGCTAATTTGTCATACAACATTAATAATAATGAACTTAAAGTCTACTTAAAGTACTTAAAGTGCCAGAATACCCCTGGAAAAATGCTTCTAGAAGATAAAATTACAAGCTTTTTATTTTCTCTACATTTCCGGTCTATTAAACTGCGGTATGAGTTGGGATTCCTTCCATCTTACCATTCTGGGAATGACATAGGGATAGCTATATGGGCTATAGTTATTATGGGCAGCTTTATATCACATTAATATGCTTTGGGGCTACATGAGGATCTCAGAAAGATATTCCAAAAAAAAAGTAAAATAAGAAAAGCAATGAGGAGGATGAAGGAACAAACCATGACCTTGAATGCACCGAGTGCAGCGCAGAGCAGTAAGAGGTGAATTCAAAAGCAGGGCCAATTTTTATGGAGAGAAAATAAATGTGGAACTGTTTAAGGCTTACTTTACTACTATTCTGTAGTACATAAGCATGTGTCTGTTTTGAAGCAAGTGACTTCCTTTTATCCAGAAGTCAAATACAAAACCAAATGGAGTTGGGTCTTGTGTCAAGTGTAGGTCTCGCTTAACAATTTGGGCTATATCCTTAGACCTAACAAACTTCCTTTTTGTTTGCCAGTTCCCAGAGCACCCAGTGCCATTTTTTGAACACTTGCAAAACTGTGTGCCCTAGTGTTGTGCAGTCCATGCAATGCAATTTAAGAGGAAATGTAAGGGAAAGAGACATGACTTGAACTATGTCGGAAAGACTGATCCAAATTTGATTGATGCCTTATCTTTTAAAGCTTTATAATCTGTTGGACAGAATATTGTAGGTGCTCATATGGCTTGAGAGTTAGATTTTGTACCGTACCATTTTAGAGCTACAGTCTAGTGATTTATTCATAGAAGGAAGCTATCAAATATTAACCATTTCAAGGAAAAAAAAAAAAGTTTATATGGGTAAGGTAAGCATTTGGAACATCAAGGCTGACTAGTGAACACCTAACTACATGCTCTGTCCTTAATCTTGGTTAAGTAGTTCACCATATTGGTGTCACAGAAAAAAATCTGAAATACTTCCACACACTGCCAGTGATTTCTGTGCTTTATGAACTGTACCACAGGTAATATGTACAATCTGAAATGTTTGCGAAGCCTTAAGATTTAGGCTACCTAGATCTAGTGGTACTAAAAGTGAAATGTGGTCAAGGCGGGACCATTCCTTTTGCCTTCAGACAGTAAGAATTCAGTCAGATACAGTCTGCTTGAAATAAAATAAAAAATAAATAAATAAATAAAAGGTACTGGGGCATAGTAGACAGGGTTGCATTTTTCACAGTTTTTCTTCATTCCTCTAATATTCCATACATATTTTAAGGTGCTTGTCACTTCCAGCATCACAGAAAGTTATTATGCATATACTTGATCTGCCCCAAAAGGAATTCAGCATTTCAAGAAAGCCATTAAATTATGCACTATCTTAGTCTATGACCATCTATTCTTATCTGTATTACAGTTGCTGCCTATCTTCTATTTCTGCTCCCATTTCACTGCTTTCTTCCCCCCACTGCTTAGTTATTTCTTAGTTAAAATTCAATAGCAAGACCTTTGGGAGAAGTATCAGGTCCTCTTCTCCATTGATACAATTCTGTGGTCTATGAGAACGGAAATGAAAATAAGTTTGAATAAGAAAAGTACTGATGGTTTTGTACGTGACATATCATATTCCTGTTAAATATTTCACTGTATGATTGGAGATGGAAAAAGTATTTTCTCTCTAAACCTATTTGGAACATGTAGAAGGACGTTTGATCTTAAGATTTTCAAGTTCATCCAGCAGGTTTTCAGCTGGAAGACCCTCGCCTCCTAAAACATCCAATAGACTCAAAAAAGAGACTGCTTAATTCATTTCCATAAATCATTTTTTGCTCAGTCTAATTTGAATGTAAGCTTTCCCCTTCTCCCCAGACTTACGTACGTGCTTGGGAGGCCTCCTAGTAATGCTCCCAACTCAGAAACTCCACTTAGGGCATGAAACAGTTTTTGTGAAAACTTCAGTTGATCCTGTTATTTTAGTAATCAGCAATCAGCTATCCATACACAAAGATTTCTGAAAACTTTTCATCCAGCTCCACTGGTGACAGTATTACTGTGTTCTAGAACAAACATGGTGTTTATAATTGTGTATGTTAGCAAGTATTTAATCTAGCTCCTCTTCGGTGTGGGGCCGATAGAAATGCAGGTATTTAATGAACCTTTTCCATTTGCCTAAACATTCTGAATTGGCAGAGAATGGACTTGTGCGAAGCAGTGTTTTTGTCAGTGTCTAATACTCTCCTGTGTAGCTAACCTGAGGAACCGGGAGTTTAAAAAGGCAAGCCTAGCCTAGCCCAGCAGCACAGCCTTGGTGTAAAGATGGAAACGTCTAAAAGGTCAGCTAGAGAGTCAAGTGGGCCCAGAACCCCTGAGGACAGGCAAGCTTTGTGGGCAGAAGTTACCCTCCATGGACATGGCCTGGGTGCTGCTTGCAGACAGCTACCTGTTTGGAAAAAATAGCAACAACCCGGTTCTCGGAGGGACTGAAAGCTTGAAGTGATACTTGTATTTGGGTATGGTGTATTTCACAGGATCAGACCCAAGAGCAGGAAATTGTCTTCAGAGCTCTTTTGTTTTGAAACTGAGCTTTATTTCTGTAATCTTTAAGATTCTGCCAGGAATTATACTATATATTTTCTTTAGATTCAGAAATCTGATTTCTATTAGTGACTGTATGAACTTCAGTTTTATTAAACAGAATATATTGGTGGGAAGGGGAATGTAGTTTATACAGTAAACATATGCCTGTGGGACTTTGGAGAAGTGAATTGTTAAAATGGCTCCAACATGTAAAGACTGCATGAAAATCCCACAAAAACCTGAGATGAAGTTAATGCTGACAATGTGTAAGGTAATAGTACCTTTATTGTAGACATCTGCAGCCAAAGGATCCTCTTGGGATCACCATTTGCTTACCCAGGGAATTTGTTGACAAGTTAGATGTCAGCATCCTCAAGTTTTATGGACTGGAACAGAAGGGTGTTTCCTGCTCTATGTTTTATAGACCAACTCTTTGGTTAGTGATGTAGCAGTCAGTTGTACTGTTGGACCAGGGAGGGAGACAATTTGTCAGGTCACAGCTGGAGACTGGTTTGGTCAGTGTGCACTGAGAAAGACTACACCAGTCCAGGAGACTCCTGACATAGCAGAAAGTGTTAAATGTCAGCTTAAAATCATCTGTGCTAGTCTCAGACTTCAGTAAATATTCGTAAACAGTCTCTAAATTACAGAGAAATTCCAATAGGATTGCATTCTATATCAAATATCAAATGAAAGCAGCATCATTAGTGACACACTAATGAATACCACATGAATTAATAATAATCAGCTACTTTTTGATGTCTCTCTGGCTTCCATCTGTCTCTTAAATCACTTGAAATAATTAATTGCTTAATGCCTTTCACCTCTGACAGACAGAAATAAATTGCAGATTAAAAATACTTGTGTTGGCAGTGGGCAGAGCCAACTAAGGTAGAAGTACAGCTTTTGCTGCTGATCTAGAGGGACGAGGCGTTTTGCCCTGCTGAGCCTACCTTGCCCAGGTTGCAGTATACAAATAGAGGAGGCGATGCTATACTGCTCTCTTCAGTCAGATACTTTCCCAGGCCCACAGGGTTTTTGTGGAGTTTGTTCTCCTCCAGAGAGCTGGATCCATAGCTCTGAAGTCTCCAGCCCTCTCTTTGTAGCGCTGCTACAGTAACTTTCCCCTTTAACTTGTGTGTGTTGGTAGGCCACAAGGTAGTGAAACACAGCCTCAGTCACTTCTGCCGAGATGAGTCGAGAGTGTTAGAGGTCTTGGATAGAGTCACCTCTCTGTTGAGAACTGCCCTGACATCTCTCTGTGGGATAAGCAACAAACAGATTGCAAGAAATTCCAGGCTTGTGGACATGGGATAAACGTGAATGACAGCCTGATGTAAATGCAAACGCTGTAATACAGCATTCTTTATTTTGAAAACTGCCTGGCCATGAAGATTTTAGTATTTTAATTTTAATTATCTTTATTTATAGATACTAAGGAACTCAGTTGCTTGGAGACCTGCATCTTGTTATCCGTGCTGAAAGGCCAGGTAAGGCCAGTTATTCAAATAATGTTGTAGTGACCAGAGAATGCATGAGAAGCACGTTAATTTTTAATCAGCGTGAGAACAGGGAAGTCAACTGTGATTTTTTCTTCTCAGAAGCTTTGAAAGTTGCAGATTTTGCAATCTTTTCATTTCAAAAAGTCTGGGAAGGTATTTAGGATAGGCTGTGGCAGGAGTCCTCCCACCATTGTGTTCTGCTTCATTGTACAACTGGCAACCCCATTACAGCACTGGATGCAAGAGTATCACTTTCATAAACGGTATAACTGACAACACCTATATATATTATAGTGTCTAGGCAATGTATGAGTTTCATATATTTTTTTTTTAATTTAGACTTTTTTTCAACTTTTTAAATTGCCTCTTGATAAAGTGTGTGAGAGGGAAGGCATGGGTGCTCTGTGATTCACAGTGAAGGAAAGCCTGAATGTCTGTCTCTCAGCTTATGACAAATGCAGCTCATAGGATTCAGCTGCTAACGTAGAATTTAATTTAGTTCCACATTTTGCCTTCCTCAAACTTTTAAGATGATACAGAATCGCCACCTCTTACTTTATACTAAATGTTTTTAAATGCACATTTTCAAGCTCTGGAGTTACTAGGGGAGTTCCTCACAGAAAAATAACATTACCCTGCATGCACAGAGAAAATGGAAGGCAAAAAGAATTTGTTTTGCTGGAGTGATAGCTACTAGACTTTCACATATTTAAAGCTCTGGGAAAGCTACTACAGGAAAAAATAAAAACAAATAATTAAATGGTTCTTTTGCACATTTCTATTCCAATAACCACTACAAATTCCTTGCAGAAAATTCCCCAGGCAAAACAGTTTCTTGCAGGTACAATGATGGTAGATTGAAGGAGCTGCAGGGGCTAGGTGCCCACCTGGAGGGTCTGTGATCCCCCTAATGTCGGGCTGGTGGCAGCAACAGAGCCAGGCTGAGCCTGCCTGAAGGACTTCTGCCCTCCAGCCCTGCTCCTCCAACACGGGGGCTGTGGCAACAGTGGCTCCAGCTGGCTTTGGGTGGCCTTTGCTGTTGTCCATCTCCATGGAAAGGGTTACAGGATGGCACACACAGTTTCTCTCTAAAGGTGTATAAGCACAGCATTTAGGAAGAGATTAAAAGGAAGCTGAGTATTAGTGGCAGGGAAACTGCAAGTAGAAAAGGTCCCTTTGCTCCTCTACCACTGCCTTGCAGTTCCCGTCACCCAGGTGGCACTGGCAGTGGTTGGGAACCTGTCACTGCAGGGCTGTCCAGCCCCATCCCTGCATCTCTGAGTTCAGGTCTTGCTACAGGGACTGTGTGCAGGAAGCAGAGTCAATGGTAAATCTTGCAGAGGAAATAACATGAAAGTGAGGAAAGACTAGAAAGGAAAAGTAGATGTGGTCTAGGAAAAAGTATGAAGCAGAAACGGGCAAGAAAAGCAAACAAAGAAAACAAAAGAATAATGGGCAAGCAAACTAGAAGCAAAGCAATAACAACATAGGACATAGGCTCAGAAGTGTTTTGCAGGGGTATTACAAAACAAAAACTCCACTGGGGAAAGGAGGGCAAGCACTGGGTTAAGACAAGGCAAGATTTCACTGTGCCTGAAAGCATCTTGTTGAGATGAATTTTCTTTATGCATCCATACCCTTTACCTAAGAGCAGTGAGAATAGTTTGAGGCTTGTTGGGTATGAAATGTATTTATGATTCTCTACTCTCATATAAATGTGTACTTTGTTCAAAAATTGTTTTCCTTATTTACTCGGGGCATGTACTTAGACTGCCGAAGTTAAATGTCACTCCTATCTACTAGAAATATTTTGTTCTGGGTAATAGCCCAATGCCTTTAAAATTCAGAATATTATGCTTTAGTTAAAAATAATGGGCAATATAGCTGTATTTCACAATGAATAAGTGTATTAATTATGAGACAAATCACACTGGATACTGGTTGCTGCTCAATTCCCTTTGAATTTTAATGAATAATAACTTGCTTGAAAATAAAGGACACTTTTAATGCATCCAGCAATGATTAAGTAGGCTAATCGCAGGTAATAAATATATTTTTATTGATATCTGGATGACTACACTTGCACTGTCTTCCAGAAGTATGCTATTCTCATTTGAATTATATACTTTAATATGTCGACTAATTATATAGATGTTCCATCCTTAATTTAAAAAAATAAAATAATAATAATTAAAAAAAAAACAACAAGTTAGGCAGAATTTCATCAAACCCAATTTTCCTCAAGTCACAGGGGTAAAGCTTGGCGTGACCTAAATGGAAGCTACGTCCATTCTGCATTCTGAGGCATAGGAGCTCTCTGTTTACGTTAAGACTTGTTTTGCAAAACAGAGGATGCAGCTCTAGAAATTAAGTATTAGTTAAAAAGGCAGGAAGAAATCAGGGAAAAGAAAAGCAATGCTAACCCAGGGCAGCGTTAACCCATGCAGAGTTCATCTTCTCATGGCATGCTGTCTCACAGGCATCCTCCCAGGTGAGCTGGAAGGCTTTAGGCTGCTGTTGGCCCCAGCGTTAAAAGCCAGACCTTCTTCAGAGCAATCCCTTTTCTCATCAGTAGAGAGAAACCGCAGGTCCTGTGGAGTTCTTTGTTCTCCTGATTCAATAAAAGTTGCATAAATATCTTTAACCTTCTGAGATGGAGTTGCCAAGCAGTCCCTGTGCCCCACTATCATGTAAAAGAATGTTGGAAATGCTGGACTCCTTTGTGTGACTCTCATAAACGTTACAGTCATTTAAATGGTGAGTGATAACCCCCCCCACACACGCAAGTTAAAATATGAGTGTAAAGGTGTCTGAGATTCCCTGAAGCAAAGGAATTAGAGCCCCTAAGATACTGAAATAAATTTTGCTGCCCCATCCCCGCCTAGTCTAACCTCTGGTGAGATCTGGCTTGTTGGAACTTGGGTATCACCTGCAGGCCGAGAGTCTGTACCATGATGCTCTGGACCCATGATCAGGGGGAAAAAAAAAAAAATCAGACTGTCATCTTAAGTTTTAATTTTGCTTGGTGTAAGTCTCTGCAATGTTCACTTAAACTTAGCTGTTTATGCAAATATGCCTGCTAGTGAATTCATTTTCTGTAATATTAATGGAAAGGGAGCACAAAGGGTACAATCGGTCTACGTTAATTTCAAAATTCAAATAAATGATTGTGCATAGGTTGTTTTTCTTCAGTACTCACCATTTCTAATTAGGATGCAATATGACATGTCGTTTTCACATTTCATATGCTGCATATTTCAAGTAGCAAATCTAGACTCTCGAGATGATGGCTGGCAACTCGAGAGAAAGAAAAACATAAACAACTAGGAGAAAGAAATTGAATATAATAAAAATAATGTTGAAAATATTCCAAGGCTAAGTCAATTCAGAAATATGTTCAAAATATGGAGTGTGAACATTGGCTTTCTGTAATACAAATGGAATCGATGCAAGCAGAATATTGACTACAGATTAAGCTCGCCTTATCGATAAAGAACTTTTGCAATCTCCATCTTCTGGGGTATCCATCATGTGGTTCCTGTCAATCCTAAAAAAATCTTTCCATCATTAGTGAGGTTCCATTTTTCACTTCAGCAGTCTGAAAACAAAGTTTCTCATCAAGCAAGTTCCTAAAGAAGCATACCTTTTTTCCTTTTCTTCAACTATTACAATATCAACTGATTAATATCAGTTTCTTCAGCACTATTGAAGAAAAAAGTCTGTTTATTAAATAATAGCATTATACTGAAGGCATAATGCAGGTAAAATTAAAAGGACACATAGGACTGCGAAAGAAAATCTAAAATTATGTAACAAAACATAAATACCATAAAAAGAGTGAAAGAAGTGTCTTCTATAAAGAATATGCAGTACATATTCCAAAACACATATCTATAAATGGAATAAAAATAGCAAAGCTAATATGGTATTCAGCTCATTCTGCTCCTACAATTAACTGGTT
Organism: Cygnus atratus; assembly: GCF_013377495.2. NCBI lineage: Eukaryota > Metazoa > Chordata > Aves > Anseriformes > Anatidae > Cygnus > Cygnus atratus. Next base: position 3,136,315 of record NC_066367.1, read on the forward strand.
GATCTAGCACACATTTAAAAAAATAATATTTCCATTTGGCAGCTAACAGATGCTAGTGGAAGGAACATAGCCAAACAGTGAGTTTGTGGTTATTTTAAGTCAACAATGAACTATTTTAGTTGTAGATGGGTCATAAGAGCTAGAACAAAGCAACAAACCATGCATTTTCCAAACCGGCAGCAATGGCAGTTCTATCATGAAATGGCAGAGCTCTTCTAATCAGAGCTAAGTGGAACTTAGCAGCCCTTCTTTCACAGGTATGGTTAATTTTGTCAGAAGTTGCCTTACAGATGTATCAGGAAAGAGTAGTGCTGACAATGACCTGAAGGCTAGATTCAGATCAGAAGCTCGTTTGACATATAATAAAAAGCCACAAATGGAAAAACTGAACAAATAAACTGCAACATCCTTTCACCTTGTACATAAAACAATAGATCAACCTGCTTTCAATAGTTCAAGTTCAAACTCTGTACCCCAAGCAGGCATGAGAAATCACGTCATTTAAATAATTGTGGTCTCCATTTATACCTTTAGAAATGCTCTCTTTAATCCTGTAATCTCAAGTATAGGAATTGTTTGTTTGATTTTTTACTACATATTCTAAGATAGTTATTGTTAATGCTTAAGAAGACATCAAATGCTTCAGTAACATCAAGGCTAATTGCTCATTTCATTAGCTTGTTCTCAAAGTTGCACAAGTTGTACTCAATACAGCAGTAATACTGCTTTTTTCAAGGTATGTAATTGACAGTTTAATAAATTGACAGAATTATGCTTTTCCCTGAAGAGAAGGAAAATAAGAAAATGTTGGAAAAATATTAAGAATGGAGAAGTTAATAACAAACTTCAATGTGTTGTGCAATACTCAAATAACAGAGATTTCACTTTACCATTAGAAGGGTTAGTTCTTGAAAACTGTCCTGGAAGATAAAATCCTTGAAGAAAGCAGACGTGCATTGCTAAGTTGGTACAGATTGGGTGATCATGAGAGACATCTCTCCCACACACTCCATTCAGGGTGACTTTGAGGCTTGTTTTGCTCTCATCTCAGTGGCAACTCAAAAGCGTTAGGTACCATCAAAGAGTTTCCACCACATCCAGAACTCTTCCTAGAAGCATTTGTCCATTTGAGAATGTCTCTTCCTTGTAGACTTCCCTGTCACTAAGTATTCCTGTACATATGCTAAAAGGTTCTTGTTCAGACTTTTTTAAAAAAAAAATCAGCTTTGAATCTCTAGTAATGGAATATGCTATTAACATGACAAAAGCAAACTTCGTGTATTATAAAACTATGCACCACTGTGATTATTTAGAAATACAATATGCCTATAAGTGCATTTAAATTACAGTAAGCAAAACAGCACTTTATGAAGAGTTGGGTGGTGTTGGGTTTGGGGTGATTTTTCTTTTTAATGGACTGAACCACCCACTGAAAGATTTCTGGTTTCTTGGATGATTCATTAATGCTTCCTTCATTTTCCAATTTCTATGGGACCATCTGGCCCATCTTTGTAGAAAGGCATTTAGCTGTAAATATATTTTACAGTCTTTCTCAATTTAAAAGTAGTTGCCCAGCTGCTTCACAGAAACTGTCAGCAATTGGTAAACTCCTCCGAATTGCCAGCCTTCATTAGTAATCCAATCAGGATGTAGTTTAAAATACTGCAAATCAGATTATGCTCCATTGGACAGGAATTGGAGTGACATGATGTGCTGGGTTATCTTATTTTGCATCTGTGATTGCCTTTAATCCAGGAGATGCATGCACTTTCTTTTGAAGAGAGGGCACTTAGGCTGAGATTGGCTGTGCCTATGCATGTATGTGGTTATGTATGTACGTTCCCCAGAAACGAGTACTGTACCGGTTTTACCTGTCTGATTGAATCACATTCGATGTCAGGCATCGGTAGTATGAGTTATATGCAGTATTGGCTATGCTTTTGAGTTCCTCTTTTTATCTGGTTTAGATTAATTAGAACTGTAAATTGATGTTTTCTGGTTTCAGTGGATTTTAGATCGTCTCTTTATTTCTCCTTATTATCTTCTGTACTTCTGTAAAATTATATTTCTTTAACAGCTAGCCGTGCTTACCAATAATAAGACTAAAATGTGGAGGTAAGGCAATAAGGGTGGCACTTGGCACTTGGTTTAAAGAAATTAAACAATTTCTTTAGTAGGTAACTTCTGCATTCGTGTAAGACTGGTACAATATGCAGGTGAGAATATTTGTAAGAAGAACAATCTCATTATTTTTTACACCTAGAGAATCTTATGCATGAGAGACCAAGCTGTACAAGGACCTGGACAGACAAAGAATTCTGTATTTATTTATAAGGCATAAGTATTGCCTAAATAAATACATTTAAAAAAAAAAAAAAGCACTTTATACTGAACTGTATATTCTTTGGGCTGTTAATTTCATAGTATTAGATTTTCTGATGGTACAACTCATATGAGTCAGTGAAGAAGTAAAGTTAATCCTGTCTAGTTAACTGGTATTTTCTATGGTACTTTTCTCTATGTTACACTCAAAAGTAACTCTGAACTTTGTGCTTTATACAGGTATTCTGTGTTACTCATTACTATAATAAAAGAAAATGGGGTACCCAATACCTGCTACACAGCTATAGAAATCTCATCATTTGTTAAAAGCTGAAAAGTCTTTTGGTTTCTATCAGTCAGATGCAATCATGTATTATAGAGCTTTTATCAGTTGTAATTTATGTGTCTCTAATTAGGTGATCCTGCAAGAACATCTCTGAAACTATGAAGGGATCATGAAAACTTTATGTAAAAAGTTCTATGAAACATTAATACACTACTTCCAGTTGAACCAAAGATTTCCTTGGTGTGAGAAGTAAAGAGAAATGTTAACAGACTAATGCAATGCCAGAGAAGTTTGTCTAGTCCTTGTTTTTAAGAGGAAGTTAGAAATAGGTAATAATGTGAAGATAGATTCTGACAGACAGGCCTATACAAAGTAGAAAAAGAAGACAATCGTGTCTTTGAGATCTATTCAGTTGACAGGACAGAGGAAGAACATGTAAGTGAGTGGAGAAGAAGAGAGACAGAAATTGTTTGGGGAGTTGAAATCATTAAAATAGCACTTCACTGGTTTTGTCCAATCTGTAGCTGAATAGTAATAAAAAGTACTAAAACCAGATGTCTTGGTGGTATGCAAAGATTCAGGTTTAGTGAGTATCTTCTACTCTTGGAAGATAATATGATAATGAATCTATTTTCCAACACAAAGGAAAATCATCTTACAGTTTATTGTGCAAACCATTTTCATCTTTCAAATAATATTTTTGGTAGGAATTAGGGAAAAAATTACAGAGTGCTAGAAGTGACAAGTATCCATTATCGGATGTTTGGGAGGGGTAATTTTCCTTAATTAAATACATTGTTTATGGAATCATTGGCACTCAGTGGAAAGTTTCAAGATAGCTACTTTTCTCTTAGACAGTTGCATGGAATTATTTGAGTGTGTTTGGTTACTTTATTAAATTCAGAAAGCTCTGCTCTTTTTGAATTTCATGTATCTCTCCATTTGTCTACTATCAATGTGATCTGTGAAGACTTTGGCTTTTCAACTAAATACCCCAGTTCAGTTCCTTGCAGGCATAGTTCGAAGACTCATCCTAGTGGATAATTACGTATTTCATGGCATTTTTATGAGTCTTTGCTTCATAGCTTGTGGATGCCTAAATTTTGTATGCTTTACAGTCCATGAAATAAAAGGGTTGTGTTGCAGTACGTTTATACAGCTTATACATATAGCCTGAATGCTAATTTTTGAGAACTGAAATTGTAGAGAAGTGGCATAGTTTTCATCTTCTGGTAGTGAGGTTGGAATGACTCTACTGAAGCGAATGGAACTGTGCTAATGAAAAGCCTTTGAAAATCTGGTCGGTTCCTAAATACAGCATAGCTCCCAGTGGAATTTCCTCTAATCACAACAGCATTAGAAATTAATCTGTATGTCTTCATATATTTCTGTTGACAATGAGAGTACTAAACACAGACTATTCAAGCAAAATAAACAGTAATGTACAACAGTTTTTCCACAACTGAAAAACTAATATGTGAAGTAGTGATTACATAGATATGAACTCAGCTATCAGAGAAGTAAAAGGGAAATGAAAAATGGTACATGAAGGGAAGAATGGGAAAAGGAGGAAGATGCAGCTCAGCTGTCATCTCCAAAAAATGATCCAGAGGAATAGCTGCTGTCAATTCTCAAGTGTGAGAAAAACAGCTCCCATATTCATGTGAAGACTGCTATCGTTCTGTCCTTGTCTTGTTTAAATATTAGGCTTACTTTTGTTTAGCTATTCAGTAAAGAGCAGTTATAAAATTTCATTCCTGCTAGATTTGGTGATTGATTCTTTATTCAGATCTTCATAAAATATCCACCAAGATCTACCACTGAGTTAGCTCTTTTGGCTGGTAATACTGACAATTTTATTAATTTAAGTGCAAAAGAGAGTGTGATGTTTGTATTCAGAAATCCATAGTTAAAACCCCATGTTTTCTATGTTATTAGTTGATACTGCTATGGATAAAGTCTATACACTGGATATGTAGGATATATTCTGTAGCTCTGGCGTAGAATTCCTCAGTGATTTCACTTTCATAAATGATTGTTGGGTAAATCTCAGAGACTTCATAATTCTTCTCTTTTTCTCTTCTGGTCTCTTCCTGATTTCTGTCTTTCACTCCACCTACATAAGCAGTAGGAAAATGAGATAAAAGGATCAGTGGCATGATATTCATTCTTCCACATCAACTTCTGCTCCAGTTGCAACATTTAACTCATGAATTAGGTATTATTTAGCCTTAAGAGCTCTCTATAATATTTAAGTGCAAAATACGCACATACATATTTATAAGTATTTATGGATTTATGTATAGTTTGTTTAGCAGTTGGTCTTCAGCAAAGCTTTTGTGGATATACAAAAATCCACGGACATTTACTTGAGAAAAAGAAAAGAGGGTTATACTATACAGTTTGATTCAAAGTAAAATTCTCTTAAAGACAGCTAAGAAAATGAAATGCATGTTTCTATTGCAATCCAGAACCAATCCTTAGAGAGATCTCTCTATGAAAGTGACATTCTCAGTCACCTTTAGAAGATGAGCAGTAACTAATTAGTTAGTTCTGTTTTGATCCATTTTATGGGGGTTCAACTCTGTCATGCGAGAACCTCAGTTCTTCTGGTACTCGATAAATGCAATGCTGGAATACTTTGTCTAAACATTATATGAAATATATATATATATATAGCTTATAACTTCCTAGTATATAGCTTATAACTTCCTAGTATTTTCACTGGACTTCGTAAGAAAATGTGCAGTATTTTGGCACTTCTTTCAGCCATAACCAAACATCACAGAACATAAAAAGGAAAATAATCCAACAAGAAGTTATGCAGAACTTGAAATTAAAATATTTTACTTGGTAAAGATGCAAATCACTGATTGTTTTAAATGATTCTTCTGTATTTTGCTGGTCAAGTAAATGGAACTAGCAGAACAAGATTTGGAGTAGGCTGCATTTTGATGACTAAAATGATAAACTGGTATTCTGGAGGAGGAGATGAGCTCTAACTTGACCAATAGTTCAGCTGAAGGTCTGAAATATTAAATTTCAACATCATTTCCTCTTTGTTTATGGACCACTTAAAAAGGGGTTCTAATCCCAGGTGACTTCTAGTGATAAAAAATATTTCAAAGCAAATGAAAAGGGCATACATTGTATCACTTGCAGCTGCAAAAGTCTAAGGGACTGTAAATGAGAAATAAAAGCATAACTATTCAGTGACTGAAAGCGTCACTAGACACAACAGTGACCCTGATCCTGGTGTATAAATGGGGAGAAAAAAAAGCAGCTTTAGAATTTTGGACATGGACTCTGTAAGAATTATTTGACTAAAATAATAAATTAAAAAACAACTTCATAATGTGTTTTTCCAACCTAACCCTTGATCTGCTTGGGCTTTATTTTTGGACTATTTACTTTGTGTTTTCAATTAGTGTTTATGAGTCTATTTTACAAAATTACTCATTTTTCTGGTCTGTATTTTTAAAATGATACATTAAAAGTCAATATAAAAATCTACAGGAGAACCATAAATTTTAAGTAAACTAAACATCTAAAGTTAATTTAGTATTCAAGGTTTGGTTTGAACCTGTGACACTTTGAAAAAAAAATCTGAGTCTAAACCATACACAACAGGACACACATTGATTTTTGTGTTTTCCATTTTACATAGTGGACATTGATTTGCATTCCTAATAAGGCCATTAATAACAGAGTGAGAGGAAGGGTAATAGTCATCTGGTATATCTGTAATAAGTAGGAATATCAGTCATTAACTATTAAGCCTGTAGTCACTTTCTGAGTACAAAACTCTAGGTGCCCTTTTAGTGTACACAAATTGAAAGAGGATAGTACAAAAGAGATTTTTATGATTTTTTTTTTTAGTGGTCTTAATAAAAAATGATGCTTACATCAGATAGATAATATTTATCTGTGCCTGAAGTAAGATGACAATTAAGTAACCTTAATTTAAAGAAATATTTTTATTGAAAATTTTCTTCACTGGGGAAAACATGGGTGAAATATGGTGGAAATTCAACGGTGAAGTGCATTGCAATTTAATTGGCTGGAGTAATTCAATGAGATAGCAAATGTGAATTACAAAAGTGAAAAATAGTAGGTCAGAACCTCTGTCTACTCAGCGTACTTTAATATAAGTAATAATGGTGGCGCTACCAGCTGGAGGGCAGGAACGATCCACCTGAATTTGGGCTTTGGGGTTCTAGGAAGTGCTGAGGAAAATTGATTAGTGGATAGGAAACCGATGATATGAAAACATGTGTTGTCATGTGGTTACCATCACAGCATAGCCAGGAATAAAATTTAACACTAGAAAACACAGCTACTAATGGTGTACATGTAGAAAAGCACCAAACTTAACACATTCACTTTCATCAAAAATCATGCATGTGTTACCAGTCTCCCTGTTGTATGTCCACTTGCATGATTTTTCAATACAAAGATACGCGAGAGACACTAACATGTAGTTTGAGCTCTAAGTAGCAGTTTTGTAAGTGTGAAATAATTGAATCATATACCAACCTATTTCATACAAATATTAAACGGATAAAATATTACATAGATGAAATTACAGATCACCCCTGACATAATTATTAACTTGTATATTCTCCATAATTCCATTAATTTATCCAATATAAGCTCTTCGTTAGTCATTCTCTCTGCAGAGGGTCAAGGATAGAAAGTAGCAAAGAAATATCAGTCTAGGAAATAGTCTTCTTCCTAAGGATGAGGTCTATCAATTAAAATCTTAAAACTCATTTATTATTTACTATTTTTGTCTGTTGGACACCGTACAGAAACAGCTGGCTTGCTTATAGTGCCACAAACTCCCAAAAGTCTCTTGCATAATTTCTTTCCAATTTATTTTTTATGGTTCCTTAACAAATGCTATCATTCCATGTTGGGCACAACAATTATATCTCTCCTGAAACACTTTGGCATGCTCCACTGAGAAAGCATAGTCATTCCCTTCTATGGAGAACGTTGCTGTCTTGTGTTTACTGCTCCCCATGCAGTACCGTCCTTTCTGGCTGGCTCAGTGGTTCCCTTTCAAGCACTTTCATAAGTATTTCAAATCAAAGTAATGGTGGATCTGATCATTGCTTTATGATCCTTCTGTATCCCTGTGAGTCTCAATTCTCATGGTTACAGAAGCATGCTCCCTGGTTTCTTTTGTCCATCAGGTTCATCCAATCATTGTATTCTTGCCATCAGTAAGTAAGGGAGAACATAAGCTGCTCTCTAAAATGATCACAGAATTCAGGCTGTGCTTTATCTACCTATTGAACTATCTACCTACTGATTTAAATGTTTGTCAAAACCAAGTCCAGACATTAGCCAATGTATCTGTAACCCCAAAGATCTTGACACTATGGGAGGTCAAGGTTTACTTAAGGTCTAACCACGATAGTACCTTTTTGCTGTTGAAGCAAAATAATACCTGGTCAGAGACTTGTCATGTGCCCACCTTTTGATTCTACATTATAAGAAAAAAAAATGTTTTAGATGTTTTTGATAGCTTCCTGAACTTTCTGGTCTTTCCTCCTATGCCTTCACACAGTTTGAACAATTTCAGAAGAATTCAATGTCAAGGATGTTGCTACTTCTGAAAACTGCACACCTGCCACTGTCAGAGTATCCATGCAGTTGTCTACTGCCACCTGCAGTACAAGCTCTTTAATATTGAAGTCATCCAAAAGGCCGCCATAATAGTTTAAATAGGAGTGCCTCTTTTCCACACCTGCAAACATCAGTGCAGACCCTGTTTGACCTGTCAGCTCTGTACAGCCACCATCAGCTCCCTTGGGTTTCTTGCCTACTCACCATCATTTCAAACCCCTTTTTAATAGGAATTCTTAATAAGATTCACAACTTAAAGACATTTGCAACAAAACAAAATTATAAGTTAGTAATGAAGCTGATAGCACCCAGAAGTGTCTCTTTCCCCAAGGGTGGCTGTTTGTGCTAAACTTCCTCCCAGGCCTTGTCTCTGTGAGCTTGATGAGACTAGTCCAATAAACGATGAATATCCTGTGGCATCTCAAGTTTCTGTCATTCTCTGGTTAGCCACTGATCAAGTTTGAAGACAAAGCAAGGGCAAAGGGGATGACCTGTGTGAATGAAGAGTTGCCTTGCTCTTGGTGAGGTAGAGAGAGCAAGGTTTGGTATCTTGTTGGAACCAATAACCCTCTCCTGCTGACCATATTTTTCTTCCCTGTTTTTTCAAGAGCACAATGATCCTTCCTAGTCTTCAACTCTAGCATCCCTGCATATATGATGATAAAGGCATTTTTCAAGAAAAGGTTGCTTTCTTTCCTTGCCTCTGTTCCTACTTTCCCATTTCAGAGAACATGCTCTCTCTACAGTCCTTCTCAGTTTTTCCCTCTTAAGATTGTTGTTCTGATTTCTGATCAATAATTCCTCTCCACGTATCTCATGTCAATTAAGCACAGTGAGTAAACACGCTTTTGGTACAGAATTACTTCTGTAATTTGAGTAATGTTTGTCTTCATGTAACAGAGTTTGAATGAATTATTAGTTTGCATAACTGATGAAATTTTCTGAAATGTTATCAGCATATGCTCAAAAAATAATTGGCTTTTTAATTTCTTCAGTACCCTATAATCTTCGAGGAAATCAGAGAAGGATCGTGTATTTAGGATGTGTATGTATGCACGAAGCTTCTGTTACTTACACTCTAGAAAAATCTCAAAATTCATTTCATTTTCATTTCCACATTTTACGAGATTACATGTTATACTGGCATACATGCTTGGGAAAATAACTTGCTCTTGAGGTAAGTGTCCAGGTATAAATCAGTTTGACATATTCTGTCTCCATGGTTAGGAATGGCATTGAAAGGAAGGTAACATAATTTTAAAGTTAAAGAATAATATGGGCCACGGCAACTGAGACAGTAATGAGTAAAAATTGCTATTCATTGTGCAAACTTGAATATAAATGAAGCCATATCTGAGAAAAGAATCTGAGAAAAAAGCTAAAATCCAGCATCAGTTCATATTTGCTCTTTGAAGTCTGATTTTGTCCACAGAAAATGAAGAAAATAAACTGTGAATGCGTTTTTCTGGTGATCAGTTTTTCAGCTGTTGACAATTCCAGGTTTTTACCTCTTAATACACTGTGTCAAGTATATATTTAAATACATGTAATTGGAGATCAGGAAGATTCCTTTTAATCTTTCTTACCTTCATTGCCAAGCGTAATGCTTCAGTGTTAGTGACATGCATATTGCTGTTGAAATCAGCAGGGTAGAAAGAATCAAACCAAGGAGACACCACTTCACATCCCAGGATGTTCTGCTTTATTAGAAGAGAATCTTGGGGAAGCAGGTTTAACTGAGAATTGACAGTGCTGTAGCAAAACTGCCAAAACCTTTACTTTTACACAACATTTAACATGACCTTTTTTACTGTATGGTAGAGGAGCTGATATCTGAGATTGAATACAACCACAGCTCCAAAAGTTGGGTAGGAATACTAAGCTGTGTGTACATATTCCATTTTCAGATTGCCATGCTGTCATGGTAAAATCATCTTTGTTATCCTCAGCCCAATGCCCTCTGACCATATTCTTTCAGATATTCCTCAGGTGGAGGGTTTAATGTATAACACAAACTTACTTACTTGAAATGACTTGAATTTACCCACTATTTTGATTTAGCAGAGTGGTAGAGCAATGAATCGAAATCACAGCAAAAGTATAAATTACACAAAGCAGTGTAGCAACTGCAATATACAGCTGAATCACAATACAAATGTAAATTTCATTACAAGTCTCTAAAATATTGTCACCAACAAGATGCTGCACATCCCCAATTGGCAGGAAGGAGTACGTGAGTTAAAAGCAACTTGATTCTAGTGCTGTTGTTTTTTTGTTGTTGTTTTTTGTTTTTTTTTCTGTTTGATTTTCATACTTTTATGCTGGGCTGAGCCATGTATATTTTCCCATACTGGTCTGACTAACTCAGGAAGACATGTTTGTATTCCTTTCATTAATTCAGGGACAAACAGTTACGCAGCCAGTTGATTTTCTCAGCTGATGTAGCTGAGAAATAATAAATAATAAACACTGCTCTCTGGCTCCCTGAGTGTTAGGAGTATTCCTTTGTACTAGCTGTGGTCAGTCACCCTGTATGTTCTTCCCTGAACTTTATGAGGACATTGCCCTTGCCCATCTCCTCAAAGCCATCTTCCACTGTAGTGGTTCACTGGTTCAACATATTTTTTCTCAAATTCTAGGTGCAATAGACCCTGACCTCCTTCACTTTCAACACAGAGGTTTCCGTCTTCTTCCAGCTGCTGTCTTTACTATCGGGTCACAAACACCTGTTACAATAGTTTTGTCCAGTAACAAGTAAGTTAGTTCATATTGTGAGCAACTGAAGTAAATAGGGAACCAGATCTAGGATCTTAGCAGAATTAGGCTCCCTCCTTTCTCAGGTATCTATTGCACAGCATTTAGCACAATGCAGCTAGAGTGACGGAAATCTTTGGGCTGATCCCTAATCAAAAATAACAATGATGAAATTATCAAGTGTAAAAATAAAAAATGAGAGTCTCTCTCTATTTTTTTTTTCTGATATTGGCTGGTTTATGTGGTTGCAGGGCAGCAAAAGCTTTGCCATTTGTGGCAAATTGTTGATTTCATACGTTGCAGCTGTGTTTGCCTGGAGTTGCAACTCTCACAGCTTCCTGCAAGCTTGTAGCAGGATCTGTGCAGGGAGAAAAAGCAATGGTAAATGTTGCATGAAACTATACCTGTTATCTGCACATCCAGTATGTCGCAGGATGCAGTGACCATCCACATCAGCAGCATTTGATGCGTGCTTGGTGCAGGATCATGTTACAGGTGGGGGACTAAGTTTGTCACCAGTCTCCCCATATACTCTCAGATGGACACAGAGGTTCAGGATTCGTGCTTTTGTGTTGTTTAGTGGATAGGTGTCATGGAACATTATGCTGTCTGCTGTTACCAAGGAAACTTGGGATACAGATTTTAGAAACTGCCTAGGAAAGAATTAATGAGCAGTTAACTTAGTTTCAGATCTAGCTGAGCGAAACTATTTGTGTGAAAAATGAGGGTTCATCCACACCAAAAACCTTTAGCAAAACCTTGATTAAGGTTCTTTTTCAGGGTTACCTAACTGATTGCTTTGAAAGATATTCCCCCAAATTGTAGTATTTTATTTCATATTTTTCTAATACATTGAACCTTAGAAATGTTAAAATCAAAAATATTTTCACTGAAGGAAGGCTTTAAAAAAATAAGGCTGAGAAGGACCATGTTGTCTTCTAGTCCACTTTGCCCTAGGAGAGGAGCTGTTACAGCTGAACAGTTTTTGTCTGATGCTAGTCTAATCAACTCTTGAAAATATAGATCCCTCCACTTAGTCACCTTAATTCCTTCTTTATGCTGTCAGTGATAGGTTTCTCTAATGTAAACCTCCATTGCTGCATTTTATGCACATCACTTCCACCGTATTCCCCAATGGGTATGGAAGACAATTTATTACTACCTTTGCCAGAGTAATGTCCTATATCTGTGGCTTGTGCTCCTTTGTCTTCATTTTTCCATTCAAGAGAGAACAATTCTCTCCAAATTTCCTTTGATTTCAATTCAGTCTATCCTCACAAAGTCACTATAAACAAACAACTGCTACTCTTGGAGCAACCTTTACTGAGAGCTGTGAGAATATTCTAGATTCCTTTTTGTGGGAAGGAAAAGCCAAGCATCCAGTCTAATAGGGTGCATTGCAAACCCAACAAAGAAAATTCAAGAAAGTTCCATAACTGACTGAATTAATGGAGAACATTTTTCAAATATCCTGATTATGTCAGGATACCATTATCACAGGTAAATGTGATTCTTTCTGCTTCTTGTATCTACATTGGGTGGATTATTTTTATTTGCTCTTCATTTTTATTGTTACCTGCTTTTAGTTAGCATCTTATTTTTGAAAACTCATTTTTACATCAGAGCATATAGTTATGTGGAAACATTATCCCTCATCGTTACAGCTCAATTATAAGTGGGATGTTTGTTCTCGAACAAATTATATTGAAGAAAATATTACCAGGAGTTAAATCATAACTAAGCATATTTGCACTTGAGGTACATGTTCTACAGTCTCTCTTTTTGCAGAATAAAAGATGGCCTACTTTTCCTAACATTGCTATTAATAATAGTTTTCTGAAGTTGCCTTTAAAAATAATGTTGTGCACTTCTTTGCAGGAAGGAGTTTATAGCAAATTAAGAAAATCCCATAAGAAGTCAGTTATTTAATTCTGGCAACATATGAAACAATGATAGGTTTGCAAACCACAGCTTTGTTTTCCTATGTAGATTCTGAGATGTGCACCATTGTAGGCATGGGCAGAAGCCTCTTACAGTTAGGGAGACAAATTCCTTCAACAGACTCTCTGGGTTATTAGAGAATCTCCAAGTCTATCTCATTGTTCCCAAGACTTAATCTCACTAGTCTGCTACGTGTTAATTACTACTGAGAACTAGTATTTTTCCATCCTGAATTGCACATGTAGGAGCACTGCTCTACACTTTTAGTTTGATGAAGAAAAGAATTTGTTCAGCTATTGCCAAGGAGACAATGCCAGAAAAAAGAACCCCTTTTTAATTGTGCAAGCTTTAGTCAACACAAAATTACTAGTCTAAGTCAAGGAAAGCAAACAGTTCCTGTCCTTGCCGTGCCACATATCAGTGACAAACAGTATCACCTTCACCCAAAAGGAGCATGGTCTGCTCATCCAGGATGCACAAGGGTATAAAATATCCACACCAATCCTATTCAAAAGGAGGTAATAGACCCTAGAGCTGTAGTACAGCAGGAATGTTGTTCTTTCCTTGAATTCTGTCTGCTGTATGTAATAGGGTATGGCTTACTAGAAGAAAATTATTAAATGGGCACTTGACAATCATGGAAGCTCTTCAGAATATTCTAATATCTGCTTGAGTTGTACTGATACTCAAGCACAGTTTAACAACCTAAAAGAAATTACAGTTTTAAAAAGAGAAGTGGATAATTTTCTGAAATACAGGAAGAAAAAAAAAAAAGAAAAAAAAAAGAAAAAAAAAAGATTGGGAAAATATCTTTAAGCTCAAAAAAACCCTGTCTGTCTGGCAAAACTTATGTGACTGGACTTTATTACTCGTATTCTTGAAGGTCTGCACTGCCCAGGTATTTTTGGTTCACTTGCTTCTTCTTGAACTGGCACACGTCACCTGTTTAAAGCAGCCATTGCAAAGCAAACCAAACCTGTGACATTTAGCAGCAATAAGAATTTGTTCTCATGGTGGGAGGAACTAGGCAAAAAAGCCTTTTCTTTAGTCAGTCATATGGGACCCACACCCTTCTCAATTGCTCAATCTGAGAGCACTTTTTTTCCCAAGAATATCATTTGAACTAAGTTTCTTTTCAATTCAGAAGCAAGAAAAATAAAAATTGAATCAAAAGTGAGAAACATAATTTTCACGTTAACTGCACTGTCCATTGCTGACTATTAAGCATCAGTTTAATTTTCATTGGTCAATGAAACTGAGAGACTGTGCTGAATAAAATTAGCTGTCTGTGTTCCAGTAGCAATGTCCTTTCACTTTATATTTGTATATGCTAAGGCAGAATGCAAGTTTATACTGTGTAAATATTTATTTCATGTAATGGTCTGATCTATAAATTAGTGAATATATCTTTTCGCCTCTGTTTTGTAGTCAACTTGTGTACTGTTTTACACTGTGAACATACTCTGTTGGTCATTTTTCTACTGAATTAAGATTAAAATAATGTGCAATCATTTATCCACATAACCTGCTGACCCATTCTAAAGAGAAAGTATGCAGCAAGGCTTTCTCACTAAATTGGGATCATCTCTGACAGGACCCTCTGTACCTTGCATGCATTTGGGTTGTAGTCTCATAGAGGTCTATGACACCATGTATTACTGTTTAAACTGCTCATAGTTTCAATTAAACAAGGTTTCATCCCTTTTGTGAACTGCAGTTATATCTTATTCTTGGTTATTTTTTCACACAGTTCCCTGTGAAGAAAGAATGAAGTGGTATCAGCAGTTTTCATACACACGTACTTTTCTTTTTGTGGACACCCCTTTTTCCCATTTCTTATAGTTCCCAGAATAATATAAACATCTCAGCATATTAGAGTGAAATACTCAGAGTATTAGGGTGCAATGGAAAGAGCTAAAGTTATGAAACATCCCCTAAAATTAAAGAACTAATAGCTTTTTTTGAGCCCTTAAGATATGTACATTAACCTCTAAAGAGAAGAGCAGTCTTTCCCTCTGAAGTTGAGAGAGAACCTTTCTTCATCTTTAAAAACTGAATGGTGATTTTCACCATAATATTCTGAAATGTATACATATATATTGTTAGTGCTATGTGGCTAGTTTGCATTCCAGAATTGTGCATTTTTTTACTGCTCAGTAAATTTAAGGCAAACTAACCTGTTTAGAGCCTGCAGTGTAAAAAATATATAATTCTTTACATTCCTCATTTGCATTAATTGCTAACAAACAAACTGTTCTTTTAAGTACAAGGTCAGGCTAACGGTGAAACTAGTTATGTATCTAATTGTGCATATCGTTTTACAGATACACTTCAGCAGCACAGTATAGTCTAAATATATATCATTGTTCTCTCTATGTAAATTCTTAAACCATTGTGAAAGTATTGCCGTGTAATGGTTTATGCATATTTACTATAAGTATTATGTATCTATTTACAAACTTATTTTGTCTGCATCTAATGTATAAAGACACAAATTCCAAGTAAAAAGGAATGAAAGAAGGTAACCTTTTCATGGCTCCCAAGTTGGCACCTCTTCCAGTAAATAAATAAATAAATAACACAAAGTAGTAAAAACATTTTATCTTTTATGTAAGTAGCAAGAAAAACTCAAAACTCATATTCAGTTCCTTGTATCTGCACCTGCAATCTACACTTGGAGAACCCTAGTGACTTCTATAAACGTTGGTTAGCAGGTGAAAGCATTTAAAAGTCTTGAAAAAGCAACAGATATCTGGCAGTCACCCTGTCCCATGACATGTGAGTGAAAACATTATTAAGGTTATTTTCTTAATGAAAGAAACAGTTTCAGTGTTCACTCTGCATACCTAAAGTAAACCAATTTAAAAATTTCATGACTATCAAGAATGACTACTGGCAGAAAGGTAGGAAATTCTCGAAGAGAGAAAAGAAAACCTTGGTTCAATTCACAAAAAAAAATAATATATATATATATAAATCTGGAAAATACATAATGATAATAGCAATAATAATGTTGGAGAGATTTGAGTCTCATTCCTCTTTCCTCCTAGTAAATTCTTATCCTGGAGCAGATTTTCATGATAGGCAAAAAAAATAAACAGGTAATTTTCCTGCCTACAATAACCTTAAACTTGATGCAGAGGCAGAAGGGAAACAAAGGAATCAAGTGCCTAAGTGACCTCTGAAATAGGAAGTCTTAAAAGCAAAGTTACAGTGCATTGCACTGGAGGTAATGGCAGCAAAATCTCTTTTTTTTTGTTTTTTGTTTATTTGTTTAGCAATTCCATTAAGTGCTAGTCAAACACTTGCCTGTCCAATTGATCTGTGTTTTTCTCTTCTTTGTGCTTATCGTACCAAGATATTAGTTGTCAAAGCCAGCAAAAGCACAAGGCTCTTAGCGGAAAACACTTGCTCTAGAACAAGGAAGGTGGGAATGAAGAAAGCCAAGTCAAGCTTCTGGAATTTATTCTGGTAGCGGCCTGTGGCAGCATATGAGTTTAATAGGAGCTTAACTGAACTCTTCTTGAGGAAAGAAAGGAAATTCTGGTGAAAGCCTGGAACTGTAAGAGGTTGTTAGGGACACAAATTTAGTTGATGAAATGTTATGCCACAAACCTTGCTCATTACTAACAACATGAAACAGAGAACATGCTGCAGGATGAACCAAAGTAGTATTCTCTCTACTGATTTTATTCAGTCTGAGTGGCTTTGTACCTATCAGAGCTGATCCCTTCTAAATGAACAGTGCCACAGGTGTTGTGTGCTGTTCATAGGTTTCCAGAAAAGGAGGTCTTACCATACGTGAAGAATAACATTTGGAAAAGAATTATGCTCCCAGCAGTCAGCAGGTTATCTTTACACTAAGAATACTTTTACCAGTAATGATATCCCTAGGACCAAGAGTCATTTGTTGTCCTAAAAACCAGAGATTATGGGTACTTCTGCCACAAGAAAGCTCCTTCCCCAAGCAGGCACGCAGATACAGGACAGGCATAATAGCAGAGTGATAAAAATCTTGAGGTGATACAATGGAATGAGGAAGTTAGAACAGTTTGTCTTAGTACTGTCATCCAACAATACTTCATAACCCAAAGGACATGGTTTTAATCAGTGGGTCTGAAATGTAAATGAAGCAAATTCTGACAGCCTTTGATCAAAGGCAAAGAGAAGGATGGAAAGCTTCTCAGATAAGTCTCTAAGGGAGCAGTCAGAGTTAGTCAGATAAACAGAACAAAAGTAAAATATATTCATATCCCAAATTTGACTAAATTTAGCTTTGACAAAAGAACCCAGAGGTAGCCTTAAGCCAATGTAATTAACTGGTTAAGAAAGTAGCAGTGGGCTAATACTTTTTGGTGGCAGACTTTCTGCCCACTGAGAACCTGTCTGATAAGGTGTGGGCTACAGAGATGACACCATCAAAGGGATTTTGAACCCTTTGATGGGTGCCGAGAGACACAGTTTCTAAGTGGGTATTCAGTTACTTACTGATTGGTAATTCAGAAGAATCAGGTTAATACTTTCAGCTCTGAAAACTCTGAATTAGAGATGGCTGACTTAAGATTCATTAAAAAAGCAATCAGCTGGAGTCAGACTTTGGAGCTCTTTGGTTTTTGCGGAAAGGAAGAAAAGGCATGTTAAGATGTAAGTCCCATAGCAGTTTTCTTTCCAGCAATGGACAGCAATTCATTACTACCGTTAAGTGACAAACTAAATACACGTCAGAATCTCACGGTGACGGATGGTATCCCACAAAATTATCCGTTTCCTTTGTTAAAAACAAAACAAACACAAGAGCTTGTGGTATTTCATTCATTTTGAACAATTTACTGTGGGAAATAGATGTGATTGAATTGGTTGCATAATGATCAAAGTCATTGCTCCATTTTTAAACTGTAAGTTTAGAAAAAAAGTAGACTTCAGTTAGCATTTAACTGACATGCAGTACTGAAATGTCATCAATTTCTAAATAACTGATTTAAATATTATTGTAAGCTTGTAAACAGGACATTTTATACACTGTATTTTTGGAAGTCACTGTTAGAATCACCTGGTCTTGTTACAGAGCATATTCTGTATGTTCTAGCTCTGGTCAGGCATTTTCCAAGTTGTGAAAGTGAGACCATTGCAGAGACTGGGTGTGGTTTCAAAATGTTCAGGAGGGCTATGCGTAGGATTTTCACAAAAATCTCTCAGATTGCCTTCCAAAGCTTTCAACAGCCTGCTAAGCTGGCAAATAGGCTGCAGAGGTGGGTGTCTGAGGACTTTCAGGTTCCTCTTGGGCCCAGTAGCCAGGCCACTGATAATCGAGGGCTTCCTTCAGCTCCTTGACTTCCTTACACCTGCTTAGACAACTAGCAGCACAAGAAACCTTAGGAGATGAAAGCTGATAAATGATTTTTCTTAGTTTCCTTGCTGTCTATCAATGAGCTGTAGAAAGAAAACCTGACCAGACTCTTCTGGTCAGATTAACAGAAACATAGTGACATTCTTCTGTCTCAAGTCTCTGGTGGGCAGCAGGGAAACCAAGCTGAATTATACAGCACTTTTAATCAACAGCTGCCAGGACAGGGGTTTGCCATCTGGCAGGCAAAGACTGCAGGCTGCTTATATGATTTGGAGAACTTCAGATTTCATTCTTTCTCAATCAAAATACATTTTCATTAAGATTTTTAGGAGCTTAGATTTTTGGTCTTAATCTGGGACGAAACATCTTTGGCCACTATTTATAAATTTAACCCCTGTGTATCCATCATTCAGAAGTAACATCATTCCTAGGAATCCTCACAGTTAAGAACAGGTCCACACACTGCTTCATAATTCACTCATCAGTCCTAAACATGTCTGTAATTTAACAAATGATTTTTTTTTGATGATCATGTCACAACAATCATCCCAATGTCACAACATTTGGTTTTGTGAAACGTTACTAAGGGTGTTTCTTTGATTTTGTGTTGTGGGTCTCGTCCATCCCCCTCCCCCCAACTGTACTGTTGTGCCTTTGAAAATACAGTAAATCTTAAATTATTTTGATAACACTTGGGAGAATATATAGTGACTCACTTAACTAATTATAAAACATTTCTTTCAGGATAAAAGAGGTATGGGAAATACATTATTAATATTTCTCCAATATTCATTAATGAATCTTCCAGTATACATTTAATAATAAATGGGCATTTACTGAGAGAAGTTCACTTCTAGTTTTAGAAAAAATGTTCATAAGAGAAAAGTCATAATGTATCTGCTAACATCACTTTCTTTATGTTAGAAAAATCCTTTTGCATTGTTCCTTAGTATTAGAACACTGCGTATTTCAGAAAGTGAGAGTGGCTGTGAAGCAATACGAATAGGGTACTCTTGACATTAAAATAGGTTGTAAATCTGTAGACAAATCAAAAGAACTGTCTCTGAATCACAAATTTTTTGCCCCAATCCTGGGGACAGGGAGAAAGTCCCTCACTGATTTTAGTAATCATTAGATTTTGGCTTAATGCCCACTTCAAGGATTTGAGCACTCAGAATTGTAAAAATAATATAAAGCATATCTACCTTTACAATATTATTTCACTGACCTTTAAAATGATTTCAGATGGGCCTAGTTTTTCAAAATTTGGAGTACCCCTGCCGAAGATAATGAAAGTTATAGGAACGTCTTCTACATAAGTATATAAATGTAGATGTAGAGCCTACCCTGCAAACAGTAAGAATATTCTTAATTTCTGTGTAGCTAATGGAACTCAAAATACACAGTTTTGCAGGTTCATAAACGCATTCAAGGTCAAGTGCAACATTTTAGTCATCAAATAAATATAAGTACTGAAGATACTTCTATCTTCTGCCTTAAAAAAAAAAAAATCACTGGATTCAGTTTTAAGAGAACAAGCATGATGTGATTTAAACTGTTTGGCTCAGAGTCTTCAGATTACCTTTCTTCTACTCTAGACAATATTTTTTCCATGGCAGCTGGATCATAAACTATATATTTTTCCTTTTGTATTTTACTCCCCATTTACTTGAGTACTTCATAACTCACTCTATATTTGTCTTGTGGAAGGAACATGTCATCAACATGCTAGAGATCACACTTGGGAATAGTGCATATATATTTCATGTGGCTATCTAAAATACACAACTCTCAAGCTCGCTGTGCTTTTTTCATGTTTTATAAATTCACTAGTCCTGGTGTAAATACTTTTGCATACCACTAAGGCACTGGATTTTCCTTTGGACAGTCGTCTGTCTGTCTTCTACAGAGAGAATGTAGAGAATATTTGTTTGATATTCACTTAGGCTTCAATTTTTCTTTCTGCTTGAATGAACATTTTTAAGAAGACCAATGCCTTTTCTAGAATGGACCTTCAGAAAACTTGATAATAATTAGATTATTAAAAAAAAAAAAATCCATCTCAATTAAAGAAAAAAGTCAGAGCTGGAGAAAGAAAACTTGCACACCAGTTTTGGATCCAAGCGTGTTTCAAGTAAAAGAAGCTCAGAGTTGCCGTGGACTTTAGTGAGCAGAAATGGGCAAAACAAGATGACAAAAGCTGAGGTGTAAGTTACAGAGCCACACAGTAGCTCAAATTAGGAGTATGTCAATCTTTAGGAACAGACCTATGTAGAGGCTGACTGCAGCTGTGGAGGATAGCTCTGGAGACTCCACTTGCAGAGTGATATAGATACAGCCAGGCAGGACATTTCTTCCTGTAAGGAAAAAAGCTTACAGAGAAAATAAGAGTCCATCCTGAAAGCAATAAGACTATCTGAATGCTCAAGGTCAATTGAGTAACCAGCACTGCCTAGTTTCCAGAATATATGAACAAACAATTTGGCATGAGTAGAAACTACATCTACTCCTTTGTAGCCTTTGTCTTAGAGGAGCTCAGTATATATGGTAGGATCATTTATCAGTGCTTCCTACAACTCCAAACAACTCTGGAGATCTGGAGACAAATCAAAAGAACTGTCTCTGAATCCCTAATGTTGTGCCCCAATCCTGGGGACAGTGGAAAGTTTGACTGCAGTTTTGAGTTAGTTTACAACATGTTGGCTTTAACTTGTTTAAAACTAAACATCAGAGCTAGAAGAAATAAAAAATAAAATAGGCTCAGATTAAACTGGGGGATTTATTCCCTGATTTTATGTTGTAGAGAGTTAAGAGCAGTAAACAGGAGTGAGTTAAAAATAATAGTAATAAAAATAAAAATCTCTACCATAAAGCACACTTGCTTTTTTTTTTTTTTTAATACCATTTGAGAACAGCTATTTGGTTAGTAAGAATGGTGGATGTAACTGATTCTTTTCAGCTCTAACTTTCATTAAACTTCATATTCATTGACATGATTGGAATATCAAACTCTATTCCAAAAATCCTTGGGGGAGGCTCTGCAAATACTTTCTAAAGTATCTACAAAAGAAAAGCAAGGGTATTATTAGCAATCTTAAATTCTTTATATAGGCTATCATATCTCCAGAGGAAAATTGTCAGGGTGGCACCTCAAGGAAAGCTGAAAGTCATCACTGTGTTATTAGGATCACAAAAATTTGAGATCATGAAAAATTTTAGTGTAGAAAGTGTTTTCTCATATTTTCAGAATGTTTTACTTTTTAATTGAGCACAATTTCCAGCTGTCATCCTCAGCATTCCTCCATTCTCAGCTGTTGTTTCATAAATGGCTAGAGAATGCTCTTTCACTATTTAGTACTAATTAATTTTGTTAATTAAATGTCACCCTGCTTTTTTCCTTATTAGATGTTTTGTACCAAAATAGTTCCCAGGACATTGCTGCTAAAATCACTAAAGATTAAAAAGAAAGGATGGAAATTGAATGTGCAAGCACTAGAGAATTCATTAAATGCATTGTAAGACTTGCAAATGCCTCTTGACAAGCAGGGTGGGAACTATAAGACACTTTCCTCCAAGGATGAGTTAATAGGCTAGCCAGTTATGTCAAATGTTTTGGTGGTGAGCAATAGTATCACAAACTGCTCAGCTCAAGAGCCAGTGTCAACATGTAATCCTATTCTGAAATTTCTCATTATAGCAATTACATTGACTGGGAATTTCCTCATATTAATTTCATAAAACCAGTGGGCAAACATCTTGTTATTTCTTTTTCCTTTTAGATCTAAAGTAGCAAGTGCACATGGGAAGAAAATGAGAAAGACAGGCTTTGTCTTTCTCCAATTTGTTGGCTGCTCGCCCATCCCTTAAAAAAAGTCTTGGATTCCTTTTTGGGGGCATGTCGATGTGTGTAAGTAGGAGCTGGCAAGTTGCCACGTTTAGATGATCATTGCTTTTTGAACCCCTACATAGCCTATGGCACAGTGTACCACATATGTTAATAATGTTCCTTTGTAGCGCTGGAGGGTTTTTGCTATCTTTTGCTGGCACAATACCCGAGTAAGGACCAATTGTATTAACACAGAAAACTGCCAGTGAGGAATGTAGTCCAGGATATTATCAGGAGAAACATGCAATCCTTATTGATTTCTTGACACTAGCATTAATAACAGAGGCAAGGTTTCCTATAAGTCTCTCAGGTTTCAGTCAGCACATTCAGTCTGTTCTGCTTGCCATTCATCCTTCTCAAAGACTTTGAGGGGAGCAGGGAGAGAAAGGTAAATGCACCCCGTTGTGTTCGAACAGAACCCTTCTGCTTAGGTTTTCTCAGCTGTCCAGGCATGTGACTGGGAAATGCTGCATGCTCTGTGCCAGGCACCGACCCAGGAGAAACATCTGCTGGGCTTGGGTACAGGTTCAGATGATGGCGGAATGAAGCCCCAGATTTCTGTCCACTTTCATGGGTACTGAATGAAGGTATTGGTGCAGGATGTTTTTCTCAATCCCTTTCACTTGTGTATATGCTTGAAAGGCACAGGGAGGACCTGGTTTGTCAAAGGCGATATGGCTAGGAGTTACCACACGTACTGATAAGCTAAACCTGTACTACTTACCCATATCATGTTCAGCCTGTGCTAACCATTTCCAGGCAGCATCTGGAAATGTTCAAAAAAGGTTATATGGTGAACGCAATTAGGGTTTATATGGCTGAGCTCTTTAAAACATTGTAATTCAACATTAATCCCACATAGAGCCTCTCTTGCTATACAAAGCCTCTTTTTCTCCTCCCACCCTCACATAGATCAAGGTTTCATGTGGAAAAAAAATCTATCTTGCAAATACAGTAGAGGTCAACCCATGTCCTTTCCAAGACAGGATTTAATTTAGATTTCATGAACTTTGTAAAATTTAAATATGCATGTACAGAGACAGTCTTGTGACTGCTAATCCTGTTGTGTTAGTTTATTAGCTATTTTAGTTAGAGTATTATTTAATAAAGTGCATGCAAGACTTCTCTCGTCTGTTTCTTTAAGAGTAAAAAGCTCTCAGTTACTATTTAGGGAACATAGACACAGAGACAGAGCAATGAGAGTGTTTTCTGATACCAGTGAGAAACTGTTGTGATTTAACCCGGCCAGCAGCTAAACACCACACAGCCGTTCGCTCACCCTCCCCCCTCCCTCTCTGGGTTGGGGGACAGAAATGGGAAAGTGAAGCCTGTGAGTTGAGATAAAGACAGTTTATTAAGACAGGAAAATAATAATAATAATAATAATAATAGTAATAGTAATAGTAATAATAGTAATAGTAATAATAATAATAATGTGTACGAAACAAGTGATGCACAATGCAATTGCTCAACACCCGCTGACCGATGCCCAGCCTATCCCTGAGCAGCCGGCCC
The DNA here is from genome assembly GCF_013377495.2 of Cygnus atratus. Lineage (NCBI taxonomy): Eukaryota > Metazoa > Chordata > Aves > Anseriformes > Anatidae > Cygnus > Cygnus atratus. The sequence continues at coordinate 3,160,000 of NC_066367.1, forward strand.
CCCCACCCCGGCTAGCCACCCCTATATATTGTTCAGCATGACGTCAGATGGTATGGAATACCCCTTTGGCCAGTTTGGGTCAGCTGTCCTGGGTCTGTCCCCTCCCAGCTCCTGCTGCATCCCTAGCCTGCTCGCTGGCAGGACAGAGCGAGAAGCTGAAAAGTCCTTGGCTTGGTGTAAGCACTGCTCTACAACAATTAAAACATCAGCGTGTTATCAGCGCTCTTCTCATCCTAATCCAAAACATAGCACCCTGCCAGCTACTAGGAGGAAAATTAACTCTGTCCTAACTGAAACCAGGACAGAAACCAAGGCAAATAGAAGAGACAATAAATCCTCGATAAAGCTGCAATGTAAAATATATAGAGTAAGGAATATATACGTGTGTGTGTGTGGATCTTAAGTAAAAAAGCCTAAATCCAGGAGCGTGGTAGATTTATCAAATAGATCCTTTCAAATGGCTTCAACATTCAGTCTTTTAACTACTGTCTAGTAAATATCCACTAGCCTTAAAGCTGCTTTCAATGCCAACAGGCACACTTACGTAGGGCAATCCAAAGTTTTCACAGTTTAATGACTGGTTTTGGTTAATGAAGAAGTTAATACAGGTCAGCCACTACTATCCAATTTATCTCCTTGCCATTCTGATGCAACGTGGGAGGCATTTGTTTTGCAGGTTTTTACTAATACCCTTAAGAGATGCTGAAACTGGTCTCTGTCAAATGTCCAAATTCAGCAATCAGAGCCAGCCCCTAAGTTTCTTCACATGTTTTACAAAGTTGTACTTCAGCAAAGATCTCTTACTTTGGTTAAATCTTAAGGAATTCAAGCAGTCTGTGGGCAGAAATATATTGAGCTGATCTGTTTTGTAAATATTTCAAAATAATAAATGTCTGTAAATACTTCAAAATAATGAATGTCTTCCCAGAGTTTTGGACAGCTTATCCACAAACAAACAAACATGCGAACATAAACACTTTTTTCAAACAAGTTCTTTACAGTTAAGACTTCAGCCAGCTCTGGAGATGTGGCAGTATTATAATGGTTGTCAGGAGAGTAAAAACTATTTTGAGAAGTTTCAAGACAGTAATGTGGCATGAATTAAATATATGAAAAAAAAAGTATAGAACAAATTAAAAAAAAAAAAAAAGAAGTAATAACAACTATAAATATGCTGGCAACCCTAACAGAAATGGAGGATGAAAACTGTCCAATTAAATCGTAAAACAGCTGGTTAACGTATACATATTACTGGATCTTGGTTATGCTTTTCACGGCATAATAATGGGAAAAAAAAAAAAAAAACTAAACTTGTATCTGGCCTAGAGTTACAACATCATTGGGAAATTGCTTAGAAATAAACCAAAGAATGTGTACTATTAAAATAATCTGCCAAAAGTGCACGGTCGATTGTATAATAATAATAATAATACCCTTTATCCCTGACATTAACATGCTGAGAATATTGAACAACACTATGTCCAAACAGCTCGCGTGGGAAACTAATCCATGAATGCAGGTGTTTGAGATGAACTGGTTTCTAGACACAGGAGAAAATTAGGTTGCCTGTGTGGATGGACAACAGGAGTATTATAACCTGCTCCTGGTAACAGGCTGTCATCAATTACCTCTCTCCTGTACAGGTCAACGGGGGAGCAGAGAAGTCAAAGGCATCGCTGTAGCAAGCAAGATCTAAACCTCAATCATGTCATTGATCCATCCTCAAATGCCCTTTCCTGCGAGTTCCTCGTGGCAAAGTAAATACAGTTATTTTTTCTGACTTCTCACTGTTAGATATTACACACAGTCTCACAGAAGTATAGTCAGCATCTCTGGTGTAGTATACGCTGTACCTATTCTATTGGCTAGCATTCAGCAAGTTTAAGTCAATTCCAATCATTTTCCAACTTAAGTGCCAGGGAGCATTTGGTGCCGTACAGCATAATGCCAATCTGAAAAGGACTGTTACAGGAGATTAGCTTGTAGAAACATCATGCTAACTGAGAGTACAGAAATAAAAGGGAAATCAAAGCAAGATTGAAGGTTAAAATATAAATATCAGGAAATCATTTCAGAGCTTACTGGAGAATGGCTGAAGTGAAGAAACCTGAAACAGACAAAAATAAAAAAAAAGAAAAAATCTTGGGGTTGTAGAGAGGATGTGGGAAAATATTACACACCTTATGGTCATGTCTGAAAACACAGTCTTTCTGTCTGTGGAGATATGCGGAAAAAATGAAACATGAACCCCTTGGGTTGTGACATTCCTATGCAGCCAAAAATTGGAGGATTTGAGGGATCTTGTAAATTGAACAGAGCACTGAAAAAAAACGTTTTAACAGCTTCTGCAAATAACAATTTTTTTATTCGAAAAATGGGACTTGGTTATAAAACTTCTATGTCTGAAAGTATTAGATATACTCTGAGGAAGAGGCTAGTGGATCTAAAAAGACAAAACAAAAACAGAAATCTGGGGTTAAATTGGAATAATAAAAAAACTGTACATAGATGATCAATGATCCATTGATTCTACAATCATTCTTAGAAAGGTTAAAACTTCCCAAATCCAAGTGACAAAAGGGATTTTTTCAAAGGTAGCACTCTCACATATATGTAACAAGTCTGTAAGTTAAGTTAGCCACCTGCACAGCACTACCAAATCTGAATGATAGTGCATGGTTAATGGTTTGAAAACTGGTAGTAAAAATTTAGAGCTGGGTAGCTGTAGTTGAGGTGTAGGACAGGATCCATACAGGGATAGGGAAGAATGGATGCCTTAGCACATGGGAGGCTAGTTTTGAAATGAGAGAGGAGATAGAGAGCTCCCACATCAGAGCTACCTGACCTGAGCACTCAAGCCTACTGCAATACAGGGGAAAAATATCTGTGGGCAAGAGGTTTTGAATATTTAGTTCTAACACAAGTAGCCCAGGAGCAGAGAGATTTTTTGCCACTCAGCCTTGCAGTCTTCTCTTTAATATCCCTGGTAATTCCATACAGGCAGAGTTTGAGCAATTCCTTGTGAACACTAACCCATTATCTTGTTTCATCTGCGTACATCATGTTTCATCTGCGTACAAGTGCAGTCATTTGGAGGGTGTTCACAAAATCTAAATAAAATTTTAGACAACAACATTATTTGCAATCAGAGATTATTTTCTAAGAAGTTAAAAGAAATAGCTGAAAAGCCATCATTAAACAAAAAAAAAATATGTAAAAGTCCAAAACAAATGTGGAGTAATGTATCGATTCCAAGCATTGTACGCTTCTCAGGTACAAACTACTTGGTCTAAATAGCTTTGAGTGACATTCAGAGTCATAGATCTTGGAAGAAGAGCTTGCTCTCCATTTCACTGACTTGTATGCAAAATTTGACAAGAAAGGCATGCTAAACTAATATTTTGAGGATGATTTACAATTTTAGATTTAAATTTACTGTATAAATCTGTAAGTTTCTGGTGATATTGGTGAGATTTTTGTACTGTCTGGTTTCTCATAGATAGTGTCCTCGTTTTTCTAAAGCCTGAAATTCACATGACATACCTATCACTGCATGACATATCTGTTTCTTTGAATGAAGGGAATGCAGTTGGTTGCATAAAGAGAAAGTTTGGTGAATTTCTACATTTTTTTCTATTATGTTATGCTATGGTGCTGAAATTTTAATACATTGCTTTGCCTCCAAACATACCTTTAATGTTTCCTTTATTTTATTTTATACAACACCTACTGCTCCTGTTAACATACATATATGAATATATATAAGATGACTGGTAATATCCGTGTGCATTAAGTGTGTCATGTATAGCAATTTCTGTACTGAAGTTTGTATTTAGAAATGTCGTCTTCTAGAAGGATTTCCAGAAAAAACAACAGAGAACCAAGCACAGCTAGTGGTGGCACAGCACAGCACATTCATGGTGGAAGGTATTGGTTTGAAATGTTAAGCTTATGCAAAATTAAAACATATTTAATGGGGTCTGTCTCTAAGACCAAAGAACCACTTTGGTTCAGCACAGTTCTGCAGGTAAAATAGAGGTAAGATGTGAAATGAGAACAAAAAATAAACTCATGAAAAATGAGACAGTTGAATTCTACCATGTTTTGTAAAGCTTGCAATCCATTGTCTTCGGTTTTAACATATTTAGAACAGTTTGATTAACATTCTTTAGGAGGGAAGCAGAACTGAGATGTTGACATAGCTGCTGGAATATTTACATGTAGATACAAAAGTAGGGATGAACATGTCTGTATTCTCATGTTAATTCACAAAATGTAGGTGTTCAGTTTCATTTTATGTGTTAGTTTTTGTTTTGTTTTGTTTTACGTATGTGAGGAAGAAGTGATATGAAGAAGATATGAATTCCATGATAACCACAAAGTGCCTGTGCTTGAAGAGTTTCTTGTTCTGTTCTTTTTCTCCTTTAAGGAGAGAACTTTAATGGTTCCAGAGCACTGCTGTAGACTTCAGAAGCAGCATGCCCAGCTCTGCCACAGGCTGCTGCTCCAACCCTGTGGCTGTTGAGGGACGCAGATTTGTGCCTTGCAAAACACAGAAATACACGTACAGATATACACAGTACAGATAGAGAGAGAGATACACAGTACACCTGCATGTTTATATATAATACCCCAAAAGGTCATTTTCTGGTCATTTGAATACTAAATCTAGTCTATATTTACTTTTACCTGTAAATATATTCTAAACATTTATCTATTGTGTATATAAGGTCAGTAATTTTACTCTTCCTCCTTCTCATTTTCAAAACAAATATTTTTAAACATATATCCTCTTACTTTCATTGGAATCATAAGTATTATTTCAAAAACTATTATACTTTGTTATGCAATCTACCAGTCTTTAATTAATGTATGTTTTAATATGTAGCAACAGAAAAACAAAACCTTGCTCAGATGGACTGTGATTTGGATATTTTACAGTCATGTGTTTCAAAACAATGAAGCAGCTGAAGCATGTGCAAACTGGGCTACATGCCAGCCAAAATAACCCAAACTGTGTTTTCTTGTGGGAATTATAAAACATCTATAATAATGAAGGTAGGATGCAAAGATAGACTGCACTTTTTCTGCACTTTTTAGACTGCAATATTTTTCTTGTTGTTGCAAGTGTTTTTAAGTTACTCCGTTCTCTCCTGATGCAAAGACCAGTGAACGATAAAGGTGGCTTGTGACAAGAAAATTCCATGTGAAACCATGGCCAAGTGCAAGCAGCATAACTTTTGCCTTTCATTTCAATGTGGGCAGGTTTTCTTCCAGCATACTTTCACTGTGTATTTACAGACCCAATCCTACAAGTGTCTTCCATGGCCATGCAAGGCTTTTTAGTTTGCATTATCCATTTCCTTTTTTCTGTGGAAAGGTTGCATAGGGTAATAAACAAAGATATGTGGGAGAAAATAGAAAGTTGCTGTTTTTTCTTTGCTAACACCAAAGATCAATAATAATAAATCTTGGCTCTCGAAATGTAGTATATAGCACTGACAGTATCTTAGTGGGTTTTTGTTGAAATCATTAAGCTGAGCCACTTCTGCAGAGTCTAATCCTCATTGCACACTGTTGCATACAAAGCATCTTCTACTACAAACCTCTGCTTGTGTTATTAAAGGTCATCAAAACAAATTATTCCTTTTCAGATTTTACTGAAAAGTCAATTCTCCTTCTGCTGTCCAGTAAAATTTTTATGGCTAGGATTTTTCTGTCTAGGAAGGCTATGCTGGGTCAGGTGGATTTAGGGGATAATAGTAGATGTACTTTTCTTGCCCACTACCCATTTAAATGATGAGTTAAGGTATCTCTGAAGAGAGTTAATAAAAATGAAGTTGCAGACAGCACAAGAAATCTAGGGTTAGGATATTCTTGTAGCAATGAAGAAGTAAGGATTTCTTTTGAAGACTTTTTAAACTTAGTCTTCTACTCATGTACCTGCTGCTTTAGTGCTGAAGTCTCGTAAATGTTTCTTCATATCAGTGATCATAAGAATTGAATTTGGGTTGTAGCTATGGTTTAATTATCAGATACATTTTGGTTTGTGATTAAAACAAAGTTAACAGAAGAAATTTGTAGTTTCCAAAGATCATGTCAGGTAACAGGAGTAACAGTGTGTTGATGACCACTCTTACAAACCACTGGCAGTGACTCAGAGATATTTGACCAAAGCAGACAAGAGCCATTAATGGGCTGAAACATACCTTCCCCCAAAAAGAATACTGCATGAATACGTATGGTGCTATTCAGCACTATCAAAATAATGAAGACTACTGACATGATTTATTGATATATTTTACAGTCAATAAGTTGTAGTAGAAACTCTGAGGAACAAAAAGAAACAGTAACGCATGCTTTTATTTCCTATTGAGCTACTTTGCACGAACAAGCAAAAAGTTCACAACAGCCATGTTTTTCCTCAGTGTTTTGCTTTTCCATTTCTTTGCAAAATCCATTTGTCAAAGAAATTAGAAATGTGCAAAACAAAACAAACAACAACAAAAGCACAAAATGCTTGATCTAAGGATTGTACAAACCAAGTTCAGAAGACAAGTTAGAGCATAAAATTTTACAGAATTTTTGCAGGGTTTTTTTTTTTAGCACAATTGTATATGAAAATATTTTCTCTTTTCATTCAGCTCTTGCAAAGGCCTCTCTATGCCTCTTCTTAGCTGTAGTACAACACTGTTAAATCAGCCAGAATAAGATACATATTCAAAGGATGGGGACAAATAGATAATTAATAGTAAAGAATATCATTTCTGGGTAATGAAGAAAATCATAACTGACAAACTAAACAAAAAAATCTGAGAAAAATCCATAAATCAAGGATGTTAATTGTTACTTCCACTACTTGTTAAGATGAAAGATGACACTATCTAGGCATTTTCTCAGCATGATCTCTCATAAACAGATGTCCAATGCCTTGGGTAAACCTGTACAAACTGAGAAGTGTCTACTGACTGCATCATTAGTCTTCTTCTGATTTCAAGCCAGGGATACTGAAGAACAAACTAGTCAACTGATCCTTGCCAAAGTTGAGTTTTATGAAGCAAAAGTATTTGTTGAAGGGTAGAAAGGAACACTGTGTGTATGCTTAACTTTATATAACAAGATCCTGGTGAAAAAATATTCTCATAGTTTCAGATTTGAATAATTCTTTGCAAACTTGACATTCTTCTTACTGTGTCCAATTCATAATTTACATTCATCTTTCCTTTAAAGCATGCACTTTGGATATATTAGCAATGTGAATATGCTCGAGAATACATCTGATATTCAAGTAAAATACCACATCATTATTCACATGCACTGTACCCATTACTATTTTCTTGCTTACACCTAATAAAAGAAGTTAAATGAATCCTCAGATCACCTGTATGTGAATTCTCAGCTTTAATAAGCCTGAAGGTAACAGTAAACAGCAAAACCACATTTGATTTCTCCAGGCATTATAATCTGAAAAGTGACTGATGCAGACAAAAATGTATAGAATTAACGTGTTCTTCAATATGTCTCATATTTACTGAAGCTATTTTTGTTGCAATATTTGGAAAGTGTTTTGTACATACCAGAAAGGAAAAGGAGGAATTGTTTAGGGTTATACGTATCTGAAAAGTGGGGAATGATAGAATGAAATCAAGAAAAAAAATAATTCAGACATATCTGGAAGAAATTTCTGACTGAATGATTAGGTCATGGAAAAATACTGCAAAAGACTTAATGGAAGAGAGACATTTTAAGCTCTTATCTGTATATTTCTAACAAAAATAATATCTAAAAAATTAAATTTAAGAAATAATTATGCATTAAAGGATGAGTAGGTCTGGATTAGATCAACTTAGCATTTCTTCCTATCTCTGCTATCTATAACTCTGTGCTTACTTCGTATGAACACAAACCACAATGAATTGCCAGAAACTAATTATCAAGGATGTAAGTGGCCTTAACAGAAAAATTTACAGTTATATTGCAAACAGGCTTAAAATAAGGTTGGTAATAGCTTTATTGTCATTGTTTAGCTTTTGTTGTTAGATGAAACAACATAAAAAAATTATGGACTAAAATAAAACAGAGGAGCCCAAAGACCCTTTTTTCCCAGCAGTCCTTATTGCAAAATTTACACTGACTGCTATGCAGTTGCAAAGTTGTAAGTGACCTAATAAGTTGCTTAGCTATTACTGCAGCATCTTTTTACCACTGCTTCAGAAATTAAATTAAATAGGAGCTGATGTATCTTGCAGAGATCTGACCATAATGGCTCTAATAGACGTTTGCCTGAGTTCAGGCTGAATAAAACCAGAGTAAGAACCCAGGAATGCAGCCCTTTAATGAGGAATATCCTCATGACACAGAAGGATGTAAGGACTCTTTCTTGGTTGAAACGAGTTTGATAGGAGTTTGGCTGTTGGCTTCAGTAGCAGCAGAACCAAGCTGCAAGCCTCCTGCTCCGCCTGGAAGGGAGCATTTACTCTGTGCAGGCAGTTCAGAGCTGCTTTGCCAATCTCCTGCACCCCTTCCACAGCCCTTGCACATCCAAGGGTGCTCCCCATATGTATTTCTGTTCCAGAATTGCTCTCTTTTCCCACAATACTGCATTGCCAAATTCATCATCTTGCGTTAGGGGTAGCAATACATTCAGGAAGTTCAATGCATACATCAGATTTTTTTTTCTTTAGACATAGTATCCTGAACTAAAAAGCCTATTACTCTTGCTTGTGTTAGGTTAGTGCATTAGAGGTATTCTGGTTTTCTGAACTGTAGTTTCTTTCTAAACTCATTGGCATTATAAATATTAATGATGCGTGTTTAGAAACAGGTTTGATTAGCAATTCCATTAGATTTGAGTAGACAGCAGAATAGCAAAATGTCAGTGTTTAACTTTCTCTCCCAAGGTATGCAAGATACTTAAAAATAACATTTAAAAATCATAATTACAAAAAAGCCAGTGCTTGTTAATTTAAAATAAAAGTATTACTTGTTTCTATCTCTTCGGCCTATTTAATGTTTCTTAATAACAATATACAATTAATTGGATAACAGGACCAAATGTCTTGCTAGTAGCTTTTGGAAAATTCAGTATGAAATAACTATATTTAAGAGCAAGGAATTTATAGGTAAAATATGAGAAAGCCCTGTCATCTTAAGTACATACTTTACCAGTAGCGTTATTTTATTATTATTATTATTATTATTTTAGTCTTCCTCACATCTGGGCATTAATTGCAATGCATCCATCAAATACTGCAGCTGATGTGACAAATTGAATATAAATATACATAGAGGTATATTATTTCTCAGTGTATGACTTTAGTATGTTTTTGGTTAGCACTGACAATATGAGGCAGCAAATGGAAGCTTTTATTTAACCACCAGTCATTTTTTGTTGCAACACCTACGTCTGTTTAAGCCATATTCTCTTCCAAAACCAAGTAATAAGAGCAGGCAATTTAGGTGTAAGCTTATTTGAATTTGTGAATACAATTTGTCTACAGTACCTGTAAGTATGTATATTAATGCACTGTAATTGCTAAAATACAATAACCAGATATGCTAGATGTATAACCTAGCATAAAATGTGTTAAAGTTTCCCATCAGAGGAAATGTCAAATAACTGCTTTAAAAGATCTTGAGAATATGAATACTTGCTAAATACAAAACCTACAGCTTACCAAACTAAGATTAATGTATAAAAATATTCACACACAAAGTATTTCTTTAGCATTTTTGTTATTCCTATTATTATCAACTGCAAGACTTGGATGTTTCATGCTTCTATGTCAATTATGCTTTTCATAGTGCAAGAAAGTAATTATTTCAAATAATGCTGCATATTGATGAATGAACTAGAGCTGAATAAACAGCATATCTAGATTAAGCTGTGTGTTATTTCAACAGTGCAAGTCTAGTAATTCCAAACTTCATATTGTTTTAACTTTAGTTCCCAACCAGAACTGTGCTAGAGGGTCTCTTATGACAATATGACCCTCCCAAGAGTAATGGAGATGTCTGATGCCAAAAAGCTGAACACAATAGTGCAAGAAAAGCTTGTACATCTAATTTTGTATGCAAGTTCTTGATGTACATTAAAGTACCTGGTTACCGTGCCTCTGGGCAGCACAACAAAACTCTCAGTACAGCATTATGCTGGAGATGACTCTTGCGGTAACTTCATTAAGTATTTAACTTCAGAGAAACTTAACAGAGACATTGTGACCCTCGTTTTCCATAGGTTTACATGCACTGTGTGTAAACATTGATGGCTAGTAGGACCAGACATTTTGCCACAGGCCCCAACTGAGAAATGTCCTGGTCTTTTCTCTTACTGAATCATGCTTACCTAGTGTGCCTCTTTACATTAGAAATGAGTGTGCTGGTTCTGACAAATTCAGATTAGGGACTTGAATGTTAGTCTATCACCTTGCTGTGGAGGAATTTGTATACAGCTTGTCTAGGAGAGGTGGATGAAACTCCTTCATTCTCAATCCCTTGACTCTCAGTCATGTATTCTGAAGATGATTTTTAATATCAGTTTTAAACTAATAGTATTTAAAATGTTAATATTACTTTGTCAGAAAAGGAATCTGACTATAGGTCAGTGATTCAGAGAGTTGCTCCAGCTGGAGTAAGCTGAGGTTAAATCATAAGATTTATGGACATATTATTCTTAAGCAGTTTTATTTGCATTTTTTCATGAAAAATAGGTAAGACAGCTAATTATAACAGCTATAGATTAAGCATAATCTTAATTTACAAGTCACAAATCTTAAACAGCAATACAGAAGATCTAGTTCATTTGCAGTTTCACCCTACAACAGGGAAAGATGGAAGAAAAACTACAAAGGATAATTAAAAAAAAAAAAAGAAGAAAGAAAATAGAAGACATTAGATAGAATCTGAAAGTTGTGAGTGTGGGAATCTTATAAACTCACCTATGTTCATCCTTACTGCTTACAAATCTGGGAAGAACGTGACAGCTGCTTAGAGTCAGAATGGAAAATGATGAATCAGGTAGAAAAGAAAAGGAAGTAGTACAAGACATCTTATTCTCAAAGTACCTACTGAAATGCGGAGGAGTCTGTCATCTGGCACCCATCAGGATATAAACCATGGCAACAAACACAAATAAATCCCAGAGGGAAGTTAGCAATACTTCAAAGACACCAAAGTAAGTTCACAGTTAGCTAGTGATAGGCTGACCTCAGAAGTTTATCATTAAGGGGATATATGAAATATATTTTCTGTGAATAAACTGTCCAGAGATTTAATCTTTTTTTTTTTTTCTGTTGCTTCTTACAATGGTTAATTTGTTGTTAGTGAGTCTTTGATGAAAAGCTTATGCTAATAAATTTTAGCCTGTACAACATCCATGAACCACTCATTAACTATGAGCTTTTATAGTGGGTGCTTTGCCATTCCAACCATGTGCCGATTTTTTTGTTTTCCAATTGGATGAGTAAAATATTCAGACATAGAGAAAAAAAATTACCGCTAACAAATGCTTAAAAAAAATGTTTTGCTGTGAATGCCTACCTCTTCACAAAAGCTATGCAGGTATTAATATCGGGAATGGCAATTCTTCAAACATTCATGCAGAATCTTAATAGTCCAGATGTTCATGAATAGTAAATAAAAAGCAGCAAAAACATGAATGAATGGAGCAGCTGCTCAGAATGCAGAAGAATGTTTGCAAACACCATTTTGAAGTATGCAATCAGCCCTGGTTCAGAGAGAAAACTTGGATAGCCAACAAAAAGTTTGAATAAGCAACTGAGCATGTCAACAGTATTATCTAGTCTATCCAAGCTTTGCAACTATTCAGCTGAAACAGAAGTCTCCTGTTCTTTTATGATTACTCCTTACTTCCAAATGGATCAAAACTAGAGCAAGAAAAATGCTATCAGTTTTAGGTTGATGTGTTGTTATGAGGGCACAGAGTTCTACACGCTCGTGTACACATCTTTGCTCATTAATCTGACTGCCTTACTTTGGGGTTCTTTAGGTACTTAGGCCCTAAATTTCTATCTCACGAACCTGGCACTCCAAAATTAGGCTTAATTGTTGGGCAAGTGATCAGTGTATTCCACCCTCCCCTCTCTTCTGAAATTCTTAAAATAAGCTATTTACAGGGCTGGTAAATGGGATGGAATAATCTTTATTATTTTAATTGCCACAACCCATTGCTTGTGAAAGATCTGCCATGGAGCCTCATCTTCAGTCTGTTTCTGAAAGATGTTCTGTCCAAATGAGACCAGGAACCATCCAACAGGGGCTTTTATCTTAATTTACCGCACTCTGAATTTCTCTCTCTAAAAATTCTGTGTTGTAATTTGAGCTCTGGCAAAACACTGACACAGAATTCAAAGCACCTGTTGTGTTTTTGCTGTGTTTAACAGTAGGTGTAAGTAGATCCAGCCCAAACCTCTGGATAGCCATATGGTTAATGCTCTCTGGCCAGTTATTCATAAAAAATAATCCAGTGATGGTTTCAAGCTGAGCACCTGCAAACTGCTCCAGAAAATGAATTTCCCCTCTTCTCTTTCTTTACATTCTGCTAGCAGGATCATATTCTGCCACTGTGTGAGCAACTGATATTAACAAACTGATGGTACAGAATGAATTAAAATTCAGAAGAAAGACTAACAAAAATAGCAAAAAAAAATCAGTGATTTGTGTTATTTTCCATTAACAATTTCTGAAACACTCTGTCAATTGTTTGTTTCATATTTTGGGAATAACATTAATGTTAGGAAACAAAAAAAAACACTTCTTTGTGTCTACACACAGACTGGTTCCAGCCATAATCAAGCATCAGAAATTGAAGATGAGAGAGGTGGGTCTGCTTGAGGAGATCAGCCCAATTTTTTTGACTGCACACAAGCAGTGTGTAGCAGAATTTTTATCTCCAGAGAGGGAGGACTGTTTTGATCTTTGTTCAAATTCTGTTGCTGATTCAGATTTCGTATTTAATGAGCCTTATCAAAAGCCCAATGAAGCCAATGCAAAGGTCCCATTAAGCTTTAATAAACTCCAGTTTAGGCCCATAACAGAATGGATATACTTATGAGCATAGGGACATAACAAAATGATAAACTTACTGGGCTACAAGTACCTAACAGTCCAAGTAACTGCCTGTGTGAATGCATGGATATGTCTCAATAATTGTGTAATTTTATCATTTTAAATTCATATTGTCAGACTAAAATCAGCTCACAGCTAACCTACAGGCAAAACTAATAGTGATGTAGCCTGGAGTTCATCCTAATACCTTTTATATTTTTCAGAAACACCTTGAGTCTAGAATAACAAGGGCATTACTCTATGCAGACATACAAATACCATTACACTTTTTTTTTTTAATTAGTTTAAAGATACATGTTTCCAGTCCTGTCTTAACTAAATAAGCTCTAAAATTTCCAGCTGCTTATGGAAAATAAGCCTACTTGCATGCCATTCTCTACTTTTATTTTATTAGCCTTTGCTACTTTCTCTGTCAAAATATAAGCATCCAAAATATTCATTTTGGCTCCATGTTACCTACAGTTCTCTTAGTGCAAAGTGTTCCAGTTGCTAGCAGTCTCACATCATCTGTCTCATTCCTCTTTCAAATTTTGCTGGCCAGCCTAGAGTCTTTCAGCAGGAGATTTAAAAAAAAAAAAAAAAAAGTAAAAATAAAAATAAAAGACAAAACAAAACAAAACTTCATACTGTTTTGAAACCAGTTTACAAAATGAAGCTAATGAAATTAATGGAAAGGGTGGGGTTTAATACTCCCAAAAGCAATAGCACCCAGAGTAAAGGCAGAATTTCTTCCGGCATCTGTGAATGATTTGGATGAAATCTCTGAGCTATCAATATCAAGAGATTCTGGTTTACTTTCAGAATCTTCAGTTAGGCTAGCCAAAAAAAAAATCCAGCTAGAGGTGAAATGTTGAGCAGCACTGTCTTCGTTATTCTACTTTAAATCCCTCTGAGGCCAGGCAGCTTTGCTAATATTGGTAAGAGCTTATTTAGGGATATTTTCATAGATTATGTGACAGAAGTAGGATATTGAGTAATGTAATGATCTCACATAGGATAATTCTGCAAAATCAGGTTGGAAGTTTAGACCAGATCTTGCTTATTTGGTCTTTTTTGTGCTTAACCCAGAATTGTCATTTTTGTGAATATCCTTTGCACATTTTTCAAATCAGTTGAACATCACAAACACAAACATTTCACTCAAAACATCTTACAATTTTCCAGCTGTTCCCTTTGATTTCATGTTTTGCATGTCTAGTGCTCGTCTACTATATTTTGATTAGGAGATGCTGGACATTGTATCAATGAATGGTTGAAAAACTTGACATTTTTTACCTTGTTTTCTTATTTGAAATCCCACATGCTGTATTTTTAAATGAAAATAAATGATTATAGTATGACCAGCCGTAAAGCATTTTTTGGCAGAGTACTGTGTCATGAAAGGGCATATGCACAGAGCTAAGTGTCTAAAATGAGATCTTTATAGCCAGCCTAGACACAGAGAACAATGGACTGAAAGTGGTCACTAATGACATTGTTAATGATAGATACCATTACCTTAGAACAGATGTCAAAGTGAAATAGCATTATAGCCTTCAAGATGGACTGCCTTGTCCTTCTCAGTAAATCTATTAAGGTGGTATGCAAGAACAAAACAGTGGGGTGTTTCTTTTCTCTCCTTATTCTGAAATGCAAAACACTCTGTGCCATGGTTGTAACTCATTTGCCTGCAAAAGGCTCAAGGAAGAACAAATTTTGTGAGTGGAAAAAGTGTGCATGGTGGGTGTGAACAGAAGAGAATAGACAGAAAAAGAAGGAGATCATGCGTATTAAAAAAAAAAAAAAACACTCCAATTCTGACTACACAAAGACAAAAATGTAATTAATCTAGAGAAAGATAAGAAACTAAAACATTGTCAGCACAAACTAGGATGAACAGAAGCTTCGGGTTGCTAGAGCTGTACCTAAAAACTGCAAAGAAATCTGCTTGGTGATAGGTATAAGGCTTAACTTTAAGAAACTGTTTATTTCTAACCTGGGAGATATGAATTCCCATGTCTGCTTGCCTACAAATTTCTGTAAGTATGGTTGTGTGTCTATAGGCATAAATACAGCCATGACTATCTTTAGAAAGGCAGGGATAAGTGGCAGTGCAGGACTAAAAATATCAGTGGAGTACAAGGTACCTATGGCTCTTACTTTATTTCATTATTTACTTTTAGACCTATTAATATGAAAGGTAAAGTTGTTTTTTAAATTTTAAGTTAAATTATGTATATAGGTAAACTCTCATCTATGAAACAAACATACAAAGGTTTAAAAAAAAAAAAAAGTTGAAATGAAGAATGAATCTGAGAACAGTGACAAAAGAAAAGCCCTGATTTTATATTTTATTCACTTATCATTCAGTAAAGCAGTAAAGTGCACTCCTGCCATATAATAGATCAATGAACATGGGCATCAACTTAAACATGTTACTAAAATATGAATTGTACTTTTTCTGGGTGGTCTATAAGTACAGAGTATAGAAAGTCACTTCAGATGACTGTTATTTGGAATATCACATTGAATATTGGTTGCAAGTGCTCGTCATATAAGCTATGGATGGAGTTTATTTTCTAGAATATTACTTCTCTCTATCTGTAGGTTTTATCTACTGTAGTATTCATTTCTTTTTGAAATGTGTTTATATTTCTGGTTTAATAATGAAAAAATAAATGGACATAGTCTTTTGGCTAGAACTGTAGTTTAAATTACCTGACAGCAAAATTGGGATATCCATCAAGCATATAAATACATGAAATACTCATGTGTTATGCACTAGTATTATTTTGATGATGTTCAGGGCCTCTGGATCATCAACTGCTGTTGTGGATCATCTGTATTTTATGGCTCTGCAAAGGAATTTGCAAGGTAATATGTGTGGTACCAACTTTAGGAGGATGGCTCAGGTACAGGTAGATGCTCTCAGTATTGTTCAATCAAATTAAATTTCCAGTTTTTAATGGGGTTTGCAGCATGTCCTGGAACATGAGTCATTTTGATTTTGTAAGGGGAAGAACACTGGAGAAGAGAGAATATGGATCATAAAAACTGGATCCACAGTTCAGTGAGTACAACAGGATTGTTTCCATTTCTGCTATTTCAATGTGTTCTGGATCATGCTCCAGGAACTGGTCTCAGACCAAATTTCCCCATACCCGCAAACACATTTCCTCACACAGACAGAGGAAATGTATGTCCAAATTTTGCAGCATTTCTGCCATACAAATTAGGGAACTTGTTATTACTCTCGGTTATTTCATATCCTCAGTAATAAACAGGGAAAATGCCTCACTTCACATTTTGCTTCATGTATCGTTACATTATCTTTGAGGCAGAATTTTTATCATTTTGCTGTTGCACTGAACCTTGCCAAAAAAATCAGCAAAGGAGAGGTAAATGGAAATCACTGTCCTTGCATTCAGCGGTGCCAATTCTGCAATAGCACTGGCTCCAGCTGAGGGAACATGAAGAATTTACGCAGACCCACCCTTCCCAGTGCCTTCTTCCAACTTCCCAAATCTACTTCCAAGGCAAGCAGCAGTGTTGGATACAGAATTGGGATCAACAGCAGTTGTAGTATCATGCAGAGAGGTGCTCTTTTACAAACTGACAACAACCACGAGTAAGTTGAATGGGAGCCTAATGAGCAACTGGAGGGACAAGACAGTGATTTTCATGAAGCCCAGTGGGGCCTGTTTGTTTGAGTTGGGATCTTTAATGAACAGCTTGCTGCAGCTATGGTTATTGTCAGCACCTGTATCAGTTGCTGCTTATTGGGACTTCCATTCAAACTGCTGCAGAAAATGTGATTTGGCTTTAGTTTTGGGTTTAAAAAAAAATTCTTGCATGTTGCAGCATTGTACCACATTTTCCGATCCTTGGCACTAGCCAGGTGACACTAACAGGAATTAGAGCTCCTACTGACAAAGGGCTTTTATGAGCTTAGACATGCTTGTGGCTTCCAGACACTCAGCAAATAATAGAACAGTTGCCAGTCTAACAGACTTTGTTATATATTTTTTCAAATGAAATATATATATATATAAATTTAAACAAAAGGCCTCTGAGCCAGAAAGCAACAATTTTTAAAGCATTTCTGCTTCTGGGCTCAAAATGTGTACGGAACAGCTGCATACTTAACTTCTTCTCTAAACAAGAATGTGAACATGACACAAAGGCAGGTAGTGTCATTTTTTTTTTGTCATTGTTGTTTGTTTGTTTGTTTGTTTTGTTTTGTGTGTGTGTGTTTTTTTTTTCTGTTTTCATGAGTTTGAAAGAGATTCAGAGAGATCAGCCATATGGGTTATCCACATGTGCAAGCAAGAAAAAAAGAGTATGCAGCAGAGCCTCCACATCCCCCTGCCTAATGCTTCATTCCCTCAAAAACTCTACCTGACTCCAAAAACAGTCATCTCTCTTCCAAAATCACCTCTGGCTCTGGCTCACTTGCATTCTGCTTGTGATTTTGATTGGGTTATCTGGCCACGTGAGCTATCTAAGGATGGGAGTTCTCTAAGAAGGTATTACATGAAGTAGAATCTTTAATAAAGTTGGGGTAACTGGAGATGGGGAGGTATTATGCATGAGAAAATATGGCCTTCAAGTTCTCAGCTTCTGTCTTTTATTATAGTTCCTAGAAGAAGCTCTATTAGTAGCTGGATCTCTGTAAGCTGTTAGTGTAAAACTGCAAGCAGGCCTATTATTAGCCCACAAATTCATAGGGAGGATTTTTTTTTTAACTGATTTTCCTGGCTAAAAATACAAGTAGAGTGATGTTAAGTTGATCCAGCTTCCGAGACGATGGTTCTGAGTCAGTTTTATGTCTAATCATCTTTCATAACTTCACTCTGAGAAAGATGAATTTTCTTTCTCTGCTGTTGGAAATTAAAACAAATGGCTGACATTTGATCTGTTGAAGTACCAGACTATATTTTACTATTCCTGTAAAATAGACTGTCAGAATCACGAATGTATCTGTTAACTTCACCTCACTCTGAACTAAGGAAACTTGCATACTGTCCCACAAATGATGATAAACCCTGCTCCTTCCTTGCTGCATCCTCTGGAAGAACTCCTGTCATTGCTAAGTTGTTTATTTATGTACCACAATGTCTCTCCCTGATTTTTGATTTCATACGAATGCTATTTTATCCAACCAGTAATACTATGGACAATGATATGCCTGTCTGAGCTTTTTTGAACACAAACTATGGAGAGGAAACGTATCAGCATACTTGCCTTCTTACAGAACCGCAGCTAATTTATAAAGAAAATTCTGTCCTCCAAATATTCATAAATGTACATGCTTTTTTCTGTCTCTACTGAAGGGAGAAAAAAATGTAGAAGTCACACTCAAGTTTCAGACAACTCTTGAGCTTTTAATAAATAATGATAAAGTCCAAGATCAACAGCCTAATTTCTGGAGTACTTCTTTTCTTGTTCTGTTTTTCACAAATGAGAATACATTTTAACAAAGACAGCCCACTCCCTTCCTAATGCTTAAGAGGAACAGAGGTCTTCCCTGAAGGTTCTGATCTTTAACCCAAGAGATTTTGTAGGAAGGCAATTGTTTGAGTTAAATAATTCCTTTTCAGGAGCCATTTATTTCTTTTTCCTTATGAGCGTACTACATCAGCTTAACATACCAGATGGACCTACTCTAAAAGCATCACACTCAAAGACTATTTCTGAGAGATTTGTTACAGACCAAAAAGAGGCCCACAGGTACAAACAGGTATGACTGAACTATGGTGAAACGTTCAGGTTATTCCTGATTCAATTTTATCTCTAATACTCTCTAATCAGGCTTTAAGTCTGAGGACTTAGATGTCCTAAAATCTTTCATAGAATCTCTGGAATTTGTCAGTTCCAGCTCTTTGGCTTAGGTAAGGTGTGATTTTCTTATTTCTGTTGAAATAACACAATGAGCTTATTGTCTTCAATATCTTCTTTCTCTCTCTTTTTTTTTTTCCTCCTCACATCTGGCAAGGCAATCTATATCCTTTATCTGAAATCATATCATTGTAAAATGATATAAAGCAGAACAAAGAACAATTCTCTGACCTGTGATGGTCTTCAGATATTGACCAAAGCCAACTATGTTCTCCAATTGGTTAAAAGCTATTTCCCCTGTTTGCTCTATTTGGCAGTTCAGGCGCTTGGACTCGGTGATTTATGTTCAATGCAGGTGTCAGTAAGAAGCTGTCAGAATTGGGGGATATGGATGTTTTTTAGTCAAGCTATGGATGAAAACAGAAAAGATGAAAACTGACATCATAAAACAAGGTGTAGAATCCTGTCCATATTGCCGTCAATAGCAGATTCCCTAAGATTTCACCAAAGGGATTTTTAAAAGCATGTTGGTGACCTAGGAGCCCTTATAGCAGGGTTTTACAATGGAAACATACACAAACACTTTTTGAAGTTTCTGACTGACTCAAATTGAAGTATTAACTGGTCGAGTACCTTGTGATTTGCTCTTCTTGATGTCTACACTGTACTTAGGAAGCAATTTAAACAACCCACAATACTAAGGACTGAAATCTCTAAGTTTATTCAAACAAGGGTGGCAGGGTAGCTAACAACTATCAAAAGTTCTCTGCGCTTCTTTATTAACAATTCTCACTTGAAGACTGATGAAAAGTCAGTTTCTACACTGAATTCCTGCAAGTCGTATACTAAGAATTGTATTTTCCATTCTTCTTTAAGGTCCAGATTTCCCTGCTGTGGGGAACTATACGCTACACTCAAACTGCAGGGAAACTTGGACTTAGATGCAATGTGTTTAGAAAATGTTATTCTCTTTATTAATATTGAAAACCCAAAATCATGATGGGTAAATTAAATAATACATGGTAATCAGTTTTTTACTGTATTTATAAAGTATGATTAAGAAATAATAAAAAGGAAGAACAATCTATTACATTCATAGCAGACTTCTAAAGCTGAAATTTCTCCTTTCCAAAATACCCACTTATATGTGTATGGCCAAACTTTATGTGTATGGCCAAAATTCATCTATATTGCAGTCAGCAAGGTTTTATTAGTGATTCATTCAGTTCTCTTCAGGTAGATCCGGTTCTTTATTATTTTATATTGTCTGACCAAAACATGAAGAGATTCAGTCAGCTAATTAACTGAAAGAAATGAAGTAACAGCATATGTATCATTCATGAAAAGTAAAAATATCAGGATTGTGCTGTGCACATCTTACATATTCAAGCAGATGTTTTTTACTTCTATTTTTTTGAGTAATTCCTTAGTAATAATAGTAATAATACTCAATTTATTTTGGATGAGAGATGGTGGAAAGGGTTTTCTCTGAGCATAACGAGGACATTTCCAATGACATCTTTTCATTTATGAGAGAAGAAATTATACTTGTATTATATGTTTGTTTTTTAAAAGTCAACAGTTCATCCTGTGGTTGTCTCTGGCTTCCAGAGCTGAGAATAATTGTATGTGCTCTAAATATTACCTGTGGCTTTCTCTTGTCCTTTATTGAAAACAATAACTCTCAAGATCACTACCTTTCATCCCTCCTGTAATTTTGAACTTGGCTGCAAGATAGGCAGTTCAATACAAAGGCTTCTTTATATTGTCTTTTTTCTTTCAAACCCAGCATGTCTTCTGGCTTTACCAACTTTCTCATCTCTTTTTTTTCACTCCCAAAGCATTTTCCCCAGCTCTTGTCTACTGTGCTTCACAGGTGATGCCCAGAGTGCTAAATATTGGTCAGTGCTGGGCTCAATGCAATGCCTGTGCTGTGGTCCTGGCACAGGAAGTGGGCTGGGGGCCAGAGCAACGCAGTGGTAGTGCCCCCGCCAGCCCTCAGCTGGTGGAGTCTCACTTAGGGACTGGTGTCAGTTACACGGCTAACCAGGAAGAGCCAGAGGGACAGGCAGCAAGGAGCATCCTGCTTGCTCCTATCATATAGACCAAGCAAAGGTACACCTAGTATTTATGCACTGTTTATAAATAAAAGTATGCTTTACTGCTATGTTGCCTATTTTTCCCTTTTGTACTTTTAGCTGCTGTAATAAGGACCTTCACCATCTTCAGCTAAAGCAAATACCCAACAGGAACAAAAAAGAGAGAATCATGTTGCCAGACACTGAGCAACAATTAAATGCAACATTTTCCTGTTGCAAAAGTTTGCAAATCCAAACTTCTGTGTGCTGATTATGGCCAAATGCTCCAGAGCACCTTTGAATCCCTTGGTGGGAGCAAATCTCTCTGAGATACAGGTTTTCTATAGCAGAACCCACAAGTGAGCCCACTGCAGCTGTGACAGAAATGCTAGACCTGGGTTGGGTTGTGCATGAATTTTAGATAGATCAGAATGCAGACCAATGTATATGCATCTCATTTATGAGAAGCTGAATATAATTAATGAAACAAAGACAACTTTAGTCTGTAAGAATGTAACATAGACAGTGCTCTTTTAATTCTGCAAGTCAAAATATTTTTTTGCAAAGAAGGAAGCTTACTAAAATCACTGGAAGCCTAATGAAGGCTGAGAGTAGGCAAGTTCCACTTAAATGCATATCTATGGTGAATGACATCTTCCTGTCTCTTAATCATAGGAGGTACTGTCAACCATTGCCTTGCCTGAGTATTTTACACACCCAGCCCTTAGACATACCGTGCTTTGAATGACTTAATGTATGAATACTAATATTTGCAGCATGTAGAGGGAGACTAACAGCAGACTGAAGCCCTCAAACAGTAACTCAGTGACAACAAGAAAGATAGGTGAGGTCATTATGAATCACAAGGATCATAGCAATATGGTCATTCATTTTGAATTCATTTGAATCATGGGTATTTGTGCTGGGGCAAATTCTTGTTAAGGGCAGCTCTTTCTCTCTTTACCCAGGCTATTCTGCCAACATACTTTTAATGAAATGTCAGTAATTTGTATGCATATTGTCAATTTGATGTAAACATTCTCTTCATCTCACCCATACACGTAGGTTGTAGAGAAACAGTTAGGAAATCACTAAAAATAAAGGTGAAATTGATCTTTCAGGTTAATTGTACAACATCAAAAGCAAGTAGGCACAAATGAAGTTAGCAGACATTTCAAATACTTTCCAACTTCCAAGTATTATTTTCTTACGGGGGAAGGAATTTTTTATAGGATGTCTACAGTGGCTCCAAATCTAAAACATGCAGCTACTGAAAACAATGGCAGGACACATGCAGCTGTAGGGTTGTTGGTGCTAATAGCAGGCATGGAAGATATTTTACTTACCTGGCACCTTTTGGATAACCCGCAAGTGAAATGTGAGATATGTATTTGCTGTAAACTACAACTAGAGTCACACCCTCTGTAGTGGAGTAGGAGCTCTTCCCACTCTGTCATGCACAGTAGCCTTCATGCTTTCATGCTGTTGGTGTCTAGTGTTTTCAAAAAAAAAAAAAAAAAACAAATGCAGTTCATAACAATGCCCTCCCATAAGAAGATAGAAGATTATAGGATGGTAGAATTATTCAGGTTGGAAGGGATCTCAAGTAGTCATTTTGCCCAACCTCCTGCTCAAAGCTTTAGCTTTCCCTGCTGCTGCTTACTCCTGGTGGTCTAGCCTCTCCTTGGTTACCACCCATTTAATTGACTGGAGTGTTTGTGGAGCAGAATTAAGTCCTTTCTTCCTGTGTTTGGGTCCTACAAAGCAGCTTAAGCAGCTTTGACTGGGAGTCCCTCTTTTCTCTGCTCATATCTCCATCATCCATCACACTCTTGTGTAAGTGGCAGACAGAATCTGGTGCTTGGGTGAATTGAATGAAATGCTGGATTGGGAGCAGTAGCAAATCCCACCATCCCACTGCAGTTATGAGCTTTTAGTAAATAAATGGAAACATTTCACATAATTAAATAACATCTTAGGAAACCAGAAAAAAAATACCCTAATTTAGAAAATCATTCAGAATGGCACATAAAACATGCTGCTCAAGTGTATTTCATAGTGATTTTGCAGCAGAAGCACACATCTGAATACATTCATGAAAGACCACAATTATTCAGCATATGATCTTTCAATCCATTGTGGTTTTTTAATCATTATTTTTTTATTTATTTTTTCCTAGGGCATGTTGTTGCTGACATTGCTTTAATAGCTTTACCATATCCAAACTCCACCTGCCCGCCTTTGTGTCCCCTCAAAATTCCCATTTAACCAGGGTTCTCATTTTATCAATCACATTTTGTAATAGAAGTCAGTTTTGTGTCTCCCAAGTGGCTAAGCATTTCCATTCTTATATCAAGAATTAAGCATCTCCTGAGAAGGAAGAGAGGTCAAGTGCTGTAATAAACCAGATTCCATCAAGAATGTGAAAAATGCTGCTCTGACCGAAGCTAAATGGAAGTATAGCTGGTTTGAGATGTGATGTGAAAGTATAATGAATAAGCTGAAGCTATTGCTCGAGTTTATGTCCACTGTAGTTGATTCTTCCTCATTCTCTCTGACACTATTTACTCTGAACCGCACTGAAAACTCTTTATACATACATGATGTATTCCGAGAACCAGACCCACAGCCAGATTCAAGTGCCATAATTCCATAACACGGAGCTATGCCTTTGGACTCTGTCCCTTAAAACCATAATAAACCATTGGGAATGAAATCTCAATGAGGAATAAGCATAAAATAAGTATAAGCAGGCAGATATTGAATAAGAAAATAGTTTCCCTGACTTCTAGTTCAGAAGGAAAAGTGACTCTGAGAAATCTGTCAGCCTGTCCCTGTAGGTCAATAGGTGAAATGTTTGCCCTATTAATAGCACTGGAAAATCTCCTATTGATTTTGGAGGAAATGGTATTTTCTCCATACTTGATAGCATACCACAATCATTTTTTTCCATTTTGTATATTAAATTACAAGAGGAATGAAATACAGGAGAACAAAAGGGCTTTAGTATTTAGCAGAAACAATGCTGTATTTGTTGGCTTGCTGTAATATTTCTTTCTGGCAAGAAATCTGGGAATTTTCTTTTTAATGAAAAATTTAAGAAACTGGCTCCCCAAATATTCTGAATATCCAACTAACTGACTGAAATGAAAGAAATTTGTTAATATTTATTCTGAACAGAACATTTATTATTTGATTATTAATGTTTTAATCTATTTTATCTTTTTATTTATAATTTCTAATGGAATAATGTTGATAATCACTATTAACAATTATTCTTACAAAATATTGCTTCATATGCAAACTGCAAGAGTTGTGGCTGAGAAGAAATCAGACTTGTATGACTAATACCTTACAGGTAGTTGGGAAATATAGATGACATGGAACTCTGTAGATTAATGAAGGTAAAATCAACCTTAAATTTTGAAAATAATACATCAACATATATACGTATATAAAACAATGTATGTATAAATAATGAGGAGGAATTCCTTAAATTTTTCATAAAATCCTTGAAAACCTTAAATTCCTAATGTTTCTTATGAATACTATGTCTGAAAATATGAACTACCCATCTGATATTTTTCCTAAATTACTGTTCTTTAAGATTTCTATTTCTGTGTACTCTGAGAGGAAGCTTGCTTTTTTTTTTTTCCCCAGTTATATAAATTAAAAATAACAGAGGTATTATAAGTACCTGCAAGCTTTATCTCTACTATATCATAGCACTACAAAATAAAGACAATACAGGACGTTATAACGATTGCCATCTATTTCATATTTTCAAAAATGGAGATGAATGTTGAGTGTTGCTATACAACAATGTGTTGTCCTCTCAAAATAGTGGTGATCAACATTCCAGGAGCTTTTGAAAGCACCCACCAACTTTGCAGGCTGTGCAGTGTTTAACCTACCTACCTGCATTATTAAATAAATACATATATATTTGGAAGTTTCCTTTTCTAGGAGACATTTTCTTGCATAACACCCAGCTGATTTACATTCTCTATCTGCACAAAAGGGAAAAATGGTCATCAGTATGTGGAACTGTGCTGTGTGTTGGGTTCTCTGAATCAGGCCAGGTGAAGCTACAGCTTGTTATTCCTGCTGATTATGGATATCAGTTTCTCAAAATACTTCAACATTGCTGAAATAAATATTTTCTAGTGAAAAATATTCTCATTTCTTTTTCATATCTTGCAGCCAACTGAGTTTCATCACCATTACTTCTTGCTTTTATGCAAAAAAATACTGAATATTAGTTCTTAGTTTTCACTTTTCTTTCCCTGAACATAGCAGAAAAAATATCTCAGGAATAATATTTTCACCTTAAAGATTAATCAACTGACATTGTTTTTAGAAAGAATGCCGAGATGGAGGCAATTTTATTTTCATAGTCTTTCCAGTGAAGTGGATAAGGACCATTTTTTTCTTTTTCTTTCTTTTCTTTCTTTCTTTCTTTCTTTCTTTCTTTCTTCCTTCCTTCCTTCCTTCCTTCCTTCCTTCCTTCCTTCCTTCCTTCCTTCCTTTCTTTCCTTTCTTTTTCTTTCTTTCTTTCTTTCTTTCTTTCTCTTTCTTTCTTTATTTCTTTCTTTCCCTTCCTTCCTTCCTTCCTTTCTTCCTTCCTTCCTTCCTTCCTTCCTTCCTTCCCTTTTCCTTCCTTTCTTCCTTTCTTTCTTTCTTTCTTTCTTTCTTTCTGTCTTTCTGTCTTCTTTTTTTTAACAATTGAAAATAGCAAAATTGTAATTGTAAAAGGTGTATTTTGAGATTCCTGGACAGAACAAAATGTGAAAAATTTAGTTACATAAATTTTCAGCTCTTTTCCACAGGCACTTTTTCACTTCCATAAATCATAGACTGGTGTCTACTTAGGAATATAAACGTGTTTTTAGTTCTAAGTGTGACTAAAAATAATCAGTCTAAATGAAATAGTTTGAGAAAATTAACTTTGTGAGATTTTTTTTCAGGAAAATAGAACAAAAATACGGGTGTCAAGTAGTATTATCCTGAATTGATTTTTTTTTTTTTGAAAAAAAAACTTTTTCTCTGTGTTTGTATTTTTTTTAAATCAAAGGTGGTATATGCCAGCAAACTTAGTCTCTCAGCAAATGTTGATCTCTGTTGCTTTTCCCTCTGTGTGAAGCTTTTTCATTGCAGAAAGAGGCGATGTAGGAAAGTGATTTGCTGGAGGTCAACAAATCAATGGTAGGATCATAAGGATCATAATTTGAAATCCATGTTTCCTGTGCTGTGTATAAGTGCATGAGACACAAGGATTTAGTATATGATGAAGACATATGAGAAAAATAGGGAGATCTCACGGTGGATCTGCCTTTGCAAAACTACCATTAAACAGGAAATTAATATATATGAGGGAGATAGATTTATATTTTCTTAGTTCCATGTTGTTCATGTGGATTCTGTTTTTTAAAATATTGGAAAAATTCTTGAAGTTAAGAGTCTACAAAACATAATGCTTGTATATGTTTGGGAGCCATATGGGAGCTTCTCACCACAGCTGTATGAACTGTGGTGTGAGGCTGGGGAGAAATGCAGCACATATAGATCACAGGCACTCTCAGCATGCACATATTTAAATTGTGTGTGTGTGTGAGTGTCAGAGGGAAATGTGCCAGAGCTCCCAGCAAGTACGTGTGCATGCACTTCGGACACCAAAATGTTTCCCCATGTAAAAGGCTTGCTGCAACATTATGATTTAGATGTTTGTTCTTGGACTGATTCCTGCTGTTATTCACTGGAAACATAATCAATTTCTCCAAATTTTGTCTAGTCTTCCTTTAAATACCCAAGTGATGTAATGAAGATGTAAAGCAAGTCTTAAATGAAGTTTTTGTGGCACTTAGAAGAAAAAATTCCAAAATCCCTTTTTACAGCTTTAAAACTAATCTCTCCATTGCAAACTCATGCAGGCATGATATCACCTTTTGGCTTAAAATCATTCCATCTTGCCAAAGAGTGTTGCTACTCCTCACCTTGTAAATGCAATTTGATCTTCTCATGCAGCTCTAACAATAAGATTTTTTTTTTTATGGGTTGAAGGCAATCACAGAAAATAACAACTTGGCACAAGGGAATGTAGAATGACTGATAATTTTGCAGGAAAAAATATAAGTGCTTGGCTTCTGAGGCTGTAGGGCAGCAAATGTCCTTGCCTAAGGCATATAAACAAAACAGAGTTTCTAGAGGGTTTTTGTTTTCCTTCTCTATTTCTTAATTTTCCAAAGTTACTCTTATTGTTTTGGTATTTGGGGTTTGGGTTTTTTTTTTTTTTTTGCTAATAATTTTACCCTCATGAAAGGGTATCATTGTCATCACAGATTTTCATGTGGCAGGCTTCCTTCCAAATATTTGTTCAAGGGGTGCAAAAATCCATTCCAGACCTCTTCCTTGTTTGACTAATGCTTCTCTACATAGCTGAGAAGAACCCAGGAGCTACACCAAATGCTGGATCCTTTACTATATCCCCAACTAATTTAAACCTAACTCGGTCGCATCGTTACATGACACCGCAGCTTACAACTTGTATAGATACAAGTCCTTAGTCCTTGGTATGTCACTGTTAGTAAGATCATCTCTTTTAAGGTAAAAGAAGCAATGAAAAGGCATGGTAAATTATTTAAGGTAATATATGTGTCATGAGGGAATCTATGTCACTTAACAGCTGCTACTGACATTATATTTAATGCTTATAGTATTTTAGCACTGTGGCTGGTACTTGTCGGTTCACTCCTGCTCCAAAAGTACCCCTGCACAATTAGGTTTCAGATATGAAACACATCATGGCAGTGAAGAAAACGGTTTAGGTCCCCATACCATCACTGCCCTGGAAGACATAAGCTCTGAAAAACACATCTGAGTTTTGGAGAAAAGTGTGTTATAATGGAGCTGTACACAGTACTTGCCGATATGTGATAAACTGACATGGTCTTTAGAATTTATATTCCTAGCAAAGATATAAAATCCAGTACATAAACAGAAAAGAAAAGAAAAAATATAAATCTGTTTTTTCTATGTGAGCCTCTCACTTGTTTGTCAGCAGATATTTACAAGTGAAGGGCATAATTTTTTCCTGATTGTATTGATCATTCAAATTATATCCTTAAAACCCACTTCTTTGGATATCTCGGTTTCAAGAAATATCACTTTAAAAGTATAAATCAATTCAAAATTTGCCTCTGCAATCTGGAGCCCAGGATGGAATATATAATGTTCCAACTTTCAGCCTGCATGACTATTAGCATTAATTGCTTCCTGAGAATACTGCAAACAAGGCATATTAAGATTTCTTTTCTCCTTGGTAGAACTCTAACACTATCATTATGGAAAGTTGATATAAATTTTGTTGCTCTATGGGCAGAATTTTAAAATATTAGAATTTGAGCAAGTGTATTACAGGCTGTGTTCAGACTGCTAAGCATCATTAATATTTCCTGCATGTAGAAATATTTTTCCTCATTCTTTTCCCTGGTACTATAATGCTAAAAAACAATCAGTAAGATAAAAGTTGTCATACAGACCTTCCACACACAAAAGATGTTAACTATAAAGATTGTGAGAAAATGCTTAAATTTTCATCTAAAATTGTTACATAAAAGGAAATCAAAATATTATCACCCAAGTGAAATATCTCTTGTGTTACACTATATAGATGGTCCTGAGAAGACAGAAAGAAGTTTTCATTGTTTTTTGGGGGGGAAAAAAAAAAGGCTATTGTAATGCCATGGCATTTTATATAGATCAATTTCTGTGATCAAATATGGAATAAAAGATTCATACAAGATTCAGTCCAAGCACTCTACTGCATAATTTAAAAAACTAAACTAATGAAAATGCTTAGCAGTGTAAGTCAATCTGTGCTCAAAAATCACCTTCTTAAGGTGGAGCCTCCAAGCCTCTCCAGACTACTAATCTAGTCCTGAAAAAGAAATGTGACATCACTGCCCAAAACCTCACCCTCCCCTGCTAGTTCTGCCTCCAAATTAATGGGATTTTCAGCAAGTTTTAAAAGTCAACACATTTCATAAGGACTGGAGTGAATTCCAGAGTTGAAATTCTTCCCACAGAAAGACTTGCCAGGATCCAGTCTATATGCCAAGAAGACTAGAGTGAGATATCCTCTGCTGCTGCATTTTCACAAGCAGATAGCTGTGGTCTCGCTGGCACGCAGCTTCCAAGCCATTGACATTTTTGCATTTTTCAGAAACATCACACTGCACTCTGCCCACTGTTGGACAGCCAGCCAGTGCACACTAAGGAGCACTCTGCTCTTAATGTGTGGGTCACAGCTTTCTAAATTACCTTGTTTCTAAGCTGATAGGAAAAACAACTTTCTGAGGTGTAATAGTAACAAAAATATTATCTATCATAGTTTCTGTAAAAAGCATAACACCTGAGAAAAATAGTTATTCTTCTCTTTGGATGATCAAGCACAGTTTACTAGCATCTGAAGCTTTCTTTCTCTGTTGCTCCCTCCAGATTAGCACCTCACTTGGCATACTGAGACACAAAATCTTTGAGATACACTAGTTGTTCTCCCAGATCTACCAATATCCCTTCTGTTTAATCAGTGTCAGTATTTAGCTTACTGCACTCCACAGCCATTTCTTGGTCTGAGTGATGATAGTGAAGTGAGGGAATATTATTAGCAGTCTGTGAACACTCTTCTGCTGCTTTCTTTTCCCTTAAACATCCACATACCCATCCCTCTGGGAGATCAGAGAGACTTTGGTGGCCAAATACGGAGAATCCCTTTAGCAGAGAAATGACTTCAGCAATAATGACTGCAAGTATAGACGTTCCTGGGTATTCGTATTCAAGTGCACTGTGTAGGGTCTAAAGTTCAATGCTGATGATAAAAATGGTCATTAATAGTATTACTGTAATCATTATAATGTTAGATTTTTACGAATTCATCTGTGCCTTTAATAAATTTAAAGGAATAATTACAGGCACTTTCATATACATGAGTGTTTTAAGAATAAATCTTCTGAATATTTGATTTCTTGTTTTATTAAATGAAAAGTCCAGACTAATTAAAGAAACTCATAAGAATTTCTGCTTCTCCTCAAAAAGGGTTCAAGACAAAGAACTATTTCTTGTCCCTAAAATCTTTACTTATCATCTCCATATCCAAACTAATCCTCTGGAATAACGGCTATATTGTTTTTCTATACAGTATGCATTTAGGAAAGACAGAAAATATTAGTAGCTATGACTGGATCATTGTTTTGCAGGTTTGGCAGAAGTTATAATTATGTATTGCTGTATTTCCAGTCTAGATGGTACTCTTAAGGAAGTTAACAAATTAATAAATTGAATCCCTAAAAGCTAAGGGAGGCATGGGAAGAACCATTCCAGGATTAAGGAGCTATAAGGGGTAATGCAAAATGTTGCCATTTCCCCAAATCCATCCATTCTTTCTCCATTGGACATTTCTTGTGGAAGCTAAGTGTTAGAATACCAACCTCTTTGTTAGGTATTGAACATTTCAGGAGCAATTTAAACAGAATATTTCAATATTTCATTAGGAATGGATGGGTCCATCAGCAGCCAGGAAGGTGTTTGTTTTCCTGTGCCTGCACTCTCAGGGTTTATGTTGCAATTCTGGCCGCTGTATTGGGTATACAGTATTGCTGAATGTTGAGGAGGCAGAATAATCCTCAGTGGTGTTTCAGAAAAACACTCCCTAACTCTGAGAAACACTTTCAAACTTTTATTAATTTTCTTAATATTAAAAAAGATCTACTGTGGCATGTCTCTGAAGGTGTTTTAATCCATCCCTCTAAAGCGTGAGAACCACATTTTGTCATGTTAAAGCTGTTCACTAGGTTAAAGGTACACATTGATTGTCAGTCTATTTAAGTACCTATCCTTTCATTCTATCAGTCTAAATTTTATACAGAGTGGATTGAGGTGGATTGAACACATTGCATGTGCTCTGTTTCAGTGAGAATGAGTATTTCTAATAATCTGTAATATTTTGTCATGCATTCCGCATGGAGTATGTTCACATTTTCCAAGAATTTCTATAGTATCCAAACGTATTTTGTATTCTGAGATGTGTCCAATAACATTAGTTAGCATTAACAGGTCAGAAGTAACATTTTCCATTTATATATGAGAACATGAACAGCATTCTTTGAAAAGTAAAGCATTGTTTTTGTATTCTGTCACATTATCCTGTCCCACTGATTTGCATGTCCACTCAGAGCTGCACATTGAGATGCAGTGGCAGGGCAGGACAGCCCTCTTTGGATTAGTGAGGCATAAAAGGTTCAGGAATAATGCAATCAGTAACCAGCTGTGAACAGAATCATCTGGAAGTTAAATCCCAGTTATAATTGGACTAGCAAAGGTGAACATATAAGAAAACAATGAGTAAATAAGGGAATGGTCTTTCCTATAGTCAGATATGGGAAAAAGAGGACCATCTGATTTTTTTTAGAGTTGTTAGATCCCTGTCTGTAAATAGATGCACTCAAACTGATAGACGTGGCTTCAGAACAGGCTGTTATCAACCCAGTTTTGAAAAGGCTTTAGCTAATAGTATTTTGACACTGTTTTGACAGAGGGAGTTGGAATGGGTCCTCTCTAGCTTAGGGACTGATTGAAATGTTTCCCCTGAAGAGCAATGTATACTTCAAGCCACTTCAGAAGTAAGCAATTCTGAATATAAAATATTCTTTATTAAAAAAAAGACAGTGGAAAATCCATCTGAGCCTGGTGCTTTTCCAGTTTTAACTTTTGTGACTGTTATATTAAGTTTTCTGCTTTCCAAGGGCTACTTTTATAGAAAATAACAGAGAGAAATACCTATAGATATATAGAGAAATAATAAAATTGCAAACATCTGCACTGATTCCACTGAGTGTAGCATAAAACTTGTGAAGTCAGTCAGAGATTGTCAAATGTGGTGTTATTCCTGTCCAAAATAGCAACCATTTTTGTTTACCAGTTTTTTTTGGATAAGCACCCAAAAACTTGTCCTGACACACTCAGCCCAAAGGTGTTTTGAAAAAATTAGGGCAAATTTTGTCTCTGCTTTTGTAACTTGTTAATTTCAGGTGTGCATTAAAGTCCATAGTTCCTACAAGGAAAAGACCAATGTATGTCATAATCAAAAGCTTTGATTCCTACTATGCCAGCGTTTTACCACTCATGTAATAAAAACATGCAAAAGGACATCAACTAAGAAATGCATTGCTTGTCATCAAAATATTAAAGAAGGGTCTTTGAAAGCACTCTGAAAAATAAAATAAAGAAAGAAATAAAACCTGTGAAACTGCAGGGCATGTGCTACAAGTGCAGAGAATGGGATTACATTAGGTTGCAAAGTGGGAACAAACAGGGTATGTTTAAAGGGCCAAACCTCACTGCAGCACAAGATCTTTGAAAGTAAATTGTTCTCCTGAAAGTCATCCTTGTTTTCAGTTAGTTCCTGACAAACTACAAAGTAATTTGGGTCACTGTAGATAGACTGCATTGCAGGAAAGGCAGTGATCCTGAACTGCAGAGCTACACAACCTTCAAACAGAAGGTAGGCTCAGACCTGCCATAGCAGACTGCCTTACAGGTTTGTGCCATGGGAAGAGGCACTGGCTTTTCTGTGATGGAAATTGAGTACCACAGCTACATCACCATCATGGCAGAAACACCATGTGGCATCCGGATTTGCAGCAAGTAAATCAGATCATCCACAATTACTGGAAAACAGGAGCTTATCATATCTAGCCTCAGTGAACTGGACTTACATACTGAACTAACTTCATATCTGGAAGCACTTTTTTAAAGATTTGTTCATTTGAATGATTTTTATTTCCTTTTTTTTTTTTTCCCCATCTAAGTGGGAGTACCAGTCCCCCCTCCTTAGCATGACAAAGTCCTGTGCCGTAACTTAACCCCAGGTCCTTTGCAACATGCATCTCCCTCACACCTAACTCCTGGCCACTTCAGCAGTCAAAATGCTGATCAATTTTCCTCTCCCACTTCATTGGATTATTTAGATTCTTT
The DNA here is from genome assembly GCF_013377495.2 of Cygnus atratus. Lineage (NCBI taxonomy): Eukaryota > Metazoa > Chordata > Aves > Anseriformes > Anatidae > Cygnus > Cygnus atratus. The sequence continues at coordinate 3,193,011 of NC_066367.1, forward strand.
CTATTCGAGAAGGCATACTGAATTATTGGGTATCATTATCGCTAACAAAGAGACAGACCACCTGCAGTTACACAGCACTGAGATGAAAAGACAGCATAATTCAAGGCAGGTTTTTGACAAGCAAACTGAGCAGGTTCCTGGATCAATGAAATGGAAGGGACAGTTTCTCGAGCTCCACTGGAGAGCAGTGCCACACTGGCTGGCTCAGCTACACCAGCATAAGGACATACTCAGCAAATCCTACACTGCCCAGCAAATTGTTCACTGCCCAGAGCAACGACTGGTTCAACTTCTGCTTCCGCACTGCTCCCTGGCCTTGCCCAACAACGAGTTTTGACAGTTTCATGCATTCATGAATTTGATTCTTGCTCTTCCCAATTTCAGAGCTACTGGAATGCTTCTCTACTTGTAAAGTACCTGGGAGAAACATTACTGAGATAAGAGAAGGAAAAGAAAATTTGAACACTACTTATGCTGAAAAAAAAAGTGTGTTAACAGAAGAAGGAGACAACTGACAAGCTGTAGCTTTTAGACTGCTTCAGATATGCAAGCAAGTCACATTCAGCTTTCAGTCCCAGCATCTTGTAACATACTCAAAATTGAGCTTAAACAGAAAAAGAAGGCAAAAACAACTCTTTACAAAAATAAAAAATATCTCACAATATAACTCACAATATAAAATGTAAATACTAATCCCAGAGTAAGGGTACATAATCATGAGCAATGAATACAGTCGCTGGTCAGTCCTTTGATGCAACCAGCCTGGTCAGCAGCAGGCTGCTTCACTAGACATGCCCAAGTTGTAGATGAAGCAGCAATATGTCACACAATACATAACAAATCCATCAACACAGAGGGCTTGGAGAAAATGTGTATCGTATTGCACACAAAAAGTGGGAGAACTTGAGGTCCCCCTTCCACTCCAAAGACCCAGCTAGAGAACACAATCAGGTGAAAATAGTTCCAGTAAATATGCTGCAAGCTCGCCAGCAGAGTGCCTCTTACACTTCTTACTAGGGGACGAGAGCAACATCTTCAAAAATTTGGAAATCTTTCAAACAGCATTGAAAAGAAACAAGCCACTGCGGCAGTGTCAGAGCTGGCTATTGTGGAGCTTAATCCAAACAATATTCATTCAGAACAGGAAAGAGCTAAGTCCATTAGGAGACTGCTAGTGATTTATTTGCCTGTTTTATGGAGTCATGCAGTGGGTAAAGGTGGCTAATCTTGTTGGGCTCCATTAAGGAAGTCTCTTCAGGCTTCAGAAAGCCATGCATACCCACCTGGGCTTCACAACCAACATGACTGGAAATTTCATTTAATGTTCACAGTCTATTTGCATGGGCATGGAAGCAGACTTGCATTAATAATACCTGTATGAAGGGCCTAAAAAATCCTGGTCACATCATTAGACATGCTCCCTGGACATTTTTTCTGCATCAGAAAAGTCTCCTTACTACCTCCTTTATTTTTGTCACATCCACAATGTTTTTAATAATAGCTTTATAGTACACCTGAAGTCCATGGAGGAAGACATTTTTTAATTGATTCTTTTTCTTTCTGCTAGAGGAGAATAAAGACTTTTAAATATGTCTAACTGTATCTGACTTGCAGGGAGAGATACTACTCTTACACCTTTGAGGTATAAGATACAGAAAAGCAACCATAGGAAGATCATAGGCAGGATTTGCCTAGGAGAGGACGTGAAGTCTGGATTCATTTTGTCACCTATTAAGGAGACTTAGGACACTAAATCTGTACTTCTCACAATCCAGGATTTCCCCTGGAAATGTTTTACATATCCAAACAATCACACAACCAAACTAGTTAAGTAGAAGCTATGGAGCTGCAGAACAGCTGTGCCCTTCTCAAGGTCCTTTCAGGTTTATGGGAAAGGCTTGTTTTGTGAGAGTAATGCTTTTTTCCGAGTTTGCTTTTCTTTTTCCAGCCCAGAGAGAGATGGTTTTAAATTGTGAAAACACACTGTGAGGTTGTCAAGGGGAGGATGGCTGCACGCCAACAAGTACATCTCCACCTCTGAAAGATAAAAGCGGGCCTTTTCCATGGCTGAGTTGCTCTAACAGGTACACTCACTTAAAACCAAGAGCTGCTTTCTGCCACTTGCTCATGGCACCGCATCAGACACGGCTGGGGCTCCGGGTGCCCCCTTGCCACGGGTGTCAGTGCCCATGCCGATGGCAGCTCTGCTCCAGGGTAGCGGCATGGCCTGGGCCAGGCTGGGAGCTGCCAGTCTGGGCCCTTCCTGGGGGTCCCCCAGCATCAGCACTCAGCGCCACCGACTTGTCAGTGAAATCCAGACGTCCCAGCAGTTTGGGGGATCTGGTAATGCATGTGCAGCCTCACAGGAACACAGCTCTCCTAAAGTCTAGATGAATGAAAAAACGAGTTTGGCAGCATTCAAGCAATACATTTGTGAAGTCCTTTGGAAAGGGAATTCCAGTATAATTCAGCACGATTGTAAATACTCTAAAATGTGTAAGCCTAAACGGCAAAGGGAATTGTATACTGTAGTTTGTGATAAAAGTTCTGTGCAATGTACTGGTTTGAGCTGCCCCACTTACCCAATGCTCAGTGGAGTTAAGTAGTTAAATTTATGTGCATGGTACTGAAACTGTAAAGCTGAGTGTCAACCTCAGACCTGTTTTTTCCTAAAGCATAATAAAAATACCAGTGGAAAAACCCTCCCAAACCTCAGTCTGGTAAAAGGACCGCAAGTCAAGCAGAAAATTTAAAACACCTCTGGTTTTTCTGACAAGGCTGTCACAGCCCGATCTGCTGTGACAGCACGGGAGGCACAGCCTGAAAGCACATTGGGGAAGGGGTCACGGCCTAGGCCCCTCTCTTTTTGACAGAGGTGAAAGTCTAGGCACAGAGTGCCTGCTTGCACGTGCTAACAAGGTGGCTGTTCTGTGAGCCATCAAAGATGGAGGTAGGACATGAGGGCTTTCTGCCTCCTGGGAGGTCCCAAGTTTGCCACCATCCTTCTTTCTGGGCTGGAAGTTCTCTTAATTTCCCATTAAAGCTCTAGCTGTGAATGTACTTGCTTATCCTTAGTGTGAAAAAGACAGTACTAACTGTAACGTACAGCTCTCCCTAAATTCTCATTTGAGGGTTTCCAAAGCCATGGCATAGCAGTGGCTGACCTTTTCTCCCTCAGCCAAGGTGCATGAATTCGTTGTGTGACTTGGGTGAGCACTAGCAAGAGTCGGCCTGCAAAGCATAGTCCTTCTGACCACATCACATTAGAGGGGGGTCTAGAACCCCACTATGAACAAAAAGCCTCCCTAACTGCTGACCTAAACAGATGGAAGAGCTACACCTGAGTGGGTAAGACTGGCAGGCCATCTCAGGTGTTAGCGGTCTCTCGGAATGAGACAATGAGACAGGGTAAAGGAAACTGGCTGGAGTTGGGGATACTTTTTGTTCACAGACAGCTGGCTAGTGCTCTCTTTCTTCAGAAAGTTAGCACTATGGGGAGAAAGTGTTATATGCAAAGCTGGGAAGAGTCCCTCACCGTGCCAGGTACCCCAGGGAGAGGCTGTGAGGGTGAGTTACTATTTATGGCACAACCCTGCTTTTCCCATGATGTGGATGAGATAGGAGAATACATCGTTCCTGAGGTAGAGGCTTAACGAGATGGGAGATTGGAGAATGCAGAACTGAGTTGTCCTGGCTCTTTTGGGTTTTTTTGGAACATGTGAGGTTAAGGACAAGGTGAAGTTACTGGTGGGTATGTCTTCTAAAACATTTTAAGAGGGCCTTTCTTATGGGTGCGCTGATTTCTCTGTCTCTGATTGTGCATGGATAAGTTTTCTGACTACACCTGAAAAAGTTCTGAAGGTTCTCTGCAAAATAACCAAATAAATGGCTGTGTTGTGTACCCTAAAGTATATCTTGAGCACTAATAACTGTATCTGTATGTAGGGCTAGTCCCTTTTATTTTTTTTAATGTGTATATATATATAAAACCTGTCTGTCTGGCAAGTATCCTGAGTTCCCGCCTTTTTCTGAGGGACTTCCTGGAGCATTGAGTTTTTCTAAACAATTGCAGTATAACACCAGCAGACCTTTGTTTTCTAGGAAAACCAATGCCGTAAAGAACGGAAGCTGTGTACTGATTGCTGTAAGACTTCATATGAAATATGGGGAAAGGGAGATACTTGCATTATTTAAGCAAAGCTAGCTGCAATAAAGCCTCATGAGTGTGTTTGTGTGGGTAGGCCCTTGAGATGCCTCTAGCCTCCAGCTAGGAGCCTAAGAGATATCAACACATCAAAATGGAGAGCATGTTTTCCTTTCCCCACTGTCTCACTTTCTTCAGTTGTTGTTGTTTTTAATAGTAAGTGACTTTTTATTTCTGCTTTTACTGTAGTCTGCTCTTTGCTTTTACTTCTTCAACTGGGTCAGTTGCAATGCCTTTTTTCCCCCTTTAAAAAAAAGAAATAGCATGGAGTACTTTCAGTACTTCAAATTATTAGCAAAACTGTTTGTTCTTGTTTGACTCGGGTAGTCCCAGACTACTTTTATTTTGCATTCTTACCTCAAATGTAGGATGCAAAGTGCTTAATGTGTGTATTCTTTCCAAACACGAAACTGAAGTTTTTGCTGAAAAAGCGTTTTAAAAGCAAAAAACATACTTTTTTTTTTTCCTGTTTGACAAACTAATTGAGGAGTTGAGTCAATGTGTATTAAGATCTACTGATTCAAATGGGCACAAGGTTTTTGTGGAGGTATACTTAACTCCTTTTTCACTGTCTCAGGAATTAGATGGGTGAGTAAAATTTCAAATGTAAATTATTCAATATTTCATTGTCTCTTTTTCCCCACATCTGGAGTAAAAAGTTTAAATAGTCAATCAACTGAAAAGATTCTCCAGAGCTTAAAGCTAAGGCTAATATATTTGTGGTTTTGAATTCTTAATTGAAATGCATGAACACTTTGTTTTTACTTTATATGTTATTTATGTTCAGCTTTAAAAAAAAAAAAAAAAAAAGCTAAGTCTCTCAACATACATTTGTTTGTTTTTGCAACTCTGAATTCCTGAATCTGAATGTGAGATTTCCGGTGACTTGCAGCCAAACTGGGAAAGGGACATTCTGAATAAGATATAAATGTTTTACACTATCAGAACCCAAATACTTAAACTTTGAGGTTGTCACATATGTTGTTGTACAACGTGTAACAAATGCACCATAATCAACAAGAAAAACTAAACAGCTCAATGTACCAGGGTGGCAGAGGTAACTGTAGCTGTACGGGGGGGAGAACAGAGACAAACTCTGTTCAATTAGTGATGAAGACTGATGCATCAGGAGTGCAAAGCACATTCTGAAAGACAAATTTTCTCTTATTCCTTCTTACTACCCCCCACCCCTTTTTTTTTCTTGCTAAGTGTCTGCAGCTACATTTCAGAGTATCTGTACATACTTGGAAAGATTGGAAAAGTCTGTGCTGACATCAAAGGGATGACATACCTCTTGTCTCCCCTGCTTTAAGTTTAAATAAATAAAAATGCACAAACTGAAAAAATATATCTACTGCTTAAAGAAGTGTTAATACTGATGCCAGAAGGAGAAGGCAGACACTACCTAAAGGAAGAAAAAAAAATGAATTAAAGGTAGCTATGATCTCCTCTGATCTCACGCATCTGATGCTGGTTCTGACCTACCAGGCCAACCCTTGACCCCGAGTCCTCCACCTCCCAGTTGCATCCCTCACCAAAGGCAGCTCTCATCTTGTGCTGCCTTTATTTAAGCCCTTTGTATAAGGAAAGCCCTTATACAGCAAAGCCTCTGGGATCCTTCAGCAAGTCCTTTAGTCCTGCTGCAGTCACTCCCCAAGTTAAAGCTAAGCCTTTTGGGGCTGTCCTGTTGCACTGAGGTCACAGGAGTTATGGATTTCCAACAGGAAGGGCAGCCCCTCCTTCAGACTGAAAATGGTGCAGTGAACAATCATGTTTTTCACTTTGTATTTGATATTATTTCTCAATGCTAGGAATGTGGGTGGTACTTTCACAGCAACAGTCTCAGGAAAAGTAAATATGTATGTCAAATGCAATATGCCATTAGGCTTTTTGCCTCCCACTCCCCTCTCACCAACCCCCTGCCCCAATACAAACCATCAGGAGGAAAAAAAAAAATATATATATATAGGATAAGAGGAGACACCCCCCCATATTCTGGGGGAGTTATCAAATATATGCTTAGCTAACTGTTCTGACAACAATTCTGTTCTGAGAGTCTCAAAGCAGTTTTCAAAGCATGATAATGTTTTTATTTAGGTTTTACCTTAATAGAAATTCTTGGTGGCAAGTATACCTGCATACTATTTTAGGTAATGCCATTAGATATAGCAGTGACAAGTTAGCAAGCATGTAATATCCTAAGGCAAATAGATTTGTATGTTCTTTTTCAGACTGGATGATTGTCGCACTCTCTAAAGACATTTTAGATCAGTAAGAATGTCTCCTCAGGGAATCATAGTGATAACTACTTTTGACAAGTAGTAATAACAGAAGTTCAGTCCAACCATGAAATGAAAGACTCATGCTGAAGCCAGGATTACCGGTAGTGGACTGCAGGGGCACCGTAATTGCACACCACTCGGTTTAGCGATGGCACATCTGCCTTCACTCTGTCTGTACTTGTGAATTTAGAATTACCTGTTTCATAGTATCAAGCAAAAAGCATAATATTGATTTGAGGAGATCAATCGTAAGAGGCATTGTTTTAACTTATGAGTAGGTAAGATCAATCCCTTCCACAAAAAGCCATTGTATTTTATGTTACAACTTGAAATACAGGGAAAATTCCCAAATTCTCCATGTGACTGATTGACATCACTCCTATCTGATTATAAACAACTTAGAGGATCTTTCAGTAGCTCAGTTAGGTGGCAAGATTCCCCCAAGCAGGTGTTATCATTGTATCACGGTACTTCAGGGTTACCCTTTGCAATGATGACTCTCCCTCAGCTCTTCATTGTTGTTGCTACTTTACTGAGCCATCAAAGGCTATCGTTATTACACATTGACACGGAGCTACAGAATGGTTGATAAATCTACATTCAAGTTGTGTTTAAGATCAATATTATAGCAGTTACCATGCCAAATCGATATTAACTAAGTTGCTAGCTCCCAGTGCCTGATGTGCTGTAATTATTCCTCTTTTCACATAGAATATAGGAACCTAATCCAATGCTCACTGAAGTCAAGAGAGACTCTCATTGATCTCAGGCTTTGGATCAACCCTTGCTTGCTTTTATTTACTCATATTTGTCATAGGATTGTACAGAAAATTGCACACAACAGAAGGCCTGTTTATTTGGTCCCTACATCATGTTGTAAAGTATGTACTATGAGCTTCTGCTGTTGTTAAAGTTGGCATGAAGATGCTAACTTGCCATGGTTGGATTTTTGGACTACTTTGGTAGTGTTATACAGACAGTGACTGCTTAATACAGATTTTAAAGAAATTGCTTCAAAAATAATCCATAAATTCTGATGATACAGCACTTTAGGAACAACACATTTGACACAGATCAAGTAAGACTAATTATCAAAACAGACTTGTGTAATCATTTATGCTTCCATGTTTTAATTGAACAGTAGGATATTTCTTTCAAAAAGTGTGTTAATTGGGGTCTGCTCATGGGAAGGACTGACTAATTGAACTGGCATGAGCCTGATAGGTTTTGTCATTAAAATGTTAACTTTTAATATCAGTGTTACATTACAAATATTGTCTTTCTTTCAGTTGAACTAGTCTATCTGGCACATGCTAGCTCAATTAGTAGCTTGCTTTTGTGAGCAGACCCCAATTAACACACACGTTTCTTAAAGAAATACTCCACAATTTAAATTAGCACATTTACATTAGAAGTAATTATACTGGTTTTGGTTGATAGTTGTTCCTAATTTTTGTGATGATTAAATATGCTTTAACGGAAAATAACACTTGCTGATTAATTAGTCAAGTCATACTCCATTTTTGTAGATCTTCAAATGTGGAAGACAGAAAAGCTAAGCTAAGACCATAAATGGGGGGAGGACATTGTTTATAAACAATTTCCCCACACAATAGGCTGCTATCTCGTCTCCCCTGTGGTATACTAATTTTTTTTTTTTTATGACTTGTTTCTGTATATATGGCCTAACTCTGACCTTTGAAGCAGAACCAAGTGAGGTAGCAACTAATTCGGACACCTCAGCTGTAAGATAGGTGAGCTCATTATCTTCTGTGAGTGAAAATACCTAAAAAGGCATCCTTGGCATAATGCAGATATGACGATGAAGGTCTAATCCAGAATGTTAGGGGAAAAACAGGGAAAGCAATGAGCTGGAACAGACAAAAGTGTCTAAGCTCAGCCCTCCTGCTCATGAAGGAGTCTGCTCTCAAGTAACTGTTTAGGGGACTAAAGAAATGGCTGTAAGCTCTCTAAATGTGTATTTAAGAAATATATGAAGAACCTGATCAATCTGTAGCATAGGCTCTTTGCTGTCATTGACTTTCCACATGACTTGAAGTAAACCATGCTGAAAGTTTTATGTTTGAGTAGTATTTCTGCTGTGACAGAGTTTTTGTTTTAGAATAAAGAAACGTTTCAGGTTTAAAAAGGTTTTGGTACTATAATCCATATAAAATATATGAAAGGTTTTTTACAATTTGCATTTACGTTTCGAAGGGATCATTAAGCATCATACCCATATGATGAGTCATTAAATCTTCCTACCTCTCTGTGACTCACCTTTAAAGCATAACTTGTGGCTGGCCAGAGCATTCCTTCCCAAAAAGGCATCCACTCTTCAGGAGATGCAATCTAACGTTTTGCTTTGGAGTGTGTTTCAATGATTAATCATTCTCATTGTCACAAAACTGTCTAATTATCCACCTGGACTTTCTATGGCTTCAGTTCTTGACTTCTGAATCTATCTAATTGTGGTGGTGTGGTAGGGATACTTTACTCTTCACCACTGGTTATTTCTCCTTGTTTCAAGAGGTGATACACTCTCAATGTTCCTATAAAAACATACTTAGTGTTCTAGTGTCCCTCTGCAGAGCTAGCAGGAATACCTATCCCTAAGATAGGGAGGATAAACACTGTCATGCTGAGAGTCCCTTCTGTTGTACCTCTACATCTTCAATCACTGAAATGTTTGTCTTTGAAGTGTACGTATCCAGTGAAACAATGGTTCTGTGTTGTCAATCCATTTCTAAAAACAGCATTCTCCAGAGCTCCTGTACATCTGATATTTGGAGTTCTCTTAGATATTATGTGAACAAGATATTTAAATATATATATATATTATAACCTATATTAAACCTGACTTGCATAAACTATAAGCTTTGTCAAAACTCATCTGAAAGAAGATGAGAAATTTTGGTGAGGGCACATGTAATCAGGTTATAGCTGAGTGGTTCTGTTTTTCTTAACGCTCCTCTATGTAATGGCTGTGAAAAACAAGAGAATGCTTTTTTGAAGTGAAGCATCTGTTATGAACAGGCATGTGTGCCATGTAGTACAACATCTGACAGGAAGCCGTACTTCAAAAATAATGCAATCCTCTGGAGACTTGTCCAGCAAAAGTATCACTCAAGGTCACTGCAATTCCACCTGCGCAGTGGTACACACAGGCTGGGAGCTGCTTCAGAGGAAAAGTTGTAGGATCACATGAGAGCTATGTTGCTTCTAAAAGCAGAATAACCTTTTTTTTTTAATCTAGCTCAGGGTAAATGTACATAACAGTAGTGGAGAAATGAAAAGACAGATGAACAAAACAATTCCTTCCCAAACTTAACAACTCACTTCTGGAAATAAACAGAAAGAGCTTTATGTCATACAGCATGAATCTTGAAACTATACAGTGTATTCAAAGAATATGGTCTGTGGTTTTCTGTATCTGTATGTGCTCAGATGTGTTGTTAACCGACGGCACGCAGGTAATGGAGAGTCAAATGGAGGATCTCCAGAGATGTATGCACATATCAGAGTTAAAATTATTATCCTTTAAATCGTGGTAGTGATAGCATCAATACGGTGCCACAAGTATGTTAAGGCAAAGAACAAAACACAGCCTACTATCACAGATCCTGTGGGGCTCAGCTCAGGTGAACCTGTAAAATAAGTCATCTTTTAGCTAAAGAGGAGAAACATGAATTCAGCATGGTATTGAGGCCTATTTTGAAGAAGAGTGCTTTTAATTTCTCCAAGTACTTCAGCATTTCCTTAGCTGTGCTCTCAACCTGTGACTCAGGAGAGGCTCACTGCTGTGTTTGCTCAGTCAGTGTCCAATGTGCGTGGGGGCTGTAGTGCTGCTATATGTCTCATTTCTGTGCCATCACAGGTAAGGGAAGAGTAGACACAGAAAAAGAGTGAAAATAATATCTAAAGACCCTGTTACTGAAGAATCTGCTTGTACTTCTTGTGAAGAAGAGGTTACTGCTCCCAGTAAAGTGATAACCCAAAGCCACTTGCAGAGCTCTGTGCATCTGGGACACGCTGAGAGGAGTTCTGTGCACTGTCACCCAAGTTTCTCAGATGCACTGCTTTCCTTCCCCCCATGTGCTTTGTGCTGCCTGTTAACAGTAGAAATAGTATCACACTTCAAGAAATAAAAAAAAATGACAACTTATGGCCAGCCTGCCTTTTCTCTAGGAGGATTTTTTAGCTTTGCAAATGTACGTATTATTTAATGCCTTAAGATGGAGTTCATTATTCAACTGGAAGAAAAAATGCTGTCAATAGAAGATCACCCTAAAGCCAACAAGCAGGACTTGAATTCAGTCAGAAATTTGAGTAGTTTATATATGATGGTGTGCATTGGCAAGAAGCTGTATTGTTACATTACTGAAGGTGAATTTGTGACTGGAAATACCCCCAGATGCAATTTCCTACTCAGCAGTAGATTTTAACAAGGACACAGCTTAGGTGACTGAGGAGGTCTTTTCCCAACTCTATAATCTGTGTTTCTAAAGGGGAAAAAATAAAAAAAAAAATCCTTTGTTCAATTAGGTGATAAATTAAGAAATGAGCACTAATGCCATCTTTAAAAGACTGTAAGCAAGGGATGGCTATGATATTAACCAACATATTAATGTGTTGTTCTGTATTTAAAAATTTTAATCTGAGTTTAATTGATAAAGATTCACTTCGTATTGGAATCAATGAAAAGGTTTGAGGGAGGAAAAAGTACAAAATGGAAGAATGGGGCTTTCTAATTTGTTGAGGTCAAGGTATTTTGTGACATAGCATTTTTCTAATTCCCATATAGTCAAATTCCCAAGAAGTCTGCTGCTGTTTAGATATATCTAAAACTTCCTGCATGAAAGACAAAGGTGTGGAGGCATCCTTCAGAAGGACTGAGCAATTTTTTTAATACTGATCAATAGGCAGGGTTAGTTTCTTCAGTAATCTTAAGATACCTAGAATGTAATGAATATCAAATAAAATGTGTAACCATAGGCCTCAGATGAGGCCTAATAAATCCCTGTAGCCTTGTTCGAAATAGGTTATAACACTTCCGTGTTTGTTTTTGAGTTTAACTTGCATCTCCTCATAATGTGACTGTAATCCCCCAAAGCCACAATGGTGTAAGAAATCTACCCTGAGTAGGGAGCAATATTTTGTCCTAATAATGCCAACAACTGTCTTCTAACATTTAACCATGTAACAAGGCTTAAAAAAAAAAAAAAGAGAAGCAGCGTGTACACAGACAACTGAAGTGTGACCATCAGGCAATCCATTAGATAGCCATAATGCACACAGCTGGAAGTTTTTTTTTGAGATGGCATTTGATATCATCATTGTTAGCCTTCATATAATGCAATATTTATTACAGTAAGGGAAGAAGGGAGTATTTTTAGCTGCATCTTGAGTAACTTATCTCCATGGCAACCCCTTACTTTCCTGCCCTGTTGCTGCTCTATAGAATGTTGTCACATTAATAATAAATGGAACACATCTAACACATTTGGCTGCTGCTTGGCTCCCAGCCACATATTTCTCTTGTTCCAGTTGAAGGGTTTGCAAAGCTTAGGGTCCATAAGCAAATTTCATTCATTTTGTTTCTTAGAGAAAATTGCCTTGGATTATATTAAAGCACTCAGGAGGTTTCATCAATGTATGCATTGTGTTTGTTGGGTTGTATTTTTTGTTTGTTTTTGTTTCTAGTTCCACTTGAAAATGCCAAGGAAATCCATGAACAAATACAATTAGAAAAGCTAGAAACCCAGCAGCTGTGGAGTAATTCTATTTGACTTACATTTGTATGGATAAGAAAACAGCATTTTTTAAAATTGCTTATGAGGAACCCCTGTGACATGTTTTTGAAGAACAATACTTTCATTAATGGTAACTTGAAGCAAGCAGCTCTCCAAGTGAGATCTTAGACTTGCTGATCATGTATGCATGTATACAAAAAAGCAGCTGCAAGCAGTCAATCCTCATTTTGTGGTCTTAATATAGGGATTTCAGATTTGGCAAATGCTTGTTATAAAGGTGAAAATAATAGACAAAAGAACGTTGGATTTCATCTGTAATTGGTCATGTTTTTTCCCCCATAGATTCTAGCACTAGTGAACAATACAATTGCAATGTGCTTTCAAGTTCACATACTAGGGCTTAAAATATTCCCTGCTTGGCATGAGAAACTGTTTGGAGCACGTTCCAATGGCACTGTACAAAAGTACTTAAATATTACATATTCATATCTAAACAACAGTCCCAATTTCTTTTGCCCAGTCTCCATCTCTTCTCAACCCTTATTTTGAAATCTGCATGAAAGAGGACAATTAGAGCTGTGTTTGTTGTATTACGTGATTATGTGATCTCTTTATACAGCCAACCTTCAGTTTCTTTAACACCTCAAATAGACACCTCCTTTAACACCTCATATGTGTGCCAATAGAAATAAGGACTCCATCATTATTCATGGAACACCTATTGCATTTTAGTTTGCGTAATGTTATGAATGATAAGTAGCTGGTCTTGGATCATGTATGCATTGATAAAATTTCCAGCTATCTCCCTCAAGTTCAAGACATGAACAATTTTTATTTTTTGTATGTTTGTTTATTCAGGATCTCAAAACAAACATTCTGCTGTAAGTTAAGAAAAGAGAAGAGCATCCCCAAAATTTACAGAACTGCATTTAACAATTATTAGTTTATTAGTTGGGAATGCCAGTCATAAACATGATGTTGCTACTCCCAGAATTTATAAATAAGGGAAAAGAATAGTTCTCAAGTTCTCAAACACTACTGAAGAACTGGAAGTTTCTAAAAGCCTGATCCAAAATACTTAATAGCAATCCCCAGGAGCAATATTACTGACCTCTGAGCTTTGAGTCAGTCTCTACTTCATGAGGTCAAAAGTCTGTAAAGTTTTTACTCCAGATGCTTTCTCTTTTTTTTTCCTTCCCTTCCTGTAAAATGTCTAAAAAAAACTAGAAGCCCTCATGCAGGGACATTTCTTTCTTTTTTCTTTTCTCTTTTTGTTTTTTTTTAAAATCTTAAACACATACAAGGAGTCAGTTTGCTCAGGGAAAGTAAATAGTATCTTTTTTTTTAAAGGGGGCATTAAACAGTTCTGAGTCTCAAATTCAGTAAATACTCTAGCATTAGTACTATTTGTATTTGGAGAATCCTGCTTGTAACACAATAATGGCGGTACTACCTTTAAGAGAAACATGCTGTGTGTATGTAGAACCCACTGCTTCTCAATCATAGTGGCCCTGTTTAGTAAAAAGCCCCACTCCTAGGACTTCAGACGTTCATGCTTATTTAATGTAGAACTGGAACTTGCTTGACATCTGCTGAAAGTCCAAAAGATGAATAAATCTGGAAAGAGACGATTTTCTCTCTATCGGAGCAAGTTGCTTTATAGGATAGGTGTGCTTCTGAACTTTAAATGAGGGGCTTTGGGCTGTGTAGTGTAGTGGATAAAATAGGTAAATAAAGTAGGCAAGTAGATAAGAAAGGTGAAGTCTTACAGGATGCTCATCTCTTGAGCAGCTGGAATTCAGACTTCTCAGTTGCTACATTTAGCATAGCAGAAAGTCATGTTATTAATTAGGGAAATTTTCTAAAGTGCTATGAATATGAAACTTTATATGTATAATTGCTATTAAGGTGATTACATGTTAATTCTTGGTTCATCTTGGCTTGAGAGAAATCTACAGTCAAAAAGTTCCTATAATTAATTTTTAAGGGATAGATTTCAAAATGAACTGATTCTTTCATCTAGGACTTAGTGAAGAAGAGAAAAAAGGAAGATTATTTCTGTTCTAAGCTTTGTGATACTTTCTGGGAAGACCAGGATTTTTTTTTTTTTTAAGGAAGCACTTGTAACTGAGGCATCATCTTTTAACAGTTTTGCACCTGACTTCAGTGCAGTGAGAGTCTGGCTGTATAAAACAGGAGGTCTGACCTCCACGTATGACTCTTGGTTACAGGCTGCATTTCCACCTCACTTCTAGTGCTCTCCTTCAGCCTACAGGCACTGTTATAATAGGTTTGAAAGTGGTTGCAGTGGCTGTCTACATTGTGGAGTTCACTGTTTGACTACACTGGATGAGGGCAAAAAGCACGTCTTATTTTGAATATTTTATTAAATATGTTATGCTTAGTTTATTAAACAATGTCTTCTCAGAGAACTCTAGATATTTGAAGAAATTCTTTTCATCTGTGACATTATGTATTTCCCTGATTTTTACTTGATTTTTTTTTCCCTCCCCTACGTGTCACTTAACTAAAAATGCTGACTGGAAGCCAGAACCTCAGCATCAGTACAGGAGCTTTAAAGCTGAGATTACTGCATTCTTTGTGCAAAAAAGGTCTCTTATTCTACATGTAATGCTGCAGATTTGGAAAAATGCCATGAATTCTTCCTATGCTACATGTGTTTCTATCCTTTCTTAGTCATTGGAGCACAGTACTGTACAGTAAACTAAATCCCAAAGACCGCCTTGAGCCTTTTGCTGTTTCCATGATTTAATTCTCTGTAGCTTACTGGCTCAGGTCCTATCTGAGAGCAAGATAGGAGTAAGCAACGTCTTTATTTTAACTGTTTCACTAAACACAATTTTCCTTTGTCTCAAGGGCACCGTTTTTACTCATTTTATTCTTGGAGTTACCTTTCATCAGGTATATAATGAGCTACTTTAGATTCAGAAAGAAGAGACAGCTCTGCCTGAAAAACAGTCATTAACTCAAAAATTTGGGGAGGGCTCCAAGCTTTCCGCGGTGTGATTTTTCCATTTTCCTGTGCTGTTTCCCTGTTCAAACCTGATCCCTGTAAAAAGGGGGGGGGGGGAGGGAAGGACAGTAAAAACTGAGCAAGTATGAGACATACATGCGTTCTTTGTGGTGAGATGATCGTACTCAAGCTTTTCACAATTGTATTTATTTTTCACTTTCTCATTTACTGTACACCTGTCCCATGCTGGCATGGTTCTTGGATGATTCTCACTTTCAAAGCCAGATTTGTTCTTACTAGCACATGATAAAAAAACATTTCCTGCTCTTAGTGAAATGCAGCTAAACAAAGATGCCAGATGGGGTGTACTTATCAGCTTTTTTAGAGTAATAATAATCTTTGCTCTAAATAAATAGCTTTAACAGACTATAATAATAACCTCTTGGCCAGCATACCCCAGGTAAGAAATAGAAGGTCCTCCAGTACTTCTGAACACTGAGATTTTTGATATCGATCTAGCTGAAGCTTGTAGCATAGTCGTTGGTATAACTGAAATAACAACATATGATGGGTATACATGCAGCTTCAGACAACTGCTTGCACGGGAGTGGTGTAGCAGCTTGTCATTAATAGGTGGGATTCCAGTCTGACTCATATAGGAGATCTGGTCCAGGCTGTGTGTTTTTTTTTTTTTAATTAAAAAATAAAAATAAAAATCAAGCTTTGCTGCTGTTTATATAGCAAGGGTTAGTTTTTTTTCCTATATAGCTTCTGTATATTTGTGTTAAATTGATCACTCCACTTTCTCTTGCTCCCTCTGCATACACTTATATACTTTAATATGTCTGTGTACATGTGTTTATATACATTACACTTCATAATATGTAAGCAGTGAGTTAATTCATGGTCAATCCATGTTTTAATGGAGAGTTAGTTCCATATAAATATGGATTTTGAATATTTTAAGATTTCCAGTATGTACTAGTACATCTAGACTTCTTAAAAGTAGCATGTCTGTTACGTGCACAACAACTTATACCTAAACATTTGACAGATGCAAGCATGCAGCCTTGGTAGATGAAACCGTGTGCATCTGGAATGTCCTACTGCTGAGAATAAGGAGCTATTGTGTCCTGTTGAATGTACAATCCTGAACCATCTAAGCTGCTTGTTTAAGGTATGATCTAGGGAAAGAATTTGGCTGGGCGATTAACTGCAAGGATGTGATTACAGCTTTTGTGAGAACATTTGTGTTATTAAAATGATACTTCTGCTTTTTCTGTGCTACTTGTAACTCTGCTTGATGGGATATTTGCATTCTATGTAATTCAAGCATAGTTACACAGACACAGAATGAGTGAACCAGTGTTTTCCTGTAACAGTTTAGCTAGACAATGTGACATAACTGAGTTGTAAATCAGACTTCAGCCTTAATTCATCCCAAATGTTCACTTCCTCAGTTGTTGCATGATTTCTTCTTTTCATTGTGGTTTGTAGAATATGTAGAAACAAACATAAGTAATATTTTGGGGAATATTTAACTGCTCTAAAGAAAACAAAAGAAATGAGTATACACTCATCTGAGCGCATACTGGTTCATTTAAATGTGCTCTGAACTTGCTGATTATCCTTTTCTTTGTCTTGAACTGTGTGACTGAGAGCAAGATCAAGCACTTGCTCAGATCTGTATTGCTTGCTTTCTTAGAGTTTGCTATTGCTATTGCCCTGTTTGCTATTGCAGAGACAGTCCTCAGGTGCTCTGCTAGGAATTTTCTCCCCTTTTGAGGCCTCTCTTTCAATCTCTTTCCCCTAGCAGACAATCAATTCCTAATTCATCACCATATCTTTTATGAAAAAATTGGTTCAGTCAAATTGGTAAATTATTAATTATTCAACCTTCCTTATAAGAACTATAAATCCTCAATGTATAAATACACTTGTCTTGGTAGTGGCATTGAAAAACGTCAGCCAATTCTATAGCTGTCTCTTCCAAACCTTGGCTTGCCCTCGCAAAAATCAGTGAGGTCTGTATTAGCTGTCCCACCCATCACAACAAAGCTGAATAAATCTGTCCCATGCTAATCTTTATTGAACTTTCCACTGTGAATGATTCTACATCGCGTGAATCCCTTCAATATCAGTGCGCGTAAATTGTGTCATCAAGGATATGGCAGTACAGAAGCAATTAAAAGAGCAAACAGAATAATTCAACAACTTAATTTGTGTTCTGAAAAGGCTACAAATGAAGCAACTATGACAAAATCAAGAACCTCTAAGAATTCAATGTTATTGATTACAATGTTATCACATATATATGTTGGGAAAGGTAAATCCTCACCTAAATACAGCACGTAGGGAAGAGGAATCTCGTTTGCTTTTGCTTAGTTCTTACATCATACATCTTTTTTTTTTTTCTGAATTCCACCACACATCCTTTTTATAAAGTTTTCTGATTGTGATTTGAATCTCATGGTCTCATATGAAGACACATTCATAGTCTCACGTGTGCTACACTGGGCAATATGCATGTTCCCTATGCCAGTCTTATTCACGTTCCATTTTCACATCCCTCAGGATGTTGAGCATGGCTACAGATGTCTCCAACTCCTTTGACAGACTGTTAAAAGGGAAGTACAGCTGTGGCTTATTGGTCAAGTATTCCAAGAAAGACTTTTGGCTGTTTTTCAGATGACACTGTATAATTATAACCACGTCAGTAAAAGGAGGTCAGATCTATCTTTCAGTCATGCTTTATTATGGTGGAAAGACTTTGGAATAATGCTCATGTGGACACAACACCCAATTACTGGTTATTGATCTGGCATCATTCCATGTCAAATCATAACTTGATTCTTTTGCACTGTGATCTGTCAACTGTGGCACTTCTATCCTTTTGTTAATATCCCTTTTGTTAGGAATTTGTAGAGTAAATATTTTGGTTACTCAGTAATGGGCATCCACAGATGTGCTTTGAGGAGGAAGGAGTATATTTTCTCAATTCCCAATGGGAGAATATCCATGAAGCATCATCTCCGCTTTTACCACTCCCAGAAATGGGATGCACACTTTAAGTGTAAAGTAGTATGTGCTCTCTTGGCATAGGCATGTTGGTAAACAGTAGAGGGTACAAACTTCTTCCCTATTTCATGTGAGGTTTATTGCAACTGATGTCTTATGGCCAAGGTTTTCAAAAGTATGTAGCGTTAGAGGAAGTAGCTTGGCAAAGCTTAGACTGCTCACCTCTACCAGTGAGTTAAGTTTTCCTAAAAAGAGTAACTTTTAAGGGATCTTACTTGTGACATTCCAAATGCAGCCAAAATACTTCAAAATGTCAGTATTCTCCATATGTTCAGGTGAATGTATTGTTAGCATAGTTACAACACTTCACTCTTCTGGAAATAGAAACCTGCATCAACTTTCCAGAAAACTCGGTGCTGAGAACTCCAAATGTAGTATTTAATTTCTTATGTGGGCTGTTTTATCATGTTATTCTGGAAGTAGTTCCATGGGTGGTGGGGTAGGAGTATGTGTGGATAGAAAGAGCTGAGTTTTTGTGGATCTATTTATAGTATTCATTAATTGATTTTATTCTAGTGGTTACCCTCCCATTAAAATCTATTTGAAGCTAGAGTGCTCTTGCCTATTAAGCTATTCGCCAAAGGTTTTAAATTACTTTGATAGTTTAAGGCAAAAACAATGAGATGCTAAGAAATGAGCATATTTTTATAAAATTTTACATTCATAATTTCTCAGCCTGTAATATTCTTTCTAGATTGGTTCAGAATCTCCACAAATCGTGAGTAGGAAAAGGCCATTGAAATCGGAACTAGCTCTTGCTATCGAGCTCAAGCAGTTTCTAGAATTCAAAATGCCATGTTTAGCTTGTGTCCTGCTCAGTGTGTAAGTTCATTATAGTTATGTACAGAGGACTGGAAAAAGGGTGTTCAGGTGAAGATGAACAAGTAATAACATTTTTTAACTTAAAAAATAAATTAGATATGCATGTGCCTTTCTGCATTAGAGCATGTGGGAACACAGAAATGATGGTGCCTTGCACTGTTCTCCACAAGTGCCCATGGTCCTGCTGCTGAGCTGTAGTACCGCACAGCCCTGCTTGTTGGCTGCTGGTGGGTGACCCAGAGCAGAATGGTGCAACATGAGCTGTGGAACTCTCTGTGCCTGAAGAAGCAGCCTTTGCCGATGGCACCCAGGTGATGCTGATAGTCTGCAGTGACACAACAGCTCTTGTCCCTTGTGTTGGTGATTCCTGGGCCTGGCTGGCAGCAGGTTAGCCTGGTGTTACAGGTGCTTTAGCTTTGATTTTTTTTGCCTTCTGCAGCAAAATTCCCATTCTGCTTTGCAGCTGCATTTGATTTGGAAAAGTATCTTCAATGTCCTTTAATGAAATACCTTTTTATGAAGATATCAGGGGAAAGTATAGTTATAAACACTTTTCATGACAATATAAATTCACACATTTTTCATGCTTCGTTGGACTGACTCTGCAAGATCAGCATAAAGCCATCTAGAAGACTATGTACCTTTAGCATACCGATAATATTCAACAACTAGATAATAACATTGGTGACATTTGCAAAGCCTCAGAGACTTAGGCCTTTTTTTGCATTGACATTAACAGAAATTAGACATCTCCACTTCTTAGGCAGTACTGGTCCAGCGACCTTTCTCTTCTTTCTCTTCTTTCTCAGAAGAGTACTTTTGCCTGCTCTTTGTGGCAGCTGTAAGAAAACAGCAAAATACTTGATTTTCTTGTCTCTTCTCATATTTGTCTTAAAATAGTTTTCCTTTTAAAATGCTTGTCAGAAAGTGTTGCTTTGTAGACTTATCTGATTGCTAAACATGTTGAGCATTTGAGCCTTGGTTTCTGATTAGAGCTGACCAGAGAAGTAGAAGCGTCAGATGGAAGTGACGAGGTGTCTGATGGTTATTTATCCCTGCCTTGCAAAAATGTATGTATCATATTCTGCTGCTCATGGAAGTCAGCAGAACTGGCCTCTGCAAACTCTCTTCCCTTTAATCTGGGAGTACTCCTATCCACTGCAAAAGGCTATTTATATTTCATTATTCACTACAAAGGTAGAAGATTGACAACTGTGCAGTACTATTTTGCCGTAATTGATCTTTTCAAAGCACTTTGGCTTTCTCTCAATATCTCAGCCATTTTTTTACTTTACTTTCCTATTGCAATAGGAATATTTTGTCTTTTTTTCTTAGAGAAGTGGGGATCGAGGTATCATGTTTTTAACCACAGATTGCCTTTATTCTGCATTTATTCTGATATTCAATGTAATACTAATGGAAGTACCCTTCTGGCAGGGTGAGCCACGTTATCAGTAAATGCGTAATTGACTTCTCTACTAAATCTGAGGGAACAAAAGGGACTTGGAGATCAAGAGCCCTGTGCCTATCTGTCAGTGCCTCAGCCTGTGATCGCTGCTTATGCTGCATAGCTCTTTGTGTAGCTTGCATTTGAGGGCTAGGTTGTAGCTTGGTCAACGTAAGTGGTAAATGACTGTGCAATTGTATCTCATGCTGTTAATCATCCTACCTGCATCTCTACTTAAAAAGGCAAGGAAAGGTACTCTGGTACTCAGCATTGTAGATGTACGCGAGTCTGTGAAAGAGAGGGAATGGGCAGAAAGAGGAGAGCGGTGAAAGTTCAGTACTTTGCAGCCAGCGAGGAAGGACCATGAAGGCAAGACTGAAACACTTGAGCTTTTTGTTCAGTCATTTCTACCAGGGGGAGGAGACGGATCAAGAAAGCATTGTATAAATACAGTGAATGCAATAGGATGTTCTCAACACACTGTTTTAAATAGGAAGATCTCAATTGTTTAGATATTTTAAGGATTTAAATTACTTGGCATTCAAAACATTAAATGATCTCTCATATTACGAATCAAAAGACAGAAGGGAAAAATACAACTTTTATATAATACTATTCATCATGACAAATGATCTGCATCAAGGAACATAACATCCTGGCAGAGCTTCAAGATTACCCAGAGGAGAAGCAATGGACAGGCTGTCGAGCCAAAGTAATTTCAGAAACAATTCCACACCTTATTTATCCCTAGCACGGTGCAGCAAAGCTATGAAACTACCTAGCACAGTCACTTTGTGCATTTGTTTAACCTACTGACCTTAACTCTCATCCTCCCCGAAAGTCCTGTGTTTCTTGGGGGATGTGAGGGGGATTTCTATGCAGCCATGTAAACAATAAGGTATAAAACCCTTTTCCTGTTAGAGATGACCTTGTTTGCAACTCTGGAGTTGCAAAGACAGTGCCCACCGTGCATGTGGCACCAGCGCATGGCTGCCACAACACCCTGCACCATCTCCCCCAGCATGCACAGAGATTTGCTGCGGTGACCAAGAAGTGTGAAGGAAGACAGAGATGTGCTGGAGGCCCTGGGCTCAGCTGGTGGTCAGTGTTACAGCAAACCAATGTGATTGATTATGTGAGACTTAACTGGTCCACAGTACATGATTATTTCATTTCAGAACAGAAATCCATTTAGTTCCTATTTTCATAACTCCAACCAAATGGTTAACTCCTTCCAGCTGCAGGCTCCAGCACGCCTGTCTCAAAATCTAGCCAAACTTATTCCAAGAACCTTTGCTTGATTGCTGTGTAGCTTTGGAAGGCAAAGATCTCTGTTCATATTAAGCATATGCATATACAAACCAGAGATTATACTGGATCTAAAAAAAAAAAAAATCTTGGCTTAAAACTAACAATGAAAACTATCTGTTTTCATGAAACCCTAATTTAATCCCCAGTAAGTGCTTCTTCTAATTTGATCAGAGAACTCATGATTTCATATATTAAATCCATTTACTCAGTATTCTTAGCACTAAATGATGTGACTTATCTGCAGGAGTACTGAAAACTAGAAATCTTGTTTATGTAAGTCAGTGTGGTATAGATGGAATCATCTACATAATTTATCCAAATTACATACATTTTACTCATCGGTAACAGGGTTTGGCATTATAGTGAGGGCCACAGAAGAAATCCTCATGTTCTTAAAAATGACTGCCTGTCCAGGCAGCAATCATGATATTCAAACACTAGTGCTGCGTTATGTAGCAGATGCCAAGACTGAGCCTGAAGTGTATTTACAGTTAACTCTTTTAGGGCACATGGACAAGGCAAAGCAACTGCTGTGTTAAAAACAAGACTGGAGTTAAATGGGAGAGTACTCTAAAGGTCATAGTGGGCAAGGGAAAGGTGTGTGTGACACCTTTTGTCACATACTACACGTGAGTTTGCTTTGTTTTGTACCTATTTTAACTTCTGTTTGAACAAAAGCCAGCTTTAGAAATTGGGCCTTTGAGTAGCTTCTAGCGTGCTTACTTCAAGAATGAAATTGCTAATTTCTCCTTAAAGCCCTGGCCAGGCTGGTGTCCTGTTGCAGCTCCATCTGTATTCATAGCGTATGCGAGGAGCCCTGGATCGCAGCCCCATGCTGCTCCAAACCTGTTCTGGTGCTGCAATGGTGGGCTGAAAGCTGCCTTCTGTTCCACTGGTACCCCCTGTTCTCATGAAGTCTGCAACATATTAGAGGTCTTCAGTTGTCAAGTAGTCCTTGGGAGATTTAATTACAAATGTGTCAAATCCATCACATAATTGCATAAGTTGTTTAAGAATCCCTAGTGCTGGAAGCAGTCCTCTCACAGTGGTTCACTCTTCGTGTGTTAAATGTTTAATGCGTTCAGTTTCCTGCAACTGAATTGTTACTATATTTTTATGTGGAAACAGACTGGATTACTACCGTTGAACTGTGTTAGAGTTGCTGCAAAGAGAGACTTCCCTTCTGTTTTCTTTTCTTCACTAAGTTAA
Organism: Cygnus atratus; assembly: GCF_013377495.2. Classification (NCBI taxonomy): domain Eukaryota; kingdom Metazoa; phylum Chordata; class Aves; order Anseriformes; family Anatidae; genus Cygnus; species Cygnus atratus. Next base: position 3,216,091 of record NC_066367.1, read on the forward strand.
CCAACTAACAACCAAGTACTTCCAGAATTACCTCAGACACCAGGAACAGTGACAGCAGTTGGAGAACTCCTCTCTCGGTTGTCTTCAGTTGTTTCAGAGTGTAGTGTCCAAAACCACACAAAATACTTCAGATGAGGCCTTATCAATTTCTGCCTGAGTCCCGTAGGCTAGGCATGGACTGCTTCCCTCTTCACGGTGCTGACAGTTCGTGCTCAGTTTGAGATCTCAGCTGGATCCCTTTCTGCGTTACTTGCTTGGTTGTTTTCGAGTATGTGGTTTTGTAGGTGATTGTTCCTGTCACTTATCTGTACTGAGATGCAGCTTTCTGCTTTCTTTGAAGTCTTTTTGTATTCCAGCTCAATTGGGAATCCCCCTGCTTGGCATCAACTGTCAAGTAAGCAAACCTTGTGCTAGTTGTGTATGCGTAAGTATTTTCTATCTCCGTTCTTTGGCATTTTTAAATGTGGCAAAACCTGGAAAATATTTAACCTTCACTGGGAACGTAGGTTGGCCAATGACGTTTCCATAGATTGAGAATACGGTTTGACAAAAACAAGCTTTCTGCACAGGGCATGATTCTAACCAACCTCTTCTTTTCTGTAGGAGAGGTATTTGGGAGGTTATTTTTCTAGGTAAACTATTTATTGCTTTTATTTCTAGCAAATCTGAGGTCATTCATAACTCTTAACTCCTATTACTTGACACTCAGATCCAATCAATTAATTTTAATTTTAATATAACAATAAGCATAATGCCTTTCAGGGAACCACTAAATTTTAAGACAGACTTGATATTTTAAATCTGGGAGATAACATAGGCTTTGTATTTGTATTTCAAATGGCATTCTGTCATGGGTATCTTTTAAAGTTCACGTGATGATTAAAGCTAACTTACTTTTCATGTGAAATATGAAGCTTCTTGAGCTTATTTATTTCACTGAAACTTCATTTCCCTCAGCTCATGGACTTCCAAAGAGGCCCTGTGAAGCCTCAGTTTTGTCCAGCTGGCACTGATTTGAAGCTGTGGTGTGATTATAATGATGATGTTTCAATTTTGCTTCATGATAATGGGCCTGCTTGAACATGGAGTTCTTAAGGGGCAAGCCCACATGACTGAAAACCAGAACTGGTTGACCTAGCTGTTAATGTAAGTGGGTCTCAGAAATTATGCAGTTCTTGTAAAAGTTTTATGGAAAGAACACAAGTCTCTTATTGTAGTAGTGAAAACAGTAAAGCTAGCTATCTCTCAGAGTACTTTTAATTAAAGATGAATCTGGATTTTCTTCTGGAATTTGATTTTTAAAAAGTAGCAATGTAATCTTAGTCAACTGATGTTTTCAGTGAGTCTGTGTACCAGCCTACAGAGCCAGCTAAGTTAGAATAGTTTGTATAATAATTTATTTGCTTATACTTTACAGCAAGATCACAGTATAGCTGACATTTATTTATTTTAGAATTTTCAAAAGCCAAGTATTTATTTCTGATCTTGAACAGAACAACCCTTTTCCTTCCTGACAGGAGAATCTACAGGGAAATATAAAGAAGCGTCTAGGCATCATCTACCACTGATTTAACACTTCTTACTTAAGCAGTAGCCTGAATATTTTATCAATTTCAGGATCCAAAAGCATTAAATTTTTCCTTTTAAACTTTAATTGCCAGCTCTAAACTGTGCAATAAAGGACTTTTTTTTCCCATCTTAGGCTCTTTCTTCATAGTGACCCTAGGTTTTAGTGTTTCCTCTTGCTTTTCCTAGAAGAAACCCAAACAGGAGCTCTGCTTTCTTGCAACACTTTCTCCTCTTTGGTGGGGAGGTGTCATAGGGAAGGAGGTCCTGGCTCACCCAGCGGCCTGCCTTCCCACTTGCAGGTGACAACACAGCCCTTGAAGCGTGCTGTGCAGTGTGGGCAAGCAGGTACCAAACCCTCTAATGACTTGGCCCAGGTTAGTGCAGAGAATGTATCTAATCCCAGGTTATCCTAGATGCTTGCTTGTGCCTTACGAGCAGAAATGCCCTTTCTCTGCTTGCCGGCTACTGATATAAATGGTGTGCTGCAGGGAAGGGAATGTATTGTAATTTCAACACACAATCAGCACAGAGAAACTTAGTAAACAAAAGAACATTGCTGGTGGCAGTCAAGAGAGGAGGCAAGAGGAAAGCCTCATTAAGTCTGACTGTTATGGCACACAGTGATAATGGTCCTGTATATCAGATAATGAGTTACTTAGTGTCTCCAGTACACATTAGATATATTATGTAAGTACATTATTTCTTATCAAAAGAACAGCTATCATTAACAGCCAGTGAAATAGTTGCATAAATCTTCATGCTGAAGAGAGGAAAAAAAGTTAGTAACATTAAAATAATGCAATTACATCCCAAAGCGAGTCATAATTACTACTGCCAAATGTATGACCTTCACAACACAAAACTTTCAGAGAACTGTATCTTCTTTCCATGGTTTTGCAGCTAATCACAACGTAAAATTATGGTAACACTTAGTGACTTGAATTTAATTCATGCTAATACAGAGCTTGCAGGATGCGACAAAACTGAAATCATTTCTTAATAACATTTTAGGTTTTAAGTTAGAAAATAAAGTGGTAGGAACAAGTCTATTTACAATCATCCTCCAGTTGTATACCTGAGTTCATCAAGTGAAGAAAGAAGGCATGTGGTTTGTCTTTCTGTCCTGCTTTCACAACTAGCTAAGAATTCTTGCTTTTGAAGGCTTATCTTAATTTTATTTACTTCACAGTCTGGTACTGAGCCTAGGTCCCTGTGCTTGATCTTCTCTTCAGTCTGCTCTCTTTGAAGTCCCATGTATGTGAATTTTGTCTGTATGAGAAGAAGGAGCTGGCTTGAGCCGTTTGTACTCTTTTGCCTATAGGGTGGGGTGGGAGCTGGGCATCCTTGCCCAAGTTTTCTGCCCACAGGCCCACCTTAGTGCCAGCCACCAGATGATCAGAAGAGGTGCTGGAGAACTGGGTGGTCTGAGAAATGATGTGTTGTGGCTGTGCTGGAAGACCTGTCCCTGCCAACGGGAGGTGCAGTTTGCTCTGCCCTTTACTTGCAGCAGACAGCATCCTCCCCAGCCTGCTGCACTGGTGGGGGTCAAGGGGAAGGAAGGACTGCTGGCTTCAAAAACTTGATCCTTGGGCCTTTTCCTTCCTACATCATCTTTCCAGAACCCTGCAGTCTCCCACATTTGCCTCTCAGCCTACCAAAGGCAATCCCCCCAGTCTTTTGAAACAGCAGCAAATTAACGCTCTTTTTGAAGCTTGCAGACAAGCTAATATATATTTTATGTTCTGTGTACATACATGCACTCAAATATCTTTCAAAGTTTAAAGGAGACCATTTGAATTAAAGAGAAATGAAAATCTGTGCAGATCAAAAGAAACATTAAACTTTTGTTTCTGGTTTTAAGGGAGAATTTTTAAAGAAATATCAAACCTTTCAAGGTCTTATTAAAGTAGTTTTGAAACTGCTGGCAGCTTATCTGTAAAGTCCAGCCCTATGAATTGAATATAAAAGTCACTTACTACTCTCAGATTATCTTGTCATCTCTTTGAAGATGCTGCTATTGTAATGAAACAATGGTTTACAAATAACTTATCTACAATGTGTTGTCAACATTTTCCTTTTTCACATTTGCTTGTGCACGATCATTTAAATCTGAAAGTGCTGATGAACGTATTTCTCAAACTATTGTAATCACATTGTATGGCTGCAGTTATAATTATTCATTTATCAGCCATACTTCCACTAATCACGTTATGTGGTGAGACGAATTGCGCTACAGCAAAGCCATCTCATCTTGATGGCTAGTGAGGAGGGCAGGCATGTTGAAAAATCTGTGCGTTGTGCTTAGCTCTTGATATGAAGTCACCAGATGGATCTTCAAGGACTTTTCCACTTATTAGCCACCAGTGGCCCTGTTGGTTGAACAGGCTTTACTGACACCTTCACTGGGCAGCTTTTCTCTTCTGCATGCTTGGTGAAACTTATTCCTTTTATCAAGCTTAATAATAATAAAAGTACCTGTGAACAATTCAGGAAACACTATTCCAGAACTGCCATACAAAGCACTGATCAGATTAACATTATTGTTTTTCTTTATTTAAAAAAAAAGTTCCCTAGGCCATGGGCAAAGAAAACCTTTAAGGAAGCATTGGGAAAAGAAACCCAAGTGAAGGGTGGAAATAAAGTTAGTGTGAGTCTTGAATAAAAGTTTTGTAGAAGATGATTGCTTCCTCTTTAAAAACATCTTTACTGCTCTACTTCTGTGTACACAGTCCTGGCAGAAAAGGCTCCAAGTTCCTAGGCAGCATCACAGTAATAACACCAATAAACTCCTAAGCATGCATGTTAATCCCCAATACTACCGCACTTACCCAACTGCCCATGCACATTACGCAAAGGCATCAATTGACCAAAAAAAAATTATTTTTTTAATTTTCATTAATGTCACAGTTGCCAGCCTGCTGCACCCTGTGTTGTTGTATTCCTTGAGTTATGCAGCAAGCTTTAATCTTTGCTTTGTCTCCTGGCTTCATTAGCTTCGTGGGAGGGGGAGAAAATAGCATTCTGTTTTTGAAAAGACTTCTTAGAACCCATGCTCTTTGGGTAGTGAAACACTCTTCTGTAAGATATTCACTGAGGAGGAATTTCTATGTTGGCAGAGTTGCAGAAACTAATGCCTGCTTTTGCTATAGCTCTTTGCATAAATAGTGTTTCGGTTGTATGTATTTTATTTTTGTATGTATGAAGGAATATATGGATCAGAACGTGTTCCTAATTTTGATGTCAAGTTGAATTCATTAGTTTCTGAGAATTGTAAACAAATCCCTCGTGCAGATTTTTGGACCAAACATAAACTTCCATTTATTTCTGAATTCTCGCTTGGTTGTGTAAAAATCTGCTCAGTCTTCATGTAGCAAGTTCCTAATTTTAATCTAGATTGTAGTCTGTAGCAATCTATCACTGGATGGTTAAGGCAAGGATGTTATTCTAGAAGTAATCAAGCCTTGTGCATCTATGGCAAGGAAGGGGAAGCGCATTCTGCCTGCTTTAAGCTGCTTCAGGTATTGAATTTTGTTGCCATTCAGAAGACAGACCTTAAGAATTTAACTTCCCCCTATAATCAATGGAAACTGATGGTCCTCTCTGGGAGGAGGATGGCATGAGACAACCTGTTGTGATGGCAGATGCTTCAATTTGGACCTTTCAAGATCATGCTCGGGGCTGTTGTACAGTGTAATGTAGCCCTCTGGGCAGAGCTGCTACTCCCCGGGGTTGATCCACCTTATGCATGGGCTGTTTAAATGGGACTTGAGACAAACACTGTCATGTATCCTTTCAGAAGTTTAAATGTTGTTTGAAATGAATATGAGACTTTCTCATGAGTTTGTGACATTTAGGTTTCTAATATATTAAGAACCAGTTTGAACGTTTTGGAAACAATGGAAAATAGAAAAGGAAGCTGAGCATTTCCTAACTGTTATCAGCAGAGCCTGTGACTGACCTTAAAACTCAGTCTTTGCTATTGGACTGCTACCTCCTGAATATGTGAGGAGATGCAGAAAACTTTCCTGTGCTAAAAAGGAGCCTAGCAGAAAGAATAAGAATTCTTTCACATCTTAAACTGCAGAAAAGAAACACAGCTGTAAGGGAAAATCGATAATAAAGCCATAAAGTAACACATACTGCAAGGGGACAGTATAAGCTCCTGAGGATCCACGGCAGGGGGAGAGGGGGAAATAATAATAAAGCATTTACAACCATCTTAGACTGAGAGAGACCAAAAGAAAAGACTGGATTCTTTGCTCTCATCCTGGCATAAAGCTGAGGAACTTAGGATGCTGGAGGTAATGGAACTCTCCTTTTTCTCCTGGATAATATAGTAATCATTTTAGCATTCCTGTGGTTGGAAATGTTCTTCTACTTCCAAGGGATTTCCCTGCTCCTATTTAAAACAAAAAGAAACAAGCCATAAAACTTGTATCTTCTCTGAACTTAGTGTTTTTCTTTTTTTTCTTGGCTTGATAATCAGTATCTGAAATTTTAATTAAAGCTAAATTGCACTTGCTGTTAACATCAAAGATCAATACTCTGCTATAGAAAATGTGTCCTTTTTCATACTCTTTCCGTATGGTATCATCCTATGGGGGAGTCTGATCAATATCTAGATGTTCTCTTTTTGTACCTTATGCTAGAAGATGCTAATCAGTAGGATTTTGCATGTGCTTGAATAAAAAAAGTGTTCACCAGCCTTTTTTAATCCAGTTTGTATGCTATACAGTATTTCTAGGCTTAGTGGAATGGAGTTTGATGCCATTTACATGCAAACAAAGCTTCATTATTCAATGTAAATTGGTAGTTGTGTTGGAATTGGTGGAGGTGATGTGGATGCTGGGGTCACTGTGGCAGCTGCTGAGGCTCTGTGTTTGGAGCCCAGCAGGAGGGACCATCGAGCTGACTTTGTGATATGGCTGGGATGAAATTAGTGCTGATAAGCAAAGACTTAAATTAGCTCACACAGAGCCAGTGCTGATAACTCTAGTGTCAGCACTGGGAACGTTGCTGTGCTATCTCTGCACCACCCTTCCTGGTGGCTGCCCTCAGAGAGGGCTTGCTTGTTTATGCCAGAACTGTTTTGGTTCAGTGCACTCATCCTGTGTTATGACTGTGCTAGTGGATCAAACTCCAGAGCGCTGCAGGATGCAGAACACAGATGGGAAGCAGGCACCTGCCAGCAGGACTCACAGACTCAGGACACCCGGTAGAGAACAGATGCCATGAGAAATAGAGCACAACTTCCAGGGGTTGGATCCATCCATTTCAAACACCACCACCTCTCTGAACTGACTTCATCGTTGGATAATGTACTGAGTGAGGAACACAGCTGAAGTTGCACCAATGTTCTTGAAGGCTTCTTCCTGATGTCAAATTTTTTCAGAGGGATATTGAGATTAACTCAGTCCTATACCTCTGCAGTACAGGTGTTCCTGAGAACAACAACGTGGATGTGGGTTTTGCTTCTGTGCAATACTGTAAACCTGCATGGAAAATACAGTGAGAAAGCAGCTCCACACTGCGTTCCCCAGTAGCAGCTGCTCAGAATGCCTTGGAGGTGGACACCATATCAGCAGACAGCTTAATTTAAAAAGAAAAAGGAAAGGGGAAAAAAAGAGCTATGACAGCTGACTTCATATCTTCTGGGCTAATGCAGAATGAAGAACAAAGATGACTGATAAAAGGAGTAAAGATGAAGCCTAACAAAAACATATTCAGGTGTGGGCAGCAGGCAGTGATCTCTGTGTCAAAAGAATCCGCAAACCTTCAATTCCTATAGCTGACACTGTGATGAAGCCTTGATAGAGTTGGCGAGTTTGAGAAATGGTCTGGGAAGAAGCGGGGAGATCAGGAGGAGTCCTCGGAACTCAGGGGAGGCCTGAGTGAAGTTATAAAGTCCTCAGTATTATCACAGCTGGCTAATAACAGCAAAAGGTCAGAGCAATATAGTAATTACTCAAACTTAGAATCACTTTTCCCGTTGGAAAATAACACCAGCTTTAAGTAAGTCATGAATAAAACATGCTGGCCAAATCTATTACCTTAAGCATCTCCAGAAAGGTTTCTAAGAACTAGGGACATAATGTATATTTACTTGCTTGATGAAAACCTACTCATTGCTGATAAATCCTCCCAGCCTAATTAGGATGCCTGGTATATTTCAAAGCCTGATATATTTCCTCTTGCATACACTTGAATGGGTCAAATCTTGAACTGAGTCACACCAATATAAATGCAGAATGAAACATGATTTCAATGGCTTAGTCTAAACCTATGACAATGTAGGAAACCAGACAATGCAGCCAGAAACTTTTCATTACTTTTAAGTAAAATGGTTTTTAAGTAAAAAATATAAACATCTACAGAAAAAAATCATGAAATGAATGTTTATTAATTCTCTTCTGCCAATCTTAAAAATCAAACTTCCTTTTAAATATAACAGTTAAGTGAACTAGGCTTTTTGTACTGATTGTACAGCTATCTGTTTAGGTTTTGACATTACTACATAGATTATGTTAACTTGATGGAACCACTGAACAGAAGTTAAGTATCACTTCAGCAATTATAAAATCTACTTGTTATGCATTTTCTTTCCTTGTTTTGTGAATGAAGTGTAGTTATTTTCTCTACATTCAAATAGACATATTTAAATACTTGTGATGTGTAAGATGCTAAATTGTTCTTAGAGGCACCTTTAAAATTGTTTTTCTGTTCTCATTTATTCCCCGTTATTCTTCTTCCCCGATTACTCTACTTCCTTAGAAGCAGATTAATACTAGATTATTCAAAGGGTTTCTTTTGAAGCTCCTCCTGTTACCTTGTGACAAATACCACATCACTAGTGTGTGAGGTGACATCAGCTGAACTGCCTTCCAGCCCTATGAGGCCAGAATGACGGCGCTGGGCAGTCTCACTGTGCAGGACTGCTGCCATAGTGGTGATGGCAGCGATTACAGGTGGTCCCCAAAATGCCTCTCTGACAAATGTATGCAGTGTTTATAAGAAATACAATATTCCCCCAAAAGAAACACTTTCTGCATACAGATACTTGTGCATGTCTTACTGGTCTGGCTTCTCACATGTAACTAGTACAATCAAACTAACGTACTTTGTTCGTTATTATTCACACATCCTAATGTGAGGAAACACAGTAATGGACAGTTGCAAATATGTTGCACAGAACTTTAAGACAAACTCTTAATCTTGTTGGGATTAAGAAAGCATTAAAATTAATGAAATGATTGCATCTCAATCTGCATATGCAAATTAGGGTAAATGGTATGCCCAACAATAGTAGAAGCAAAAGATTATGATAATAAATCACGTTATCTGAATTAATGACTGGCTAACCCCACTTGATAAGGTCATAGTAAATCCCAATGCACTTATTACTTAAACTTATTGTTCAAGCATGTATGTGCATTTAATTATTACAGCCTATTTTAACAAGCAGATAAACTGAGAGCAGTGGAAAGTTTTTCCTGTCCAGCACAAGCCTGTAAATACAACTGTTCAGAGCACTTCATATTTCAATGTGAGTAAGGTAAATAGATGTCTGTCCTTTATAATTTGACCCAAGGATTAATGGATCAGTTAACCCCAGTCTCTCCCTTCTTTATGGGGTTAAAGACTTATGCCCTCCTTGGAACACAGGAGAATCAGAACTCAAATAGCAGTGATGAAAAAAAGTCATTAAGTTTGCTTTGTCTTTACATCTATGTTTGTTGATTTCCCAGTATCCCAGTCTAGAGACATGTTTTCTCAAGGCAAAGATGGTTTTTAGCTACGTGTTTATAAAGTACCTTGTACAGTAAATAATAAATTTCAGCATGGGCCTCTGAGTAATATTGCACTGTAAGTAATGTTTATATTTAGTTGGTTTTATCTGGAGATCTCAGAAGGTGTAAAAAAACATTATTATTCTGAGACTGGTTTCTGGAAAGGGTATCGTAATCTCATTTGAGTTGGGCAGTAAGAGAGTTGTTTGCTTCCCCTCAGTGAAATGTAATTTCATGCTCACTCTCATTTGTGTGAATCTTAAGTACCCTGTGTCTGTAAGCATTCACACAGCTGGTAGGCAGCTAATTTATCATATATGGACACTTCAGCTGTATTTACTGATGATACATCTGCATGAGTACAAATATGTATGATACCACGTTCCTAAAAGCCCACAGACAGATTAACCAGCCGTTTAGACAGACTCAGAGCAGAAGATCTGTGACTGTCAAACTGGACCCAAATGAGTACAAAAACTTCTGTGGAAGAAGTCTTTGTGAGCTGTCTCAACTAGAATCTTGGCTGTCCTTGTGAAATGTTCAGGGAAATGTTCCTTTAGGTAGCTACTGCCTGGATGGAGGGCCATGCCCATGTTTGTTGACCCTTTGGGTAGAAGCAGACAAGGAGAAGCTCATTCACCACTTGGAGATTTAAAAAGGAGCTGGAAAAACTCAGCACAGCGTTTTTAGGTATGTGCCAGGTACTCGCGTTGCTTTGGGAGGGCTGCTGCGAACCACCAGCCTCTGCCCTTGCTCAGAGCTCCAGGGAGAAATGTCTGAGCTGGCCGTGAGCTGAGTCAGCATGATCCCTATTGCATCCGGAGTCACGGATAATTTGAGGTGACTGGCAAGGCAGAAAGGTTGGGAGGTTTTAAACCATCACTGCTGCAGACAGCACAAGAGCCACCGCGCCACGCAATGCCTTGCTTCAGAGCTATCAAATTAAGTTCAGTAAAAAGGCACTCTAATGAATTAATCATAGGAATACACATTTTACTCCTGGAACAAAACGGGGATGATCCAATTAACCAATTTCTACTAAGGCCTACGATTACTTTATTAGGGCTTTAAAAAATGGTTTCTGCAAAGCAGTATTTATTCCGTTTGCTATAGTTATCCGAGTGCTGTCTAAGACCTGCTGCTGAGGCCTGTGCTGTCCCTTATCTCATTAAGTGTGACATAAACACCTGTGATGAAATGAAATGGTGAAGTGCAGCAAATGGAGTAAACTCTTTCTACGCAGCAATGCCCTGCTACATGCTTGAAATCTGATTTGCTAGCTGTTATTGACAGACGATAACACGTTTTGTACGAGTGCCAGCCAAAGATAGCCATTTAGAGCTTCTAAATAATTAAGTATTGATTAATCAACCTAGGAGTATATAGAACATTTTTTCAGGCTTTTGTCCATTCTTAAAGGTCTTATTATTTCTGCCAGAGGAAGCAGGGGTAGCACAGACCTTCTGTAACTGTCAGGGGGCTTAAAAAATTACAGGTCTGCACTGCTGTCCCTGGAGAAAACAGCACGGCTGACAGGCTGCCATTGAACAAGCATATGTGCCTTCTTGCTTTGCTGCACTGCTTGTCCACCATGTCAGCTGTCGGCGAAGAGAAGTGCTTGAATTTCATAAGCCACAAAACACGTAGAAGGGTGCTGAAGCTGAATGTTTTAAGGGTTTGCTGACTTTGACTTTGGATTTAAAAAAAAAAAAAAAAAAAAAAAAAGGCAAATAGAAACTTCTGGTGGCTTATTTGACCTGTCTCTGTTAGCATGATTGGACTGGGAAAGTCTGTGCTGTGCCAGACTTAGGGCAGAGTTGTTCAGGGAATAAGTCATCCTGCCTGAAGGCTTTTTGGTATTTCTGTTGCTTCTAGCATCTTAAATGTGTGGCCCATGCATGCGAAAAATGAAGTCTACAGAGTACAACAGAGATACTGATGAAGATGATGGTCATTAAATTATCGCCCCTGTAATCTGTGAGCTACTTGAACTTTCCCATCTGGGAAAGGTTTCAATACTATTGAGCTAGTTCATTTCTCTTACCTTGAAAACAGCAATTGTCCTATAGAAGGTAAGCAATTTAAATGTTTTTGTTGGTGATGCTCCCTATGAATCACCAATTACTGAAACTGCATTTACAGCAGGTTGAGAGAATTTTAACAATATTAGGAAGGAATTATTTTAGACTGAAAAATGCATCTTTCTTGCTATTTCCATACAACGCAAAAAAAAAAAAAGTGTTCATTTGCTTGGAAACAGCTGTCACATCATGGCTTGAAAATAGGAACTTCATGGACCTGGAAATGAATAAGGATAATATATCAAGAGCAGGCAGGAAGCAGATGTGCTGGATGTGCCAGATGTGGCTCATTATATTAAAAAAAAAAAGTGAGGAAGTGGGTAATTTCTGATAGGAGAACTAAAATTCTGTTTGGCAGAATGTTGTTTTCTTATTATTATTATCAGTTTCTCAGGTAAGAGAAGTTGAAGGTCAGTAATTTTGCAGGAATGAGGAGAGTTGTGAGATTTGTCGTATCTAGTATTACAGATGCTTAATTACCTTGCTTACTGGACTTCTGTCCTGTAAGTGTTAAGTTACTATCAGTGAATGCAGGTGGGCATTTCCATAAGGGATCTGCAAGAATTCAGCAGCACTAATACGGCCTCAATCCAAGTTATGCTGAAAGCATTGAAAGACACCTCATTATTCCCATGCATAGTGAGCCTGCCTGTTCTTCCTCGTGCCAAAGGCAGTTGGAGCATGTGTCCTGGCTACTCATGTTCGTATCCTTGTTGCCTTAAGAAACACCCTAAAGCATGCTATTGTTTGGTCGTCTACTGGTATGTTTACTGTGCTAAAACAAGACAACTTCTTGCCCCTGCAGCATCACACTCGCTCATGAGGACTCTGCATCGTTAAATCGGTGGCTGGTTTATGGTTGCAAGCTGCCTGTGCAATTTCTACTCGACAGAAAAATCTCTACATTTATTTTTCGCATTAAAGTACAGTTTAACTTACAAGCTAGTAAACTGAACGTGAACAGTTCATGTGTGGTAGCGGTTCCAAGTACCATGTGGCATGGCATGGCATCCTGCCTTACCCCCACCGGTATGGAGGAGCAAGATTACAGCTCAGCTGGTGGTGGCGAGCCCCTCAGCGAGGTGAAACCCTGTGTGTCTGTGCTGCTAGCAATAACCAGGAAATTGCTGTTGACTGAGTTTGTAGCTAATGTTCCTGCAAGGCAAAGCAGAACATTTTTTTTCCTGTGGTATTGTGCACAGAGACAGCCTTTTTTTAGTCACAAATGCCACTGAAGGCAGCTCTCCCTTAAAACCACAGGTCATTCTGTCTTGAGTGTAAGAAAATAATACACCAGGACTTAAAGCAGCTCTCCTAGAAAGGTGGTGCAATATGCCTACCTATCTGCCCATCACTTATGGGCAAGCAACTGTTGCAGTATGAGGCCAGATCATGATTTTCAATTTCCTAACACCTTTAGTAATCAATGAGAGGAAAGGAAGCTTCTCTGCCATGGACCTCACATTTACATAGGATTCTGTGTTACGCTCTTTATTGTCTGTTCTAGTTCAGAGTGTATTTAATGCAAATAGTGCCTAAGATGTTGCCCAAGTTGTCTGAACACAAGACAGACGGTAGATCTTGTTCAGAAGAAGTCTTGATAATCAGGCTTCTGCTCTGCTTCCTGTGAAACGCAATGATAAACATTTGTCTGACAGGCTGCGTTCAGCTCTATGGCGTGCTGGCTGCTTAGGCATGAGGTATAAATACTCAAACATCACAGGTAATTGCCAAATCCCTTTTTAAAAAGGGATCATTAATTCCAGTAATAAGCCACATGAAGTATTGTTGTGGAGAGTAAGGGAGCAACTGAATGGCAAACTTCTTCAAATATGGCAGGTGAGGTAGATTTGGACTTAAGGAGGTGAAGTGGCAAATAGATAAAAAGGCTTGTTTTGTTTTGTTTTTCTGGAGATTTATCATTACTAAAAGATATCTTTTTATTTTAGTTTGAGAAGATCATTTTCTTTAGCTTTTATTGTTGCATGTCGCTACTGATTAGTGTCCTAGTTCTCACTTACGACTAAACCTCTGATTTATTTTTTCTCATGGTTCTCTTTTTGTATGTTCCTAATCACTCTCGCTTGGTTCCCTGAAAAGAACTAAAGTTTGGTGATATTCAAATTGAAACATACTTGGCGGGGAGGGAGAGTGTTATAGCAATTATAGGGTTATGACTTTGCATGAAATTTATTGCTATTGCTGTTACACAAGGTCATCACATGTTTGGGGATTCACTGGTACCTTGCTCTTTTTGTTTTATTATTTGAACATGACCATATTTAAGCAAAATGGTCTCCTGTTCTGTGGTATGGTAAAGGTCACCCTGTTTTCGGTGGTGCTTCTATCTTCTGGATCCTTTACCCACCATTCGGGTATGTTTGGGGGGGGTGGAAGACGCTTAGGATAGACTTAGTGTCACCAAACTCTTTTCTGGAACAATAAAGGTAATTTTATTGTTTTTAGTATTCTTTGATATTAAGGAATTTTATGGGTGAGATTAATAAACTGGGAAGCTATTATGAATCCATGGTTAGGCTTGAATTTTCAAGAGCAGTCTATGGTCCTGATCTTGAGCTCAGTGAAAAAGTCTCCGTTGATAAGAACGCAGACATGGTGAGCATGGCCATTGTGGGATAAATGCTGCAGCATTAATGGGCTATTAATATTTGCCTTGGTGATCACCAAGACAGTTGATAGAACAGGAAATATGTACCACTTCAAATAAACCAAAAAAAGGAAATAACCACATCTTTGTCTGACAGCTCTTCATACCATTCTTTACCACAGCATTGATTTATCTGTGCTAAGGAATATGCATTTTTTGTTGGTGGTATAAAAAATGAGATATACAGCTTCAATCTGTTATCTTGATGTTGATTTTGTTAGAATGCGTTAAAATACTTGATATTCTTTCTTAAAAAAATAAAGATAAAAAATCCAGCAATGGCATTAAAACCACTGCATAAAGAAAAGGATCTCAAGATTAATAGAGAAATCCAGAGGAAGACTGGAGTAACATAGATGTATAAAAAATAATTGTGTATTGATTTCTTTTTTTAATCTCTGGTGTAAATACACCATTTTGCCACCATAAAGCTTCAGCACAACTATGGGTGTGTTAACTTTGGTTAATTTTATGGAATAAATTTCGGTAAATGTTAAGTTTCAAGATAGGATTAGGAAAATAAATTTGGAAGGAAAAAAAAATCAGCTCAGGATTTATCCTAAGACGCAGGGCATCTACAACTCTATTTCCAGGTTTTGGAGAGCAGTAAAAACACCTTCAGACAGTTCTCAGTGGCACTTTTAGACTATTCAGAATGCAGTTGGATTGAAGTTCTTACTGTGCAACTGTGCAACCAGATAAGGGCCATTTGAGAGCTACCTGGCTTTTCATGCATCTCCCATGATGGTTCCAGTAGTTAAAACTGGTAAGCAAAGCTCTTAGAGATGATGCACAGCATATGAAGAGGCTTGCTCTCACCTCAACATTGCTTCAGCCAGACTAAAAGGATGAAAAATGTGAAAAGTTGGCAGTTGTGTAGTTAAGAATGATTCCTAAATAAGAAACTGCAACTTTAAAAAGAAGAGTGCTAAGGGAGTCTGATATGTCTCACAAAAGAAGTCTGCATCTCTTCTACCCTGATTTTTTTCACTTAATGCAGGTAAAAGGAGGCTACACAATAGCAAAGAAAATATATTCCTGTGACAGTCTTAAAAGATTATAATGTGCTTGTAAAGAGATTATATGTTTAGAAGGTTTTTTTGATGTTGCAGACTCAAGTCATAGAGAAGACTCGAATCAATACTGAGGACTGAGTCTCCACCCTCTAATGTTAATTTTCTATCAGAGAGATTATTGATTTCTGAAAAAGTTACAAGACTGTCATTGCAGCAGCAAAGAAAAATGGGTATAGTAATTTTTAACTCTGGTTCTGTATTTTATTTTTTCAAATCTAAGGTGTACAAGTTTGTCTTGAACAAATACCTGCCTGCTCAACCTGATACTTTCTGTACACATGTAACAGTGAAAAGAGACATCCCTGAAAGATCAGGGGATCTGCTCCCCAGAGTGAACAGAAACCATATAGTCCTTTTCTGTGAGTACAGATAAATCAGTAGCACTTTCTCATTGCAAAGCAATTCTGGTGTGCTGTTTCTCTCCCATGTGCTGATGCCATTGCTGCTTCTCTTCTAAGCAGATGTCCAGTTGAATTTTCAGGAATCTGTTGAGTAGGTCTATTGAGATGATCCACTGTAGTTTTTAATGCAAACGTTGTTTACATATGGCTGTCCGTTCTTGGTATTATAACATATCTTTTAACATCTCTTAGGAGCTTTACAGGCATCTTAAAATTATATGTGGCTTAAGTTTTTTAAAAATGGTTTTGTTGTGCAACCCAGAAGCTAGCATCATATTTGATATTTTGAAAATATTTCTACAAAATCAGTACAGTTGCCCTTGTTAGGCAACTGAGGCCAAGTTGTAGCTAAAGAAAGTTTATGCAGTTTTATTCTGCATGTGGGAGGAGGGGAAAACACTGAATTGGCTTAATTTTCTCTGCCTTCTTGCTCCTTCTGCTTAATCGTCATTTCTCCTGCACCCTAGTAGGTATTGCATATTTACAGTCCAACCAAACAACAGGGCTTATTCAAATCTTTTCTCCATAGCAGACATAAAGCGAAATGATTTTCATCCTTCAGCAGTTCTCGTCTTTCAATAGTGTCATAGCAATAGAAACGGGGCACTTGCACTTGACTATTCAGTAAAGGCTAACTAAGTGCTTTTGAAGTACTCTAAGGTTGAGTGACCTTCAATGACTTGTGCGTATAGATTATCAAACATCATAGCTGAACTAACAGACCATGAACAGTGTCCGATTCCTTTCAGGCTAAATAGTGCAGATAATCATAATTATTCTGGTTGCCAGGGTCAAAAGAACTGTTCATCACTTTTCTGGCTTACTGAAGAATCTTTTAAAGAACTAAATGATACATCATCTCTGTCAGTGTGTTATAAAGGAATTAAGCGAACCGAGTTCTAGAAGAGATTTTTGACAGCACATATCTGATATGTCTCTGTCCTTTCATTTGTATCTCCCTCCATTTTTTAAGGCAGATTGTGAATTCCAAGTCTGTCACTCAGACGCTTTATTTTGTAGAGGGCTGGCTTTCAGCCCCAGTGGAATTTTCTCCATCAATTTGAATGAACATTTTAAGTAGTTAATTAATATGCCAGGACTACCTGTAGGTGAGACACGCTGCCTCAATAGCCAATTGCTGGAAAAAATGGGTCCAACATAGTTACTTTTTACATCACACTAATTATTGTTTTACATCAGACCCTAGTTGATGAAAGTATTAAGTAATCTGTGTCCTGAGTTGCCCACCTATAGACTGCTTTGCACGCAGCTTAGCCAGGAGGAATTGGTAGAATTTGTGATAACACATTGGACAGGCATTTTCAGAAGTAATTAGAATACACCAGGAAAGTAATACCCTGTAAGTTCTTACTTCTAAAGTCTCATTAGTATGTTACTATCTTATCATACTGTCATATAAAACAATATACATATAAGCTACATATATATAGAATGACTAAGACCATATGCAAATATGTGAAGGAATGTACATTTTAAAGACCTTTCTTTGATTAATATAGAAAGCTTAAAATAAGGTCCTTAATTAAATGTACTATGGAAATAACTTGAAAGATGAGGGATGGTAATAAAACCGAGAAGAAGGATGACATCCTGAGCAGTAGTATAATAAAAGTTACGCTCCTGCCAAATGAAGACTAGAAAGTGCAGGTGAAATCATGAACTGGCTGGCCAATTTTTATTTCGTGTGTATTGTCTCTGCCTCCTGAGTCTTGGCAAGAGTACAATGGAATCAAGGTAGGCAAAACTGAGCAAAAATCTGTCTCTGGCAAACTTCAAATAAACACATAAATCAGCATTTAGGTGAATGGAAATGTACTTTAATGCTTTTAGCTCTATAAATTTAATTTGTAGAAAGTAAGAGTATAAAAGTAATAATCACAAGTCTAAAAGCAAAAATAGAGCAGAAAATAACAGCTATAGGTACAGAATCAAGTATTTAGCCTGAACATCTGGATAGCACGTGCTACAATCCTTTATACGCTGGCTGCAATGGAGATTGTTGTTCTTCTGAACAATCATGTTATGTTCAAAGCTGTTTAAAGCTCTAAGAACATTGCTTGCCACCAATTTGTTCAGTGCTGTGCTCAGATGCTCTGATGGCATAAAGTGCATCCTGTATAAACTGTGAACTCTATTTGAAAATAAAGTTTATAATTAAAATTGGCATTTGTGGGCCTCCAGCTGGTGAGTGCTGTTTTGCTGACGTGTGACATCACTCCTGACATCCACAGTATGGTCGCTCATTGTCAGACTTCGTGCCAGGTCTTCCCAATGCCAATGCCTCAGATGTTGCAATCTCCACAAAATGGCACCCAGCAGCAGGAGGCTTGCAAAGGCTTTATCTCACAGTTTATACAGGAAAGGTTTTTCCTCACTCTGCAAATAATCATTTTATTTTATTAAGTGATTATCTTGACTTTGAGTTCTGTGCAGAAGTTAACCTGTCTCCTGTAGCAACAGCAGCGGTTGCTTTTCTGGAAGGCCCATGTGCGAGCACAGGGGGAAGCGATTAGGCACTGTAGCTTAATGATGCTGTATTAGAGAGAGCTGGTCCAAGACAGCACAATATTAATGACAGTGGATCAGGTTCCCTTGTACGATCTGGCTTGCTGATGGCTCTACTTTGTTGTAAAGGAACTAGGTTGTTTTTTTGGTTTTTTTTTTGACCTAATGAGCATCTCATGCGTGCGAGGAAACACTGTGAGCAAGAATTCAGGTTCAGTACATGTGCTAGGCAGCCGAATATGAGAAAATTATTACAGAAATTAGATGTGAGCCTAAAAATGACACAACCTACCAAGCAGTATGAAATTCCATTTTTGCTTATAGTCTTAAATGGAAGAAAAACATTGTTTTAAAAGCTTGATAGTTCCTATAAAGCTATGTCTGCCTTTTGTAGTTTCAGCTGTTAACTTCATGTTATAAATTCTGCTTTACTTTGAGATTTCAGAACAAATTTTAATGCTTCTGTTTGCAAACACTATTGCTAACTCTGTATTAAGCTTACTTATTCAGCAGGTGACAGTCATCCAGCCCCTCCCTACTAAATTAGTATGAAGTAAGAATTTGTGCATTGTGCTTCTTAAAGCACAAGTTGTTATTGATCAGTTCTGAACACAGAGGGTGGTCTTGCTCTTAACAAAAGTTTTACACAAATCTTTTCTAGCTTCTATCAACAAATATTGAGTAAAAATATGAAATAGAAAGCTATAAGTAATTATAATGTTGCTGTTTAAATATTATGGTGGTACCGTTAGTGCACTCTTCTGGATATGGACTTTTTTGCCTTCATCATTCTGTCCTTGAAGAAGGCAATAACAAAATTACCCACCAGACACTGGAATATTATTAAGTGACAATATAATTCTCACCAGAAGGGGGAAAAAAAAGTCATAGGAAAATACCACCTATTGCAAGTTCTACTGACCTTTTAATGCCATCAGTGGTGCCCTTATACAAACGTGAAGAATGAGATAATTACAACAGCTTGAAGGCTCACAGTATAAATTAATCTGTGTAATGATTACCTGGGTTCTTAGAACAATGACAAGTGCTATTTTATAGGCTAATATTTTTAAAATAATTTATGTAAAGCAAGCACACAGCAGAAATCAATTCTGGTGCATTGACTGTTTCAAAACTACAGTGGTTTGGTGGTGGCGAGGGAAATTAGTGAACTTAAATTAGAGGGATCAAAATTTTTAGGTGGGAAGTTATGAAATGCCTCTAGGCACTGCAGTCAGCACACACAGCTGAAGACTGTCAGATGGCCAGGGACCCAGACAAGCTAGGTACAGGTTAGCACCCACTCAGCTTGCCACCCAGCTGATAAGCCTGCAAGTGCGCCAGTGGCTCAACAACATGTAGACTGCTATCGTTGCTGAAGCAGTTAGGAGAGGTAAGACAAATGAAAAACAATGCTACACAGTATTCTGATCAATATTAGAAATGCTATGCCATTCTTGTAAATATTCATATTTACGTAATGTGAATTGAGTCAGGTTATAAATTTTTATGTAGAGACATGAGAGAGAAGGTAAAGAACTTAAGATTATGGGCAACTGTCTCAAACACAGGTCTGTTCAAGCAAAGGGCCAAGGTGGGAAGGATGTCTCTAGTGAAGTGCCTGTTTGAAGCTAAAAGTGAAAGGTTGTTGAATAGAGGACAGTGGGGGGAAAAAAAGTGTGGCTTGGGCTGCTTTGATGTTGAGGTGATGTCCACAAAAGATGTCTACTGGAATTAACTGAATCAAGATTCACAGAGGAGGATCTACAGATATAGATGCATGCTTTTTTCTTTTTGAAAATCTATCATGGTCAAGGGGCTGAAATTTAGCTTTAGGGAGTAGTTTAATTGTGAATGAGTTCCTAAGGAAGAAGGGAGAGTAACAGGGCAACAGGATGACCTGTCTTCTGTACAAAAGAGACTGTAAACAGATTGAGAATTTATAATACACAAATGGCCCTGATTTAATTGCTCTCAAAATCAGTGAAGGAAAAGTAGAAGGCTCAAAATGTTGATATGGAGCAACATATGGCTTGTTCAGACAGCAAAAAAGGGGACTATTTTCTCCAGAATTCTCAGAAATCTAGCAAAATGTAAGAGAGAGACTTCATTCCTCTTTTTTAGGGAACATGAAAAGGAGAAAGAGTCAGTGTCTTTGAGAGACGTATAAAGAAAAATAAAAGGTGGATGAGAGTTATTTTTCTGGATGATTAATAGTGTATTTTAATTATTCTTCTTAATTTTCAGATTTTCCCAAGTGTAATATGAGTATGCAAATACCATGATCTCTAAAAGGCTAGAAACTGTGGAGTTGGAATAAGATCTACTATGCTATAAGGTCTTACAGCATGTAGTACTTCATTTTAGTACTAAATGATGGTGTAAGCGAGATGGTAAAGCATTCTTTAGACGTGATAGATAGCTTTTTGTTTCAGAAGGTGAAAGACCAATAAATGTGTTTTTATTTAAAAAAAAATAAATAAATCATTGAGAATCTGAAGGTAAGAAGGATCCTAAAATGATGGTTATGTATTCTATATGCAAGGCCCAGAACAAGAACCAAATTTAAGAAGTAGATTTAGAATCTATCCTTAGGAAATTTCATATGGAAAAATATGTTCTGAAAAATTGGTTTAAAAAAAAAAAAAAACAAAACAGGGCAAGTAGGAACCTGTTAGCTTTCTATTTTATAATGCATTTATTGATGATACTGATGATCCAGAGGAGCTACAAGTTTTTAGGACAGGACTACAATTCAGAATGATACTGGCAAACTAAAATAATAATAATAATGTTGGTTTTGTACATTCTATTTCATTGTATTTTAAGAAAAATAATAAAGATGTGCTAAAATATGATATAGGAGCCCCATAATTAGTAGTGCAATAGTGGTCTTAAGGGAGAAGTATATACACCCACAATTCCCCTTCTCCTCAGCTGAACAGATGATAGCAACAACCATGAGTGTTTAATCCATCGCTTGTGGAAAATGATAATCCAGGTTTGTTTTTCCTGGAAAAGACACAAGGAGAGATTGTCATAAACCCTCATTTATGTGAAAGGGCTGTAAATAAAGAACAGTGGTTTGTTGTTCCCCATGTCTCCACTGAGTGAATTAAATCTTTTCCTAAATTTGTAATGGTTGTTAAAGATGTTGCAATGCTCAAAGTACAAGGAATGCATTATCCTAAGGGAAGTATTTCTTTGTTACCGGGCACTTAGCTGAGTCAGGGGAGATAACATTATACTTCATCCTGCCACAGAGGAAGAGGGTAGATCAAATAATACCTTCACATACTACTTTCCTCTCTGTTTATTCGGTTAGTGGTAAATATTGCTGTGCACTTTACTTAGCTGAAGCAATTAAAATACAGATATTAAAAATAATGAAGAGATGAAGTTGAACTTTTTTCTGATTATGAGATTTTAGCACTTGCGCTGCTCCTTACTCAACAAAAGCTCAGTGCACTTTGTTGTGCATGCCTGTTAAATTTTCCTTATTAAATTATCTTCTCCAATCTACACACCTGCAGTTTAATTTTATCCTCAGAATGACTCACTGTAGTTCAGGTACACCTACATGAGCCAGTAGTGTGGAGGAAGAGTATATGGCCTTTTCTCATGATTGCTGTGAACTGAGCCAGATTCCCTTATAATCCCACTGATTTTCATTATGCCTTTTTTGTGATGATTTCAGTGTAATTAATTGGTTATTAAGATCCTGAGGATCATCCCCAAAACTACTCTTATAGTATAAGAAATGCTTATCTGTATGTAGGAGCTCACCTCTGGTACAGGTATGTTTTTGCTCCTTTGTATTTGACTGGAGCAATGGTAGCATGGTGGTTTGGGTATCCTGGCACTAGGATGGATGGTACCAACTACGTGTTACTTGTCAGTAGTCTCCTTTTAGTGAAGCAATTCTTCCAGGTTCTCAGTTTGAAAAAACACTGGGTAAGGAAGGGAGACGTACATCCTATCCTGTACCCATAGAGCTGGCTGTGTCGACTGAGCAACTTTTACATATGCTGCTTCCTCTCAAGGCAAAGCAATTCTGCGTGCACTGCCTTGGCGTGCCAACAGCTGTATGCAGTTGAACATGCTGTCTGAACATGAAAAATAAATTTAACTTGTTCATTAAATGTCACTACTGGTAAGACCAGGGATGTATGGAAGAGCTAAAGTAAGGAATTAATAAAGGGGTGTAGGAGGATTCTGAAAATTAAAATCAGTATTTCTTTGGAGGTGAGAAGAAGTGAGAAAAGATAAATTAAACACTTGATGATTCAGGATGTGAGCCAAAATATTTTAGGCACATAAAATACAAAGCACTCCTGAGCTTTTCTGCTTGTACAAATGGCTACTTTGGTCCAAGTCCTATACTGCAGAGTTAAATCACGGCATATGCACACCAAAAAGGAGAGGAAACCAGAACAATTGGTGGGACTAAAGTGGAGGATATGTAATAAAAATGAATGAAACAGCATCAACACAGAAAAAAGAAAGTCCTGAAGACACAATAAGCTTGGGTTTTGGAACAGTTGGTGTGGTTGTTATTATTTATTACTGCCAGTCTCGATGCTTGAAAGATGTTTGATATGTGAATAGGCGAGAATGTGTCTGTGAGGCAGACAAGTGGTCCTCAGGTGCTCTGAGCTCTTCTGGAGCCCAGAAAGAATCAGGAAATGACAATTCCTTTAGCAAGTGTTAGGAGTAATTGAGTTTCACTGATTTGATACACAGGTTAATACCTACACTTAGGTAAACTGCATCAGATCAGTGTGATGTCTTCCTTGTTCTTTGCTTCTGGTAGGCAGTACCTTCATCAAAATGAGTAATGCTTTCTGAAGAAAATAACTTCTCTTAAAAGTATATATTCAGATGTTTTTTGGAAAAATCATTTTTTGGAGAAAGAGAGTGCTTCTTCATACCAAACCTTGATTATTTTTTTCTTTTCCTCAGCCAGGGAAAAAAAAAAGCCTGATATTAATTGTTCCTCTCCCCTCCCACCTTCAAATCAAATTGTGTTACAGCTAGAATTCACTGGAAATGGTGGAGTACTTACCAGAACAAAGAAAAGCAAACAGCATGCAGACATCTCTTCTTGTTCCACTACTACTTCTGTGGGACATTTAATCTTAATGATATTGACATGAGCCTTTTATCTTTGAAATGAAAATTAGTGAACCCATTAGAATGAAAACTGCTATATTCATTATAAGTTGTATGTGTCAAATAGAAATGAATCTTTCTCTCTAGGCTGTTGTTTGTTTTCCATAACTATAAAGAAAGAATGACATAAGTCCCTGTGTCTTTCATTGATTTATGGAAATCTTACTCTGGTGACTAAAATCATTAATTTGGCTCTATATAAAAGGTACTTTAATTGTTTAAAAAAAAAGAAGTTGCACTTTGACTTCAATTAAGCTTACATAAGCTTGTACACATGGGGACTACTTTCAAGAGAAGTGAATTTGCTAACCTGGCATTTTTTCTCAAATTCACATAGCACTAATCAAAGTGACATTGATTTGCTTACATTAGCAGCTGACACCTCAAACTTCCTTTTTTCTGAGCTACCTGGGAGGGTGAAATTTCCTTAATGTAAAACTACCCATTGGCTTTTCACAGTCAAAGATCTGTATCACAGCAAGTCCTGTGTCTTTAATCTGTCTTGTCCTTTTTTTTTTGTCTATTCCAAGCACTGTTTCATGCTTAAAAATAATGCATCAGGGATATAACTGGATTTCATTCTTTCCTGAAATATAGAGAGGTAGGGAATAAAAGTCTAGAAATGTACCATGTAAACCTGCTTCCAGAAAAGAAAAGTCTGTGAAAGAGATTCCAACCTAATAACTTTATGCTACATCAATTTCTTGTCATGGTAAAAGGCTGATTTTAAATTGTATGTTGAGATCTTTTGCTACTAAAATAGCCTCTTATAAGCCACGCACAGCAGAGATTTGTCAGTAATGGAGGCTGAGCTGGAAGATACAGAAGTCTACAACAAGTCTAAACCACCCATTTTGTTCTCTTGCTAGCCAGATCAGAAAATCTCTGGTAAATATATCTTTGGAGTATGTGTCCTACTCCTAGGGTGCGGGAATACTTCCTTTGGTTACTACATGCTAAACTGAGAGTACTGAGAAAATTGAGAAGAAGTCTTAGCAGGCTACAAAGCTCTACTGGCATTGCTTGGTTTGCATCAAGAGAAGTGGTTTGGTAGCAGTACAATGCATAAATAATGCAGGTAACAAGCTGGCATCAATTTGAGCTCAATGAGACCTCAGAGCTGGCAAAGCATTCTTGAAACTTATGAGCCTTCTGTAAGCCTATAACCTTTCAAAACACTTGAACCTTTTGAATAATGTTTCAGAAAACTTGCTCTTGCACAAAAAAACAAAGGTGCTACAAGCTCATTCTCATTTCAGCTGAAAAGGCTTTATCATCATGTTGAGTAGCTGGCATGGCACAGCATTAGAAGCAATCTTCTCTTGGCATCTAATCAGCATATAATTTCAATTGTCTGTCTGCTCTTCTTCCACTCAGCTTTGTGTAACTGGTCTGTGGTAGGAAGTTTGGGTGATCGCAGTAGAGCAGGGAGCTTCGGCAGGACAAAACCATGGCAATTGCAGGGGTTTACGGTGGGTGAGCTCTAAATCTGCGTTGTGTCTTGTTTAATTAAATGAGAAACTTGCAGGAAACACATGGCTAGTGCCCCCAGAGGTGCCTTTTCAATTTCCCAATCAAAGCTGATGAAATTAGAATTGGCTATCAAATCCTTCTAGCAAACTTGCATCATTCTTTGCTAATTTCCTTCTAGTGGCCCCTTGAGAGATGGAGGTAGTCTCAATGCTGCATATTAAACTTTAATTACTGATTTCTGTTATGAGGGTGAGATAACACTCGGACAGAGATAGCTGCATCCTAGCTTGCAAGCTCCTCATGCTGAAAACTATCCACAAAGTAAATGAAAAATGAGTCAGCAACCTATCACCAATCTCTGTCAGTGCATGCAGCACCTTCAATTCCACAGTAGGATGCCAGCTGGTCTTCTATTAACAGTAAAATGAAGATTTTTATTTATTTATAAGTGTCATTAATCTGGTAGGCTGAATGCAATTTGCTTTCCAAAAAAGATCATGCAAGGCTTAACATCATCCATGCAGATGCAACATATAGTTTATGAAAAATATCAAAACATATAATCCATAACAGCAGCGCTGTTACATGGGTTTTGAAGCTTTTTGTTTATTACATTACATAAAGGAGGAGTTCCTAAAATACTGCTTCATTTTTATTTATTTATTTTTCTTAAGGAAAAATCCTACAGTTTCAGGTAAACTGCTTCTACCACTGCATGCCCGACTTGGAACCGCTTTCCATTCTATGCAAAATGATCTCACAGGATTTTAGGATTGTGATAACCTTGCTAAATTAAGCGAGATTAGAGATTTTACTTGAAAGGACTATATCTGCCATGATGGAGCAGGTATAGGGGGACTTACAGAAATGAGGCAACATATCCTAACCAGCAGATGAACTGGGGGGAGAAATTGCAGCATGTTTGGAAGTTTCTATTAGAATTCTTCAAGTGTTCTAACAGGCTGCAGTAGAGACACTTGCACATTTATAGAATTGGAATGGTACAATGTTTTGTTACAATTCTTTCCATTTTATGTTCTTGCTGTTCATCTCCTCTGAATTTGCCTGACTTGCTACTGCCTTCTCTGTCCTCTCATTTCTTTCTGCTAGACCTGCCTGGAGTGCTGTATTTGAGCACACTACAATATAGCTCAGCACTTGAACAAGTGCTCTGAGATAAGTAAGTCACAGTTCTCAGCTTGAAGATTTTTCTGTATACTCAATTAGTATTCTTCTTTTTGTTCACTTTTTCTTCTTATCTAAATAAATTTGTCAGTCATTAGGGCTTGTGTGTTTGCACAAGCCTTAAAGCAAGCGTATCGTTACACAGTGGATGGAAACTCTTCTGTTTGCTTAGATGGACGTTTTCAGTCATTGTGTGCGACTGGCATAGCGTTTTACCAGATTAGTGTGCTGTACTTGATATGTAGCAGGAAACATAGATCTCCTGTCTCTTATAAGCAGATACAAATAGCAGAAAGTACAACCATCGTTTGTAGCAGTTATTCAACTTTTAAAAAATAAAAGCTACTTCATCTTCGTACCCCAATCCCACACAAACCGACAACCTGCTGGAGTTCCTGCTATACTTTGAAGTTCATTTGTTCTAACTTTGTGTTGTCTTCCCATTTAATGAGATGTTAGCATTTTATTTCTGGACATCTGGATAAGGCTTGAATTTATTACTCAAGTACAGTTTACGGCAGTTCATAAATTTTCATATTTTTCACATCTGCATTTTTGGTACCATTGGTACTGATTAAACTTAGGAAAAAAACAGTATTAGAACTTTAAAGTAGATGTGAGTGCATAACTTTAAAAAATTACAAAATATTGCTGAAACAAATATGCATTTTATACTGATAGGTTTTCAATTTGCTAAATATGCTATATGGTTCCTTTTAATTGTATAACCCCAAATACCACACTTGTCTTCATTAAAATTTATTAGTTCACTCAGTCAAAGAAATTCTTCCCCAGTAAATATTCACTGTTGTGGACTATGAAACTAATTATCTCCTTAAAGCTAATGCTTTTCATCATTCATTATATACTAAGCAGGCAAAGTGATTTTCAGTATATTTCCTGATCTACCTCTTAATTTTTTTTCCTTTTGTTTAAACCAATTTAAGTTTACCCAATGAAAGCATACTGGAAAAGTAAGTCACTGAAATGTAGGGAGTGTTGTATAATGGGCTGTTTTGATTTATGTACTGGGGTGGAGGAAAGAAGCAATTCAAAGCAGCAAAGTTGTTTTGAAGTTGAACAGAAGACTGTTCATAATTGAATCATAACACACCGTACAAGTGGGAGTTTGGATTGCTGTTTAGGGGACACTGTCAATCCAAATGTCAGTCGGAGCTCCCAGCAGCAAGTGCAAAGCTGTTTCAGATGGTATTCCTGCCCAGCAGCCGCCTGTCTCATGTCTCTTCCTTCCTGCTAGCGTGTGAAAGCCTTCCAAAATTAAACCAATCTAAGGTCTTAAGTTCAGGAACAGATTGAAGCACATGCTTGGTCTGATGTTTGCATGTCCTACTGCAAGGTAGATTCCAGTTTCATGCAAAAAATATGCTCACCTGGTATTTCCTCCAGTTCTGCTTAATTTACTTTTTGCTACAATCAGTAACCATCTGGTCAGATTGTTATGGTATTTTTGCCTAGGTTTAGGCCATTTAAAAATCTACTTTAGTGCTTTTCTCATTCTACTCACCAGTGCAGAATGCACCTGTACTTGAATGGCAATAGTACAGATTGCTTTTAAAGCAACCAGTGTGTCCCAGCATTTTTCGTGGGTTTGTAATACCTAGAGGTCATATTTTTATGCTTATGCTCCATGGAAAGGATGAGGACATAGTGGTATTACATGAAGTATGCTTCATAAATAGGGTAATATACTTGTTTCATGTGGTCTGAAACTTGTGTTTTTAACTGAACACCTTCTATTTTCAAATTCTGAAGACCTGGGCAATTTTTTATTGGTGCATTCTCATTATGGTCAAGTGTGAATTTACTGTTTCTTGACAGGTCTAAGTAGAGATTTATTGGGGAGGGGATATTTTACATGAGTCCGAACCAATGTAACTCCTAACTGTTCATTTCGACATTTGCTAGAATTTCTAATAAGATGAATGGGCATATTATTCCCCAATGGAGTGTAAAGTATGTCATTTTATTCAACTCCAATGGAATTCAACAATTTGTCCTATTTTAATAACGTAGGCATCTTAAACAGAACTTCAGATGTGACTGTAAACCATAGCTATATTTGACTTTGGAGAAATGTTTGCTGTGACTTAAGAACTCAACACATCTCACTGATCTCTACTACTATTATTATTATTAGCCTTTTACAATCTAACCTGATAGTCTGCTTATCAAGAGTAGGATCTGATGCTTTATCTGTTCCTCATTCACAGTCGCATCCAAAAGGAAAATCCAGTGTAGCTCTAGTTTTCTATTATGGATTAAGAAATGGATAAAAAGAAGAAACAATATGGGGCAATAGCAAGAGCTTATATTGCTCTTAGCAGCAGTAGCCCTCCATAATGGGTCTAATACTCTCCTCACTCATCTGTTATGTGCCGATACTTCAGCAGATGAGCCAGGTTGGGGAGTGCACAGAATTACTTGATGAACCTAATGGTTCCATTGCTTTTTTCCATTTAAAATTTATGAATTAATCACCTGCCAATGTAACGTAGCCATGATGTTATGACACCACATGTTGTTACAACACCAAAAATAATCTCGCGGATGGATTCAAACAGACTGAATTAAAATAAAAGCCGTCTTTGCCTACAGTTAGCATTGCGTTGGGTATTCACTGAATGTTCACATTTAGTACAGTCTGGCCCCATCTATATACCACGAGATACTGCATGTTAGTGCTTAGTTATTACATTTGGACATTCAAGGAACACCCAAGAAGCAGATGGCGATGTTTCTTCCATGGGATCTCTTATGCGAAAGAAAAGACTTCATCATGAGGCAGGACAAGCCCAACCAACATTTGCTCATTGAGTCCTGCACTATGCCCTGAAGTTGATGAGACTATTAACATTAATTATACATGTGCTGACAAAGGCCGCTGCAGGAGACACAGAATGAAGACTAATAGGGTAAAGTGGAGAAAACTGGATGCACGGGAGAGCTGGGAGGATAGAGTATCTTTCAATATTTTTCCTCATTAGTTTGGCTTATTTCCCACAGGGGCACCAACACAAATCTTTGACACCAGGACTTTTCCTTAACTCTGACTGCAAATTCAGAGCCACATTTCCTTCGTGAGCCGCACTCTGCTCCTGAGCCCTGACCCCGTTGGCAGCTTACACATCCTCGCTGATTGCCGCTGCCCTTCAGGCTGACAGCTGGGCATCACCCACCTGGGGCACAGCACAGGACAGGGAAGAGCTCAGTTCTCAGCTCTGTGCTTAAAAAAAAAAGGGCACAGCGTAACCACCAGGGGAAGTCAGTGACTTCCTGCCGTACTTCGGACTCCAGAGTTCTCCCGAGGGTGCTCTGAGAAAAAGGAGCTTGGCAAGAGGCCTCTGCAAACAGAAATGCTATTCTGCTTAAAGCTCAGTGCTTCTCGGGGCAGGGCGGGTAGAGCAACAGATGGATGGATGCTCAGAGGCAGTGCTTCTTGATGAGCTTCCTCTCAGGGGCTTTATAAAATGCTGATAGTTATATTTTTAAGTTACTGGAGCTGTGAAACTGAAATATACTGTTACCTGTAAATGTGACTCAAGTTTTAGGGCTATCAGCTAAGAAAATCAGAATCTGCTTCTCATAAAGTATCCTTAATTGGGCTATTTTAATTTAGAAAGGCAATTCTACAGAAAATTCAATTAGTCTGATCAGTACAGTGTTAGGGAAAGACTGAATTTTTTGCATTGCTCCAGCTGACATTGTACTTTCTCCCCTTCCTCCCCCCACCAAAAAAAAAAAAATCAGAACTATCAAAAGTTTCAAGTTTTTGGCAATTTGTCTTACGTAGGGCTGGTAAGGTTCAGATGTGAGAACATCTCCTACTGCAAGCTGGCATGTATAAAGACTTCAAGGAGTGAACTAAATGCTTCTAAACTAACTTCTTTACATGCCATTAGCCATGTAAAGTAGAAAACCGTCACTTGGTTCTCAAGAATGGAAAATGCCTGCGGTCTTGATAACCCTGACATGTTCCCATAGTCAGCTGATTCAACCAGTTATCTAAGAGGAAAAGGCCCTTTGCATCATCATTATAAAAATAAGAGTTGTTATGGCATATGGTCATCCAAGGTTTTTCCATGAATACACCTACAGTAAGATTTTGAATTGGATGCTTGTGTGTTGTGGAATTGTTATATTTTAAATCACTCTTAGCTCAGCAATGTGTGCTAGAAGGCTGCTTGAGGTACAAGGTACAAGTGCAGTTTTTCCTCTTAGCAAGCTTGCTCTGTAAATTTTTCCTTTAAAAAAAAAATATATATTAACCGTGAGGAAAAATTTCTGCCCAAAATATGCAGCTCTAGTGTTTACTATTGGTTTAGGGTGGGAAGGAAAAAGTCAATTTTTAACAAAGGATTTCTTAAACCAGTTTATCATGGATGATATTCTCCCAACCACACACACAGTTCTGGCACCAGTTTCAATCTTATCCTACTTTTGGTATTGTCTACAGGTACTCTGAGCTAAAGATAGGGAAGGGGAAAAATGGACAGGGAGGAACAAAAGAAAACCAAATGTCCCTACACAGGGCTTGTTTACAGAACCATTTGTTATGAACAGAAATTGCAGTTGCTCTGCACCAGGTCCTGTGGTAGGAGATAGTACTCTGGGAAATAAATAAGCTTTAATGGGAGATTGTTTTGCTGGTGACTGGCACTACGTTTCTGGAAACTTGCTGCAACAGTTTGGAAATGGTAGTGACATGAAACAAGGGTAAAGTCTTACTGACAAGTCAAGTATGATCTTAACTTTTCCAGAGGTGGCATTACCAAGTAGTAGTGTGAAATACTTCCCCCAAACTCCAGTGTTTATGGGCTGAGTTGTTCCAAGCTCTGTCCACCACAGCTGGATGCCTTCCCCAGGCGTGCCCTGGGGTGCTGTTGCAGACCTCCCCTGCAGCCAAACGAGCATCCTGCCCTCAGCTCAGGAGGGCTCTGAGCTCTGGCCACGCAGACTGCATCAGGGACTATGAGATGATGTACCTTAGCTCTTGGCACGTGCCCTGCTGCATGGGCAAAGTGTTTAATTTCTGCTGTTCCTGCTGGTGCTTTCCTTCCTCTGTGCTGGAAAGGATATTTGACTCTCTTTAAAGTTGTTTTAATCAGCTAATTTTTCTCACTGTTCTCATTGCACTGTGAACTGTAGGTTCAAAGTATTAATAATTTACAGCTCTCTAAAGTTCAGTGGAAGTGCATTTAGTTTTGTTTATAATAGAGAACCGGAAAATGAATATTTCTTTCTAATTAATGGAAGAATAAATTGAGTATGGGTTTTTTGTTTTTTGTTTTTTTTTTTTCCTTCCCCTTTTGCCCTTTGAATCTATTCTGTTGGTGGTGATCTCAGTTCTGTGGGAATCTGGAGCAGCAGAGAGCCAAGTGGTTCACTTTGGGGAGCAGCGTGTCACACCTCAGCCATTGTTCCAGCGTTAGCAGCGTGTCCCCAAGGACTCTGTGGTTGTGTAGGCTTCCTTTCCTTTAATGCTAAAGATGTCCACTTTCTCCATGTTCTGTAAATCAATAGCGTGGATAAGAAGGGAGTCTCGTGTTCTTAAAATGGGTGGCTATTTGTGTTTGACAGTAACACAGAGAGACTTGGTTACTTATTAAGGATTAGCCTTTTTTTTGTTATATTAGGTATATCAGAACCTTGTGCATGTGATTCTTTTTGTTAAAAATAAAACGAGTAACTCTAGGTGACCTGTGCTCCTAAACCATGTTAGTTAATAATTAAAATGTGTTCAAACATGAATGATTGAGTTGTTTCTAGAGAAACATAATTTTCTTATGCTGTACAATTAAGCAATATTGTTGAAACTAGGCATTCAAAATGCTGAGACTTGCTTAAAAATGCTGATTTTAAAGAAACACCCATATGACATGTTCTTATAATTGTCCTTTGAGGTTTTTAAAGCTATTTCTTCACTTCTCTTTGCAACTAAATTTCTAATTTTGAAAAGAAATCAGAGAGTTATGCAATAATAGGCACCCTACAAAAGAAACCTTGAAACATCAGGGGACTCAATTTTAATAACTAATAGCAAAATGGTTAGAAGAAAGGGGCACATTGAAAGTGTCTTGTGTGCAGACATCTAAGTGCCAGATTACTTACAATAACACTACTTAGCGGGGGAAAAAGAGTGCATCACTAGCTCATGGTCAGTCTACTGCTCCCCAGGATTTCTAGATCTTTTTCTGCAAAGCTGCTTTCAAGACAGCCTGCAACAAGGCAAGGGATAATTCCTCCCCAGGTGTGGGGCTTTGCGTTTCCCTTCCAACCTGGTGACATTCCTGCCTGCCCACTTCTCCGGGCTGGTGAGGGCCTCCTGAACAGCACCTCAATCATTCCCCAGACCAACCTGGCAGTTTCCAATCCACCTCACGGTCCTCTCCCTCAGTAGTAAAATCAATAGTAAATCTGAGTAGAGGTGTGTTGATACTGAGAAACAGGAAACTTCTGAATATCGGTGATGCTTTTAGCCCTCTTCCCCTGTGTATCCTCCAGGGGAGACATTTAACTGCGTTGAATATAATTGTATAGATCCCTGAGACACTCAGATGAACTTCTTAACACTGCAAGATTTATACAATTTCTGCTCTCTCTGAATAAGATAAACCCCGAAGTGAAAGGCATGGGACTGCAGATTCTTTCCTAAGGTGAAAATTGTATGCAGCTTCATTAGTGCAGGAAGATTCAGGAAATAAATCCAAATGCAAATGGCCTCAGAATTATGACAGATTTTCTCACAAGTTATGTTCTTAAATGATTAATTCCTTTGAATGTTTCCATTTGGAAGGTGATACCTTTTATCTTTGTGCAAATACTCTTACTATAGAGCATATAAGAAAAGAAGCAGAGAAAATCACTAGCCAGAGAGAAAAACAATGATGCCAGGAACAATGGCTGTTAAGAAACAAGCCCATGCTCATCCATAGCTACAACTAAATCCATTGAAGCCAATGGGAGCAGTTGCTTTTGATGATCAGGTAGCTTTATAGCAAATCTTATGAGCTTCCCCTTGCAATATAATTTGGAAAACACTACTCTGCACTGCTGCCTTTGGTAAAGAGTCTCAAAAAGCTTTACATGTTAATCAAACTCCCAGTGCACTCAGGGATATTATCCAGAAGTAAGGATGCAGAAAGTGAGACAAAAAGTGGTTTTGCTTTGCGCAGAGAAGTGACAACTGTAGTTGTCAGAGCAGTAATTTTATACTAGTTGTTGGGCAGCAGGGCACCATTCCTAGCTCACTGCTGGTCAGGAAGAGCAAAAGGGTCCAGAAACAAGAAGAAAAGGGAGAGGGGACTGCCCTGTTCTAATTTGGGTTAGTCTATTCGTTTAAATTCAGACAGAGCTGTTTTAACTGAGTAAAATTAGTCCTTTTGTGTTGCTTTGCTTTAATTTGCCTTAAAATCAGGAGCTTAAAACAAATATTGATGACATTAAAGCCATTAGATGAATAAGATAATGTTGCAAATGATGACATACTATTTTTAATATTGTACTTTAACTTAAGCTATATTTTTGTAGTGCTACTCATGAAAGATTGTGCACCTGTGTTCGTCTTAACTGGAATGTCCAGTCATCCGGTTACACATCTGATAGGACTATATAGGGCTAGAAAGGTGTCAAAAAGTATGTCAGAAATCCTCATTTCTTATTTAAATATTAAAAAAAAAAAAAAAAAAAAAAAGTTCATGTTTAAAAGCTTATTTAATTAAAAAAAAAATAGACTCTTCAGATCAATAAAATATGAAGAATACCTGCAGGCTTCACAGGATATCAAGATGTGAAGTTCATATGCATCTGCATAACGGTGTGAGTCACAGATGGATAGGGGCACTAGAGTGATATTTACAATACCTTTATTCATTAGTTGTATAGTTCAAATTTGCATTGGAAAAAAACTTCAGGCATGTTGTATTCATTCTGTAAAAATAAAAATTTGATTTAGTAGACATTGCAGTTTGGAAGACAGTAGAAAAAGTAATTTTAGGTTGACTTTTTTTCCGCACATCTTTTTATACTGTGCATTACACTAAGACTTAAAAAAAATAATAATAATAAAAAATGCTGTATGCTAGTCTTTTGAATCTGGTACAAGGACTCTTCCTTCTTGGCTCTTTCAGTGCCAGTAATTAGGCCATCTGGTTGGTGAGGGAAATTAATTCAAGACCATATTAATTCCTACTTTTAAATTTCTTTGTGAATAACACTTCAGGAGAAAATGAGGCTTGCTGGATAATCAGATCTAAAATTAAGAGAATTTCTTGTTGATCATCCTATGGTGCTGATTACAAAATTAATCATAGATGCTTAGAAACTCTAGTGATAAATCTGTTGTCAACATCTAGATAGAAAAAAAGATTAGAAGGAGCATGAAATTGTCATAGATTGTTTAGGCTGGTGCTTGTAATGAGAGTGAGTGTCCAATTTGTTCAGAAATTCATGCTGAGCCTTTAAAAGACAGGAATGAAGTATAATGGTTTGGTTCTATATAGCTTCAAACCCCATGCATGTGATTTTCATGACAGTGTGCTGGACTCTTAAGGTGCAAGAGTGGTGGTGAAAGTCAGGAACATGAATTTAAGTTTTCCCCAATCTACCTTTACAGTTGTGGTTTTTGTTGTGTTGTCTGTTTGTTTGTTTGTTTGTTTAGTAACAGTGAAGTGGTTTTTGATCTTGTTGCCAAGAAACCCCCCCAAGCAGGCAGCTGATACCATGTCATACAACTTCTTACTTCCTACTAAAAGGGGCCATGGCTGAGTAAACAAATGCTACCTGTACTGCTTGCCTTGCCCTTGAAGCTTGTACCTTGCTTACTTTCATTAACGCTTTCTCAGATCCCTTACAAACCAATCTATTTGTGAAGAACGTGGTTATCATGATAGCTTTCTTTTGTAAAGAAACCATTCTTTAAGTAGAAAACTACACTATCAGATACAAATTTCAAATTATTTTGCAGTTGCATGGAAATGGTCTTCTAAATTGCACTTAATCCTGTTCTTGCAGGGAACTGAAATTGAAAAAAAGCACTATCTACTTTCATATCTATAGTGGGTGGCTAAGAAGTGTGGTATCCAGGCAGACAGCAATATATTTTCTGTGCTCAGATTATCATTCTCATTTCTTCAGGGTTCCCCCATGCTGAAGGACACCTTGCTGTCTTCTCCTAAAGGCTTCTCCTCCATCTGACAGCATTTTGTGAACTGAACAGAGGTACCTGCTTCTGAGGGAGCTGATGCACATGACAGCACAGCTAATGCTTTACCAGCTCAATTGTTTGAGATGTGAGGAGCAGGCAGAAATGTGTCCATCCTTCCCAGATTCAACTGACACAGGCTTGTCTTCAATTTTTAACCATCTGTTAATTCTTCTAATGTCAGCGATTTTGCTCCGTGGTTTCCACTGTCCCGAAGTCAGTGCAATAGGTGTTAACAAGCAAAGTGGCTGTTGAATGAAACAAGGGTTTCTGGGCAGTAAGTAATGCGTTTAGGACTTGGGACTGTGTTTTAGAAGACAAAGGAGGGATATTAGGCTCAGTTTGTGCCTTTGCCTACCAGGTGAGCAGGTAATGATGCGTGCCAGATATTGGTGTGTCCATTTGTTTTCCTAATGCAGCAGGAATTTGAAAATCTTCACATCAGTTTTCTCAGAGGAGGAAAGCATTTGACTAAAGATCAAGATACTATTCGGGTATTCAAGTTGTCTAGCATCATGAATTACTATTTTGTGTTTTATTTGTGGAGAAGAAGCCTTACCCACCACAGTCCTCTGCTTCACAGTCAGTTATTTCAAACTGTTAGATCAGTAGAAAAATTAGTTAAGTACATAAGTTTGTTCTTCATATCGAACATGGCTTAGATCAGACTTGGGTAGTCATACCTGTACAAAGTGTTCCAGCACAAAACTGAGTAACAAAAACAGTGCTGTTCTGAGTAATTGATCTTTTTTCTGATCATCTCATCCCGATTAAGCTGCTTTTGAAAGGATTAATTCCTGAGGCACAGAACTCTTATAATCCTCATTGTGGAGGTAATGACAACTTATGTTCAGCAGTGTCCTGGAGATGCTTAGACTCATGTTTACAAAGACATCATATGCCAAAATTTCTATTTTCCAAAATGATTAAGCCTTCAGGGTGGGATCACAGTCCATTTAGACTAATTACATTAGAGGTAGCTTTTTGCTTTGTTCCTGGGATTCAAGATGCACAAGGCTAGTTGCTGTGAAGCCGTGGTTGCTTCAGGGTTGTAGTGTGCAGCTCTTTAAGAATATGGAGAAGATGCTAAACTCCATAGAAAATCTAGTAAAAAATGTAGACTCTAGGGATTCCACTAGATCTCAGCAGTATTGAAGTCAGGCAACTTTCCTAACTTAGCACACAAGGAGAATGAAGTATGAGCGATAGCTTTTAAACCACAGATGAAACCTGCAAACTCAACCAAAAAAACTTTGCAAGAAAGTTGTCGGTATTCCTGAGCAACGAGAGTATTACATCCAGTGGTGTCAGAGTACCGAATGTACAGCACAATGCATGCCCTCCTACACCAACAGTACTCCCTCATCCTCCCACTCAACCAATTAACAGTAATTAGATAATTACAGTTCATAAGAGTCTTCAAAAAATGAAGATCTTGCTGCTTGGGACTCATTAGCCCTTCTTAACATATTTATTACGCTTTCTATTTCTGACCACAAAGGGGAAAAAATTAAAATATTTTGTGTTGCTTGCCATATTCTGCTCATGAAGCATAACCTGCAAAAGCACTCCTTCTCCCAGATGCCCAATGTTAGCTCTGTTCTGAACTGAATGTGACAGGTAATGATGTAGAAAGGAAGCTTCTATAAAACACCTTGTATTTGATCATAAGATTTTTTATGAGAGTTTCGAAGCAAATGACATTATTTTTATACTGCTGGCAAAAATTTAGCCACTTGTTCTCCATAATAAAAATGATGGTTTATAATTATGCGTGCAGCATCTAACACGCAAGACCAAATGGTTGCAGTAGATATCTTCATGCAAGGCAACCACATTTCATATGGCTGATGGAACTCAGCTTTTGTTGTTGTTTGTTTCCTTTTCTTTTCAAAATTTCCCTTAAATGAGCAAACTTTGGAATTTCTCTTTTTACCTACAAGCTTTGTTTCTTCAGCTACATTTCTGGAGGATCCTTGTTTTTTTCTCCTTTCCCTTTTACAGAATGACATATAGGAGTTGCCACAACGCCAAACACAAGGCAACTAAGCAAGGAAGTGAATGCCCTTACGGTCCTAATGATGATGAGAGGATCCTCTGGAACGTAAACCAGAGCCTACAAGTGATGCTGTGAGTCTCCTATATGGGAACTGGCCTTCTTCATTGCCCAGAAAAGAAATCTATTAGGGCTAACATAAATGCCTAAACTTTCTATAGAGTGGATACACCACACATGCTTGTGCATGAAGTCACAGAGACTAGAAGCCTCTAATGTTAGATGCAAAAATCATTTCCACCTTAGAGAAAGTACTTCTTGTGTTGGAAACTGCTGCTAGCATGTGCTTCACCTCAGTTTGGGTCCAAGGGGCAGAAGGCTAAGGAGTGCTTGTGTAGGGTCCCTTATTCTGGATCAACCTCTAATGGAGTTTTCCTTTCAGGGGAAAAGATGAAAATACATAAGTGGCCTGTGTTACTGACGGATGGGAGAGATAGCTGAAGGATAGCTCAGTTGTCAGTGCACTTTAAAAAACAATTTATGATGATTTCTTTGTCAATCCTTCACACACTTTTTTTTTCCCCTGGTGACGTCTATTAGAGTAGGGAGCCTGTTACAAGTAACACTGTGGCTGCTGTTTCCCCAGTCTAATAGATAGCTTATAGAGAGCAAAATATTTGTTGACTGGTTGAAGCAGCTTTCTTATCCCAGCCCTCCAACTTCAGAGGAACACTAAGAGGCCAACTGGGACCTAGAATTTGAGCCTTGCTTTTGATATTTGTACTAAATGTATTTTCCTGTGTCTACACCTTCATCACAGTTAGTGAGGTAGAGCCAACCACATGGGGATTAAGCTATTTCATTCTTTTGATACCATGCTGTTTACAAACCACTCTCTAGCAGCGTATTGTACAGCTACAATTACAAGAACTGAGCATAATTGAAACACTGGTGAAATTAAGTGGAACAAAAAATAAGTTAATCTGTATCTTCTTCTTTAATGCAGAGCTTTTATTTATTTCCAACGTATTTGCTGCCGATTGTCCAGCAGTATCGGAAGGACAGTGGCATGATGGTTATACGATGCTGAAGCTCCAGGTAGCATTGGTGATGGTGGTGACATTTTGTGGTGGTGGCTGGCACTGTTGGATGTGGGTGCTGCCAATGAAGCTGCTGCAGCGGGGCAGGAGCTGGATGAGACCCAATGATAGGCTGGTGCTGGGGAGAGATGAGATGAACAGAAATCAATGCAACAGCTCTGTTCTGTGATTTGGCTTATTATGCTCTCCGCTGCCTGGTCTGAAAGGTTGGGTTTGATCGATTAATTAGAGAGCTGCACGATCAAACGTAGGTCACTTGACAGCCTGTGTCAGCAGACTCAGTATTTGGTGACTTTGGGGAAAGGGGTGGTTTGGCTTCCACGTGATGCTGAGACCAACAGGTGAATCATTTCAGGTTTGATAACCAGTGCAGAGCTAAGTCAGGCCTGGCAGGCAGGATGGGCAGCCAAGGGGTTTGTGCTGATTTTGCAGGGATGTACTTACAACGTGACACTGCAGTGATGGAGGGGAAATAAAGCTGGTACCTGACAGAGCTTCCCAGGGAGGATTATCACATTGTATGCATTTACCTGGCTGTATGTGCACATAGAGAAGGCAGAAGCAGATCTTATTAGTTCTGAGAAGTTTGATCAGGATGGGAAAATCTATGTTGACACCAAAAGGCAGATCGTTTTTTGGTGGTGGCACAATTAGGTGGTTAGCTGTTTTTTGGCAAGCAGCTGGTTCTTTTCTCTAAATTTCAAGGTTGCCCAAGCAGAGGTATTCTAATAGCACCAGTTGTAATGTAATCTGTTTGTTCATCTCTTCCCATCGGAAGGGAGGAAGCAGGCCTGCCTTCCTTCCGTCCTTTGGGGCTAGCAAGGGCCTGTGGTGGAGCAGGACTCCAGCCTGTGGCCAGTTCCTCACATCCAGCTGCTGGGAAGGCGCAGTGCTCTTGCTGGTCCCCAGCCCCTGCCCTGTGCACCAGCTCTTCCTCCAACAGTGAATTGTCATGTCACTAACCAACACCCCTCTCTCTGTGGGAAAGGTGATCCCTTGTCCCCTTCCGGCTTAAGAAAAAGGAGCAGTTTTTCCCTGCAAGCAATTTTCTTAGACCTTTTTCTTAATTGTCTGAATTAAGCACCTGAAGCTTTAAGATGCTTTTCCAAACTGAAAGCTACTTACTGGAAAATGGTTTATGGAACAACTGAAGAGGACTCTGCTAAATCTTCATTAAATGTACACCAAAAAGATCAGTGCCTTAGAGTCCCAAAGGGTGCATACCGCAGATTTCCTCCCCTCTTACTCAAGCTCAGCTGAGACAAGGAGAAGGTTACCAAGAATTTACACATCTTTGTGGATTCTAGACTAAGTAGCAACAACTGCTATTCCATCTCCCCCTCAACTCTCCACTTGGAGCCTGCTATAATCCAAGCCAGTAACAAATCAAGAATCATAAGCATGGCTACAGTAAGGTTCATTTCCTCAGCTCTTAAAATTAATGAGGGAAGCCTTTAAGACCTCATTAGTTGCTTGTCTTTATTGGCTGGGATTGTACCACTGTGTTGGGAGATACTACCTGTCTGATGGTATTTGAAAGCTTTTCTGCAAGCTGTGCACTGGTTGTCTAAAGATATCTGTCTCATAGCCCCATCCCTCCAAAATCAGACCAGGAATTTCACTGATCTATGAATGTTCAGGTGCATAGGTGTGCTATCCCTCCCTGCCAGCAGTGCAAATTGGAACAGCTTGCATAGCTGTGGCTGTGCTTACAGTCCCCCACAATTTTGAGTGATAATGAAACCAAACTGGAAATTGTTTCCTAATCTCTCAGCTCATTTTTATTGGTGAGCTCTGCAGATCACAATGGGGTCAAACTGGGTACTTTCTCAAAACAGGCCTATTTAAAGCAGACGTAGTACATGAAGTTGTAGTTACTGGAAAGTTAAGACAGGTCAGATAATTTCAACTCTTGTTATGATTGCTTTTCATAGGAATTTGTTGTTCTCCCTCGCTTGTAAACAAGTACACAAGCACGCATTACCACTAAATCATCTTTCTGATGTTTCATGCAGACAGTGTCTTGTGTTAAGATCTGCCTGGCTCTTTTTAATGAGAACTAGAGGTAAATATATTTGCATACCATTCCAAGTTTGTCCTGTTTGAAGTGCAGAGCAACAAAAAAATTGTGCATGTCTTTGACCATGAGAGTTAGCTTAATTTTGCAGTCTGTGGGTTAAGAAATCCCCTTATTTATGTAAATAGTAACTTGCACCATTTTCAAGTTTGTCCAGTAGTCAATTCTTAGTCCATTTAAAATGTGTTCTACTGGTACGGTGCTAATCTTCTAATCAGAATGTCATGGTACGCTTAGTCAAGTGATTTAGAAAAGCCTACATTACATCTACATAGTAAAATTCATCACATGAATATAATCTCTAGAAAGAACAATCATGGTAATGTTCAAACACTGATAGTTTCTGTTTTAATACAGATACTTACGCTTCAGGTGAACTTTAGAAGTTTTAATTTTTTTTTGTGTGTGCGTGTATCAGATATTGCTAGTATAGCTTTCAGAGGGGAAGAAAAAGTGGTCTTATTTCTTTCAAATTGTGTTTGGGAAATTGCTAGAACATTTCATTTTCACTTTTATAAAAAGCTAGTCTCGACAAAATGTTTCTGGCTTGGAAGATGGAGGATTTGTATAAGATCAAAACAATATATTTTTGAGAGGTAATATCATAAAAATTCATATTTCTCTGCTTCATTTGGCTTCAAGACTAAATAACTGAAATGGAACTAGACTCTAAATTATAACCGTGAAACTGTCTAGCTCTTTTTCTGTACTAAAGACTATTTATATGACCCTTGTGCTCTGAAATATAAAACAGCCTCCTTTACATGTGAGACAATAATTAAAAGGAAGGAAGCCAACATCTAGACCTCTTAGCTCTTTATTCAGCAGCTAGCTCAGCATTCCCACCAGAGGTGTACAAAGCATTACCTTTGACAAATCAAGCAAAAGCAGCTCTTGAAGATTATCTATCTGATGGTAAAAACACATTCACATGCTCTGTAACACAGCACAAGTCTGGCAGGTACAAGAGAAAACACGGCTCGTTAAAAGGTTGTTGCAAGTCATAAATACATACTAATATGATGCCTTTGTTCCAGCTCTGTTTATTTTTCTTGTAGAATATAGACATTTTAGTTAAAATTGGAAGCTTATGGCATTTAATTTTTCCTCTGGTTTGTAAAGCTGAATACATGAAGTAGTATCATATGTTGAGTGAACAGCATCCTACTGAGGACACAACGCTCTGACTTCACAAACTGTATTGCAGAGCATGTTGTCTTTGTCACTGCTGTACTGTAGGAACTGTTATATTCTTTAAACCGTGTTCAGGTGGCTTTATGGCCAGTCTTCCTCTAGCTTTTCCTATGACAGTTCAGCAATAACCTTGCCATCAGCCGAGGCGAGCAAACAGCAATTTTGCCTTATCAGCTCATCTGAAATATATACCAGGTTCACATCATAATATATTCTGAAATCCCAATTCCCAGGCCTCCACACTGAAGAGTGTGACTAAATCAGGCTATTGCTGTCACCTGCCCTGACAGCATGGCTCTTCAGGGTGGCTCAAGTGCCCCCAGGCTTGCAGTTGTCATGTACTGTTAATGTTCATCTGAGTATCTGTGAACAGATTCTTAGAGAAGGACTGGTTAACATGATTAATAGCAGTTTGTTTAATGGACAGGAAAGGGGATGCTATGCAACCAGGATTTTTGCTTGGTTTTCCACCAGAACTCATATACGTGAAAATATCTCAGTATCCGTTATAGTTCCAAGAACAAGAAAGTTGAAGCTTAGTCACGTACTAAGCATGGTTGAAGGTTGAAGGGATCTCTAAGATTGAGATTAATGTTAGAGTTCTGAGAAGGAGAAATCCAAGCCATCTGGTGGGAATGGGGCTCAGAAAGCTTCCCAAAGCAAAGGAGGGCCAGCTACAAGGATTGGCACCTGCACAGTCCTTACCCATGGTATTGGGGTGGCTCAAGGCAGAACTCACAGCCTAGGGTTAGGTTTAGGTGGCTCTGGCTCTGTTGTTTATTTAAAGTAGCAAAAAACCTGTGACACTGAAATTTCAGGTGAAAGAGGTAAGAACCTGTTGCAAGTTTTCTAGGTATGAATTTGTGATAACAATAAATGTACCGAAGTCAGAGACTTCAGGAGTTGTATGGTTTTTCCAGTGCAAAAAATAAGCATGACAGCACTGCGTTGTCACAGCAGAATTTTGGTTTCTGGTTATCAATCTGTATTCTTAGAAACTAGTAACTCTTGCTTAGCATAATTCTCAGTGTCTATAATTAGCATGAGGTAGCTTGTGAAAATACTATTTTAATAATACTAAATTAGATTTATTTTTTGCAATAAAAATGTATGCATTGCAAGTTCATTGAAGTGTTTCCCTGCATTGATCAGAATAATATAGCACTGTGTACCTATAAAGAAACACCAAGTGAGTTTTGAGATTGTGTTGTACATATTTCTAAAACTGTCTGTAAATCCATTTGAGGTGGTTTTGTTCATATGAAGATGATATATTCCAGGTTGAGAACCTACCATCAGTCTGGCCTCTCTTTGATGGAGACCCTCCACCATCAGCAGTCTCAGTCAGTACAAATGTCAGCACAGAGTGGTTTATAGGAACGGATGCTGTGAGTGACAATGTTTGGGAAGACGATAACATCTGGAATCGCTGCAGCTAAAGTTGAGAGGTTTTGGGCGGTGTAAAGATCTTTAAATTCCTGATTTTTGAATGTCATGTGATATTGTGCTAGCTAAAAAAAATAATCCTGTAACACCTGTCTCCACCTTTATATCTGTAAATCCTGTCTGCACCTTTCTGTAACTGCCCTTCTGTAACCTACTTCACTTAGAACAATTGGTAAAACACTTATTTCCATAATGATTATGCAGAGAACTACATAAAACCCTAGAGTTACAGCTAAGGACTTATAATAGTCCTTTCAATTATAAAAGAGGAGAAAATAGGGGACTTTATTAATTGAAGATG
Organism: Cygnus atratus; assembly: GCF_013377495.2. Classification (NCBI taxonomy): domain Eukaryota; kingdom Metazoa; phylum Chordata; class Aves; order Anseriformes; family Anatidae; genus Cygnus; species Cygnus atratus. The sequence continues at coordinate 3,259,363 of NC_066367.1, forward strand.
ACAGGCTCTGTTCTGTTTCCTCTTCTGTAAAGTTTCAAAGCTTCTTTGAAACAAATGCAGAACTTAATTGTATAGGAACAGTGTTATCTAGTGAGCACCATATCAAAAATGCTCATTCATTTGGGATTGTGTTGTGATGTAGTCAGAAGAAGCAGCCCCTCAGAAAAGCTCTAGAGATCGAGAAATGAGGTGGGTGATGGGAAGAACTCATTGAATTATTCAGAGTCAAGAACAGCAATGTATGCAGGTGCATAACTTACTTTGTAACCTTTAGCTTCTGTTTAATCTCTCTTTCTCAAGTAAAGAAAAAGTATCACTTATGCAGTAACTAATCACTTTGACATGAGAGTTTCCTGATTATGGAAGTTTCGCAGAAAAAAAAAAAAGCACTCTATCTGCTCTTCTTTGCACAGTCTTCATCATCTTTACTGAACGCCTATAAAACATTTTACACAAAAGTTTTACATTTCATATGTTATAAAAACAAATATATAAAAACCTGTGTTTGAGACTGCAGGCAGAGGGAGAGCTGGTCTTTAAGTGCTTGAACTGAGAGTAGCTCACTCTGATATTTAGATCTTCCAAAGACTTGTATTTGTCCTGAATGGAGCTCCCCTTCATCTTGGTACAAATATCTTTTAAGATTTATTTTAATGTTTACATCTAAAATCTGTTTCCTGTTCTCTCTGTGGTTTGTGAAGGAAAAAAAAAAAGTTAAGGAGTAAATACAAACATAAGCAGAAGTCACTACCTTGCTCTGTATCTCTTGCTGATGGCAAGATTGCCTATGTATTTCCTAGTCGAGCAAATCCGAATTTGTAAACTTTTATTTGCACAGTGCCCCAGCTGCTGCAGAACAGTCCCAGTATAAGAAATCCATGCCCCTTGCAGAATCCCTCTGCAGGAGGCTGGGTGCCGCCAACACCCCTGACTCACACCTAGACCCTTCACCAACACCCTCTACCTCAGACACCACTCACAAAAGGCTGGCTTCTGTGACATCAGTAACTTAATTCTCTGTGTGTGATTAGTTCATAACAGCACACTTGCTGTAAGAGTAGGACAGATGCAAAGAAACAAACAAAAAAAAAAAGTTTGCTGTCAGCAGATCTATACCTTACCTAGTGAGGGATGTGCCCGCTCTCTTCTTGCATCCCTGCAGGTCTGGCCTCCGGCCCTCTACTGCTGGCAGGAGGAAATTACACAAACGGCTCAGGGATGAGAAACTTCTCTCAACTCGCAGGGATTTCATTCCAAGAAGCAGCTGAGAAGCATGTCTAAATGAGAAAGACAATTCTAAGTTAGGAAACGTATCCCATCTGTGATGCTGAGTGAGATTTACCCGTGAGCTTCACAATTAAAATTAGTAAAATTAAAATACTGCTCCTATTTGCAACCCTGTGGAATGAACACACATTCATTGAAACTGTCTGCAGGGGAAAAGCTAAATAACCTCATATCAAGTTAAGTGAAAACATCTCTGAAAATTTAGTTGCATGGCAGAGAGAATTGATTCATAGCTGTAATTTAATCAGATGAGAAGAGTATGGTAAGCACATAACCTAAAAATGACGTCTAAAGTTAAGCCAGTTACGAAGGAATTGGAATAATCAATATAGCCAAACCAGTAAGGAATAAATCAATTTGCAGCCATGTGAATTAATTTCTACCACTTTGCAAATGCTAGTGTGTTTTGAATTGGGGATTCAAAGACTTCATTTGAGGGTAACAGCCCCCCTGTAATTACACAGATTCACGTATATTTTTATTCTACAAGTGCTGGTTAATTTTCATTCTTAAGTTTCTGGTTTATCTATACAAAAAAGACCTGAGGGAGGAAGAGGAAAATGATCCTGTGTGTCACTGACTGTTCTCATCCTCCTCTGACAAGGAATCAAGAGTGTGTCTTATTTCAGCCAACTAAGGGATTCTGTGAAAATTGTTGGCTTATCGGAGCCTATATGGTAAAGAAATTGTTACTGTTCCATTATTCAGAGAATGGTGTTTCTGTAAGAGCATGCATAGTGTCAGTGGAATTACTCCTGGCTATGAAGTCACTTAGCCCCTTGCTCAGTATTTAGTCTGTTTTATTCTCTAAATTACAAAGCTTGTAATGAACGCTTTTAAATTGGAATGCTATGCCTCCTGGCCTGTTAGCTAACCATTTGCTTTCTGAAGTCTATATATATTCAAAAACTCTGACAAAAAAAAGCATTAACAAGTAGCTTAGCTCTTGTACCTATATCATACTGAGCAAGTTCCCAGGCTACTGCAAGAGCCCTGAGCCAGCTTTCCAAGGTGATGAAAAACAGATTTCCCAGGGATCAGAAGAGACAGGCAGAGTTTAATGATACCCAAGGTTATTCAGTTCACTAAAATCAGGCCTGTAAACAAGAACCTGATACAGAAAGAGACAGTCAACTTGGAGAGATTTGGGTATGAACTGTATTTCCTTCTCTTTTGGCCAATTTTGATATTCCCATTTAAAAAATGAAACACTCTAATATGTGATAGTGCTTTTGTACTCAATTCAAATTAAGCTTTTTTGAGCTCTAGGTCACCTTTGGAGGCCGCTCCATGAGGAAAAGTAGTGCCTGAAAATTTGGGCTTTCTTTTTTTCAGATGGGTAATCAGAATTTTCTATTGCTGCACAGCTAAGTGCAGCAAATAGTTGAAGATACATCATATGATAGGAAATTCTTACGGTCTGTTGTGGTTTTCAGTGGTGGTGGTGGTGTTTTTTTCTTGCTAGAAATCACTGGGAGGTGTAGAAATAGCAACCTGGGAAAATCAAGACTTTGAGGATGCCCTGGTTGGCTATATAAGCAATGTGGCTTACAGCTGTGTCCAAAGAATGATGGACATGAAATTAAACAACATGTGTAAGAAACAAACACATGGCACTGGGTTGCGGTACTGTGAACCGAGCACATATTTGTGTTCAAAAGACACAAATGGGGTAAATGGAAGCTTTCAAGTCAGACTTTCTGACATCAGATTCAGTCTGTACTGCTACCAATAACTCTGAGCAAGTTTTTGAAGGTGAAGTTTTTGGGCAGAGACTTTCATTGCATAAAACAAAAATGATTCCTAGAGGTGATTCTTTCTGATTTGCGATACTTGCAGGAATCTTTAAAATACCTGGAAGTTAGACAAGAAACAGCCAATAACATAAAAATGTTGCAGTTATCTGTGCAGTAACATGGATACTGTGCTTATCTCCCTGGCAAAGATAGTCTGTTTGCCATTAGTTTAACTGTTTAGATCACCTAATCCCATTTCTATTTTGGGTGTCCTAAGGAAAACAGTTCTGATGAATGAACTGGGTTTGTTAATAACTGTGCCAGAATTTAGGTCTAGCGTGTAGTAGATGAGTGCAGACTATCCAAAGCGTGATACTGGAGTGTCGCACAGTATTGCACCTGTGTAACTGTTTCACTTGTGTAGTAATTTGTCCAAATATCTCAGTAGTTTGATTTTTTTTAAGTTAATTCTCTTTAAATGTGTAAAAGTGTCTCATAAATTATAACTGCGGCAAAATAAGAACTGCTGTGTTAATGAAGATGTGGGAAAATAACTGAGCTAACAACTGTGAGACATTTCGTGCCGTAGCCCTTGATTATAAAATTCTAACTGAACTCTCTGCATCTCTGCATCTGTGCTGGCCGGTCACTCCCGTCTTTTTCTCCTTCATGCAGAACATTTACATTTCCAGCTTTTTCTTAGGTTTGTATGGCTGAACTACAGCCTTTCAAGCTTTCAAATACCAGAAGTCAAAGCTTGTTTTTCAGCACACTGATGAACTTATTTCAAGGAACAAGGTTATTGAATGTAAGCAAATAAATGTCAGAAAAATCAATTTCCTTTTGTTGGTCAACTATTAGTCGTCATTTAGAAGTGCTTGATTAACAGAGAAGAGGAAACACTGCTGATGTTAATTTGGACAGATCAGTGTGTCTTTCTGTGCTTTTCACAAGTATTAATGAAAGTAGAAAAGAGCTGTGTTATGTTCTGGGGCACCCCACTTCAAACAAATGAGTAAAGCTCCCTGTTACGGTTGTGTTCAGACATTGTAACCTCGATTGGTTTCTTTTAGAGCTGCAAACTCACTATTGCCTTACAGATAAGCATGTCATATAATGCACCATTATAGACAGACCTCGCTCTCTTTGCCACAGGCACGTGATCTCTCTTGTGTGAGCAATGCCATGGACAGCCAGCCAGGTTATTTTTGTATTGGCTCAGTGATCAGTTTGGGTCTGGCAGGTGCAGCACCAGGCAAACACGGCTAAGTGGTTTTCAGATCCAGCTGTGGCCCGGGAGCAGGCTCCATGTTTCCCCACCCGAACCTGGCATCGTGCGCAGGTGGGTCCGGGCTGGGTTCCCAGCGCCAGGTGAGAGCAGGAGCATGGTGGGTGATGGAGAGCTGGCCTCTCCGCAGAGCTCACCCGGGTTCAGCAGCGCTCGTTGGCCTAGATTCGGTGCCAGCCTCGCTGGACGTGCACCAAGTCATGCTTTCATGCCTCGCAGAGCTGTGAGCAGAGGGTAGAGACTCCTAGACTGCCTGCCTTTCACCATTACTCAGAGTCCCGGATAACAGATCTGCCCATCCTTCAAAGGACGCACAAGATTTACAGGACAGTAATACTGGCAATCCTTTTGTGAGGATGTGAAATGTTAATAACATACAGGAAGCAAACCCAGGCATGAGAGAAATAGTGTTAGAAATTCCCAGTGTTTGTGGGGATAGTGAAATTCTGTGGTGCATCATCTGTGTGTGCTTTGGCCAAAAGGTTAGACTAGATGGCTTCTGGGGGGTTTCTTCAATCCCACATGATTTTATAGCTGAAACTCAAGGACTGTTAGCAGCACCTCTGTTCAGATGCAACATTTATTCTTGCATGTTTCATATCGAACATATGCTGCTGATTATTTGCACAGGTCATTGTTCTCATCTCTCAGAATAGGTAGCCACCAGTTATTGCAGTGGGTATTACCGGCACTCTGGTTTTATCAAATTCTTCGGTCTTTTACACAGGTGTATTGATACTCTTGATGTGTAGCTCTCGTTGCAGGATTTTTTGTCATCAGCTCATACAGCTTCTCTGATTCCCACCAGTTAGAGTTGGCAAACCATGCTCTGTAATTCAGATTCAAGTTGTAGATGGCATTTGAACACCCAGGTAACTGTAATGCGGCAGCTTACAGCTTGGCAAGAGCTGAAGTTTCCCTCTCGGGAGGTGACTGAAGGATGTTTTAAGTGCTACCTAGCAGAAAGCAAAATACTGATTGGTCACAAGTTCTCTGACAGCTGACAGGCAAAAAATAGCGTGCCAGGGTAGAAGTGATGTATTTTGAACAGTGATGACATGTTGAGTTAGAACATAAGGCAAACAGAATAACAACAGATTGATTGAGAGGATGAGTGGAAATGTGAAATTTGTGTGAGGATGAGTGTTGTAAAGTGGCCTTGATCTCATGCCCGATATGTTTGATTGCTATCTCTGCAGGCCTGCTGCCATTATCTTCAGGTAGGAAAAAATATGCATGAAAGATATTCAGTTTTCACTTTTAGCAGTCATCCTGCAGCAGCATCACTAAAAGTAAAAAACCCAAAATGTTTGAAAATGTGAAACTTCCTGTAAGAACTGGGTGGGGGAGGGAATCTCTTCCTTCATCAGAGATTGAAAAAGAAATTAATCCAAAGTCAAGGATCTGCTATTTGCTTGCAAGCAAGCCCATCTGGGTCGAAGCAATGCAACACATCCATGTTTTATATCTCCATGAGCTTCCGACTGGAGCAGATTTTCCCTCTGTGTCTGACAGTTTGTGTGATATCTGTTGAGCTAGGCCACAGTTCCACCGAAAAATGATCATCAGGATAGACCAGTAGGAGCAGAAGGCTCATGACCTCCTGGGATTAGGATGAGTTTGATAACCTAGGATGAATATTATCAGATCTAGCCAGGCTTTTCCCAAGAACAGTTCCTAAAGTGCTATTTCAGTAGCAAACTTACTGATACATACGTTTCTAGGTTTAACATACACTTCAAAGGTCTATTCTTTATGTTCAAAGCCAGGTCAAAACTTTGAAGATCCAGAAGAGGTTGGTGTTGATGGCACCTTTCATTTAAATGGAAAGTTGTGTGTATGATCCCTACGGTTCCAAAATCTTCCTGACTGCGTAGTGCAGGAGCTATGTCAGTAGCTATTTACAGTATGCACATGGGTCAAAATTAATCAACAGTAGTTTATCAGAGAGATTAATCTAGGAACTTATGTTTTTAAATGAAAGGTTTATATAGAAATTTCCCCTGCTGTTTTGTTGGTGGTGGTTTTTTCCTCTCTTTGTGTGTCTGGGTCTCCAGGCAAATCAATAGTGCTCCTTTAGTATGGCCTTCTACTGATTTTATTAGGCTGTTTCACTACTGGCTTCCAATCTCTTGGCTCTTTCCTTTTGGCAGGCCACGTCATAAACCGTCATTGCAGAATCCTGTTCTCAGTATCATGCAATTAACACCAGTCTTCGCAAGGAGTGAATGAGGTCAGGTTTATCTGTCAAAACAGGGCCTTGCTTTCCAGGCCAGCTGGTAGACATGAGCAGCCCACGGCTCTGCAGCCCACCTGTCTCCCATCAAAGACCATGTGCTTGATCATCCTGCTGCTGTCGCCCTGCCACGCCGCAGACTTCAGTGCAGAGATGGCCCCATCACGCACAGCGCTGAAGGTCTTATGTCCACACATGGCATCTTTATAAAACAAAAACCCACCAAGGCTGGAATTGTATTCAAACTGTGGAAAAGGTCAAACCACAGGAAGAAACTAACCCTAATCTTGTTTACCCGTGGACAAGCCAAGGCACAGACAACCACCCTTTCTTTCCCATCTAAAAGGCAAATCACAGTATAGAAGCAGGAGTCCAGTTTGGTGTTCTGTCTTTACAGGGAATACCAGCATAAAGATCTCGTGTCTTTGTGTATCTGGGAGATACATATATATACACCTCTCTATATATACAAATTAGTTTTCCCAGGAAGAAATCCCGATTGAAATGACCTGGCTCTGGGTCAGGTTCTAAACAAGCCAGCAGAGAAACAGGGATGTTGACTATGGAAAGCATTTTGTGCTTAACAGCTATTGAACACTGGACTTAATATTAATCGTGTTATGGCAAAACACACCATGTGCTGTAGTGTACTGGATAGATCTCATGAAAAATTCATCTGCAAACATTCCTGGGCTCTGCAGAAAAAAATAGCCTAAGAGAATATTTCTCATGAGAAAATTATCTAGTTTAAGAATTTAAAAAAATAAAAAAAACTTTACATTACTGTTACCCACTTCCATGATGACCGTGGGAAAAAAAGTGAAGAGTAGCTATACAAGAAAAAAAAAGACAAACACTTGAAATCCATTTCTCCATGAAAAATATTGGAGAACAACTAGGACAAAGGTACTTTCTATGATGCCACCACAAATAATGCTTCCAGTGTGCTTAAGATGCAAATGTGTTACACTGGGTGCTATGTGCTTCAGAATAATTTCTTATTTATCACATTTTGCATAGTGACTTTAATTATGTCTTACTGAAAACATCGATTTGCCATAAACTGCAGTATATTTCTTATTACTATTTTGCTGTTTTCATAGCTCCAGAGTATAAATACAGTGAAATGTTTGTTAGGAGATATTGAACACTATAAGAATGTCTTGGTTCTGCTTTTGAAAACTGTCAATTAACAAGAGTTCTAATTAAGAAAAAGGGAAAAGAAAAAAATGCAATTAAAATTGAGGCACTCCATAAATTGTCTTTTTTGCTTTTCAAATATGTACAGTTTTTGCAACATAGCAAAACAATGAAGCTCTAAAAATACAACATGCCAGAAAGAGATTCTAAATCCTATCTAGAAAGTTATAAACATGTAATTAAAAAAGAAAGTGATAAAATAACTAATTGTGGATTTAGTCATATAATTAAAAAAGAAAGTGATAAAATAACTAATTGTGGATTTAGTCATAAAATAACTACATACAACTTAATCAAAAAAATCTGTGGTATTCTCCCTGTTTTATGGAATTTAATTTTTTACTAATTCAGTTAGCTGACCGCATTCCCTGTACCCTAACATCAAACTCAGTGAAGATAAGCTATGTAAACAACTTGGCCAAACCAAGACAGAACACTTTTGACATAATGTTTTTAACTTTATATGGGATCTTTGAGCATTGCAAACTGACCTAGCTCAAGTTAGTGGTGCTGGGATTTAGCAGTGAAGAATCTGGAGAGGAAATGTTCACAGACTTTCAGATTGACTTTTTTTTTTTAATTGGAGAATAAAAAAGACCAAAAATATTCCTATGAGCTCTTCAGCAGTCCCAGGATTTCTATCAAAAAGTACATGCATTTGAATAAAGCCATCCAACTCTACAATAAGAGACTGAGTTTATGTGCTACTAAAACTGCTTTCTGGAACCCAGATACTGCACCTCCGAAACATGCTAATTGTCACTTGTTTATTTAAGGATCAGTTTCCCTCAGGTTCTTTCCTTATGGATGCCCCCTTTTCAATAAACAGCATTGTGTTGGGAAGGCCGGTATTGGTGGTACTTGCTCAGTTAGTAAGGTGCCCTAAGTAACAACCACCTATAACTCATTCTTGTTGTCATTCAAATGTTAACAGGGCAGCAAAAATTAACTTTTACTGGAGAGGGGTGATTTCCCCAGCGTATGAGATGAGTAATTACACTGGTGAAGAGCTGTTTAACTCTTTCTTCATTAAAGAATAAAAGCAACTCCTAAAAGAAAAAAACTTCGAAGAATTTTGGGATTTCCCCAGTATGGATCAGAAGAGATTCTTTTCTTTACACACTGAAATTTTTATAACTCAAGAAAGCCATTTTGTGACCAGGTCCAGTTTGAATCAGTATTTTCTCCAGCTGTTCACTCTACGCTCCATTTTCTCCACGCACAATTTAACTCATATTGAGCTCCATTAGTCTCTCCCTACATGGTTAGTAACATGCCCGTTTTCAGTTCATTGATACCTACGTCTGTGGCTGTCCCTAGTTTGGTGTGTTATGTATATGTAACACTGCACCCTTTGCAAAGCTGAATAACTGCTTGGTAGGAGGGACGTAAATAAGGTGAGCTCTAAAGTTGAATTGGGAGCAGGAATCTTGCCTCTGTGTCTTCAGATGGTGTTTTGAAGTCTGTACCTGTATGAAAGTAAAGCAAGTCTATAGTCACAGAAGAAAGTAAATAAAGGGGAGGGATGCAGTGTGATTATCTAGATTTTAAAAGGAAAAAAAAAAAAAAAAAAAAAGGTAAGACCAAATCATTGTTTTCTAACAGAAGTATAGATACAAAGAGCCAGACCAGCCAAGGGTGTGGAAGAGGACAGTGACTGGTAAGAGATTAAAAGAGCTGGGAAGAAGGGAGCAGATTAAGGATTCGGCAGACAGGAGAATGACAGACACTTCTTGAACTGAAGGTGGAAGCAAAGGTGTGTTGCTGGCTGGGGATTTCAGGAACTATATTGGTACAGATTAAAGGTAACTCCATACCAGAAAGAGAGAGCATCCTCAGCTTACCCTGTCAAAGCATTGCAACAACCAATTGGACAAATTCCCTTGGTTTACAACTTTAACTCATTGCTTCCAGAGTGGGGAAGGTGAAGTAGAAGAGATGGGGCAAAAGGTATGTTAATGAATCTGGGATGGGATCCAGTGAAGTGGTGAGGACCTACAGTAAGATATGGAAATGTCAAAATAGAAAAGCAAAAGGAAAGAGGAACGATTGAGAAGTAGAAGAATATTTCAGAAACATAATGGATCCTGGTAAAAAGATGGCACAGCACAGACTTGAAGCCATGTGTAGTTGTTTTAGGGGAGGGAAATGAAGGCAAAACAAGATGGTAATAAGCAATTACTGAGAATTTAATTCCATTCTGTGTTTCTTCTACACTTCAAAATGATGATAAAACACACAAGGCAAATCAGTGGAGGAGAAAGTCAATTACAGTAGCAAATCAATTAGGGTAAAGAGTCAAACCAATCAAATTTGCAAGGTAGCTAATGAAGGACAATTAACAACGAGTGGATCCAGTGCTGCTCAGATTCAAAAATGAAAGGAAGACACAGAAGTGACATCAAGTTTTAGAGGCTACAGAAGGTGCCCTATTCCAAGGGAAAATATGCTGTGGGGCTGAACAATTTGTATTCAGTAGGCTTTAATAGCCAACTTCAGGATGTACTAGAGTGAGGGAAAAATGACTTTATAAGCTCGTATTTCTCTACTGATATTTACTGTTAGAGTAATAGTGAGAGTCTAGCATCCCACCTTACCTGTTACCAATCTGATGGCTGGCTCGAAGCCCTCCCAGTATGCCCCATTGACATCTGTGGAGTTTACTTAGACCCCAACCTTTTTGAACCAGCTATATTTAAACTGTTTAAGCCTGCTTGCCCACAGTGGAAGTTCCTTTATTTCTGAGGATTGAGAACATCCGAGATATCACAACAAGGCAGCTGTGTGCCTAAAATTATGTATTGCAAACACTCTTCAGGAAGGGAGCAGCTCCATGCACTACTGTCAGTCTTAAAAGTTATCTGACCACTCTAATATCTGAATGTGAGGAAGGAACAGCTTAGTTTAAATCTGCCTGGGTTGATTCTTGTATAAACATTTTTACATTACAGATCCTTCTTCACACATGTGAAGGACCAGTGACCTCCTTGGCAGAGGCCAGGAAAATGTTTGCTGTGGAGGAACAGAGATTAGTAATCCAAAATGTGCTGCTAATGGTGTTGTCATCTTTTATAGATTTCCATTCAGTCTTAGCTAATACTTGACATTCTTTCTTATACCATAGCACACTTTATTCTAAATTGTCCCTACAGAGAACAGCGCTGCTTGATATACTCAGAATTAGATTGGCTAGATGATCTTAATTCAAGAAAGTACTGAATTTGTCTGTGGTTCATCTATAATGCACTAAAAGGAAAATTCCCCAGCTAGACAAGTAAATTATGAACTCATAAGTCTATGTGTTGTAATTTGTGTATAGTAATAACTTATCTTTAAGGAGGATTGAAAATGTGAATGGAGAATGTGAATTGAGTCAGAAATAATTGCTTATGTTGAAACCCAGGGATGAATTCTAAAGCTGAACCTAAAAGTTATGGTCAGATTTTTGCCTACCTGAAGGGCTGTCTGCCAGTCATGGCCACACTGAAGCTGTTACTATTGGCACAGCAGGTGCTAGGAAGCAAGTTTTTCCTATAACAAGTTTTCCTATAACAGATTTTATTTTTTTTACTCTGAGTTTCCAGTCATACCATTAGCTGTATTATAGCTTCCTAAGGTTTTGCATTCTGACAGAGCTATTTCTTTAGTTGTTCTGTCCATATGCTTGATGTGGAAGTAGTCAGCAGCTTAAGAGTTACTTTTAATGCACTTTACTTCTCAGAAACCCTAGCCTTTTTTAACTGAAGAATATCCATTTTATACCTAAACCCCAAAACAACTCAGCTAAAGCTGTAATCAATAATTTTACTCCATCATTAGGGTTACAGATCTGTACATAACACATTGCTGGCATGTTCAACTGTAGTTATAAGCTTGATGGCTCTGGTCTTTGCAGTTCTTTTTATATTTATTATTTTGGACTCATAAAAATGCTTGCTCTTGTGAAATAGATATTATTTATTTGAAGTGTGTTACCTGTCTAAAGGATCCAGCAAAACCCTTTTTTAGTAGGGACATCGTGATGTGTTGGTGTTGAGGTTCTTTTCCCTCATGGGCCTGCTGAACCGAGGCTGCTGTTGTGGATCAAGACTGTTGTTCATTTTCCTGTCTGCTCACTTAGCTAATTAAAATAACAAATCTTCACAGCTGTCTGCTTCAGATTCATCCTTATCACCATAAACTAATTAAAATAATGCAACTAGTTGCAACTCATTAAATATCAACTATACTTTTCATATAATTATAAAACTTAAAATCTTGGTACCTCTTTGCTCTTTCTTCCTTAGCTAATTGTAACAGTTTTCTTAAGATGCCTACATGTTAACTTACGTTTTCCTTTGTGGGCTTTTTCTTTCCTGATATGTTCTTGCGATTATATTTTGGTAGCCTCCCACTCAGTCTTTTCCCCTGTCACGCTTAAGTTTTCTGAAGAGTGAACATCAAAAATACTCAGGGTTCCTATTCAATGTAGATGGGCACCCTGTAGAGTGCATGCTTGCCCAAAGCTTTTAAGTCTTCTTAGGGGACTGGGGAAATCACAATAGGGACTATAATTCAAGAAAGCATATAAGTGCTGGCTTAATTTTATTTCCCACTGGTAGGTTTATTCATGTGCTTTAATATGATACTGAATCAACATTGTGGTCTGTATGTAAAATTCTTTCTAAAATGAAACAGATGGGGTTTTCTTACTATATAGAGATGAGAGATTCCCAAAATGAAAATAATGAAATTACTTTTATTGGATTTTTTGTATCCAAGGAAATACATGTTGCCTAAAAGCTATAGGAATCCTAAAGTAATTGATTAGGCAAGCATATCTGTACTTTGACGCTGTGTTTATAAAACAGTAGGAATCTAGTGCTACTCTCTTATAAAAATAAATAAATAAATTCTCCCACCAATTTTATCATGGATTTTTCCTGCACTTTAACTTGGTATTCTTCTCAGGGAGTAATGTTTCTACACACTTTTGAAGCAAGTTTAATCATTTATTTACTGCAAGACCTTCACTTTTAATTAGGTCTTTTCTGTCTTTCTTTTCTTACATGTTTCCCAAGAGAAATTTTTCTTACACTGTTCTGTGCTGAACTCTACTTCTGTTTTGGCAGACCTACTTTCAAAGGGCTCCCTTTCCTCTTCAACAGCTGACAGACATTTTCCCAGTACCAACAATTACTACCTTTCTGTTTTCTTTGTTCTATTTTTGCCCATTCACTGTTTCCCAGTTCTAAAACAGGGTCTGGCCAAAACCAGATAACAAAACTAGAAGAAAATCCAAGTTACAATTTGTTCATCCTTGGTGTTTTTCTTCAGATCTGAAATTGCTTTAAAAGCCTGAGGAAGAATACCTACCATACCTCTGCACAGGAAAAGCAGTAAGAAGGGATCATTTTGCTTACCTCTGCAACATCCCTTCCTGCATCTTACAGCTGCAGCTGTGAGCACACAATAATTGTATGTGCTGTTACTCCATGAAACTTAAAAATATTTGCTCAAGGAAAATACCTTGACACATACACTGATTGTCCTTCTGAACAAAGATCGCTGTGTGAATTGAGTTCTGTGTCTTGCAGTTGCAGTTCCTTGCTCTGTAGCCAGGCTGGGCAGGTACTTCTTCAATGATGTGCAAACAGGTGGGATGGGAGCTGCACTTCCAAATGGCCAGTTACACAGCCAATTCTCTTACATAAATACCTGGTTTGTGTCCTTAGCTAAGGTAATTTGACAGCTTTCCTCTTCACAAGTGTAATTGCACATTCCTGATCATGTGAACATCCTGCTATTTTGACAACCCATGGGCATGTACATTACTAGAATCCACCAGTTTTAGCCAAACACACAGTGTGAAACATAAAATAGTATTATGCCTTTTTTCCTTCTGGAATTTAATTCACAATAAAAGAACTGAAGTGAGTCATAAAGAGTGAGGAATATATTCTAAAGGGGCAGTTCCAAACGTTCTTGCTTTATGTTCTTTATTCTTAAAAAGTCTCTCATTTTATTCTTTTTCTGCCCTTTAGCAGACTTGTTTCCGTGCTCTCCACTAAAATAAATGCCTGAGAAAGTTTAAACTGTTCAATTTATAACATTCTTTTTAAACACTGCAGGTACAAAGACAATATATCAGAAAAACACAATGAAGCAAGCATTATTATTAATGTTTTCCATGTTGCTTAAATTACAAGAAACAATCAAGTCCTGCAAACAACTTGCTCTCTTGCATTATGCTGCTGAGCTGCAGCAATGGTTTGCCTTTCAAAGTTATTTAATTTGTTTGAGCTTCCTGCCCATTTTTCAGTACGGTATTGTTGAGAGGACATCAAAGTTCACCTTGCTCACTCTTGACAAAATTCAAATGAAGAGAAAACCAATGATTTAAAGTAGCACCTGGGGAAATCAAAGCCTGATACTAGCAGGAAGCACACACTTGCTCCGCAGTTGCTTTTTGTCAGTTGAGATATCGGTAAGCTTCAGTTAAAAGTCTGGTTTACTTATTTTCAGCAGTGAACAGGGCAGAGAAAGCTGGTCTTGAAGAGAAATGTGGAGCTTAAGGGCTCATCCAGACACCAGGCTACACTCATTCCTTCACCACAGAAAGCTGCTAAGCTATGCTTTGTTGAATGTGAACTTGAGTTCACCATCACATGACAGTTCGATCAAACACTTTTTTCCCTTTGTTGTGAAGTCAGGTGGCAAAATGTCTTCTGTGAAAACAGGACCCCTGACAACTCTGATTTTTCACTGTCAGTACAGCATTCACTAAATTCTGTGCCCAAATTAAGGCAGTGCTGTTAGTTGTTGGCACATGCATGTATATATCTGATACATCAGTATAAACATTTGTAAATATTTATATAATATCAACAGTTACATTGGGATGAACTTTCAATGCATATTGAAAATTAGTATTTGACATTTTCCCTATTTCCTTTGTGTTTTATAAACTACACTGTCTTTAATTCTGCCCTTGTTTTGTCACATATTAAAAGGTGTAGCTTTTTGTTCTTTTTTTCTGGCATACACTGACCATTGAGATGTGCAAACAAGTTAATGGGCTTATCTTCATGGCCACAAGTTATTCGCAAAGCAGTGTGCACATTCAAAACTGAAATCACCACGGAAAGCTTTACCTTGGAAAAAGATAAAGCACACCTGTCAGAGACAAGTCAACACCTTTCCACATGAGAGCTATCTTACTCATGCTTGGAGAAGATCGTGATTGCTTCCCATTTCACTGAACAAAACTGAAAACAAAAGTGTGTGCATCGCTTGTGGTTTAATTACATTTTCCACCTTTTCACCTTGATCTCAAATGACTTTCAGATTGATGGGCAATCTGGGGCAACCTGGAGTTTCTGAAGGATGGTATAGTGTAAACTTAGCACTGGCACTGCCATTTGAGAGGTTTTGTTTGTTTTGGTTCTTTTTGTTTTTTTTACTCTTGATACACCTTTACATCTTGATACACCTTCAAAATCAGCTGAAACATTACATATGCAAGAGGCAGAAAATTAGTGATATAAGTACATGTACATCGTGAGTAGTTATTTTTTTTTGTATGTCCCATGCATCTTCATTTGAGAAGCTACATTTTGATATCTCCTTGATGAACAGTTTAAGGAATAACAGCTGTGCATCAAGAGCTGACAACATGGTGTCCTTTTGTGCAGCTCTTCAAATGCATGAGATTTGGCAATTTCAGTTTTATTAAGCTTGCATTACAGGTTGTTTCAGAAGGCTCTTTTACAAATGCAAGCAAGAACGCAAGAACGGTTTGTTTGTTTGTTTTCATTTTATTTCTCTTCTCTGAAAGATATTTCTCTCAATTTGCTTTTATTTTTTTAGACCTTTACTGATAAATGATGCGAGGCACTGGTTTGCTTTTGTTGCCACTGTTAGTAAAATCCACACGATAGACAGCTGGGAACATATTTTCTTACAATCTTCTGCTGTCTCTTACCTGTAGCAAGAAGCTACAGACAACACCACATCTCTTCAGTTTTCTCATGAAGGCTGTTATTCATGCAATCACCTTTTTCATCAACAGTCCTTTCTGTTTTCTTTGCGTTTTTCTATTGAAGGTGTTGCTAGAAGCTGAAAATTGCAATTATCTATTCAAACATGAAATCACTTTCATTCAGACCATATATAAACCAACACAAGTCATTTGAATAAAAGGCTTGAAGATTAAAATGATATTTTACATGCATATGAATTCCGTAGCTCGAGCTGAGGCTTCAGAATGAATCCAGGGCTGACCTCAGGGAGCTAAGTACTTTCCTCACCTTTTCTTTTAGTCTGAATGATCAACAATTCATTGAATAACTGCCCTGGAGAAGACACAGAATGCTCAAGTTAACTGGAATATTTTTGGTATTCTGTGACTTCTGAAATGAGTTTAAAATAATAAATTGTAACTCTAATCTTATGACCAATAACTCACATGGGTTTATATTTGTGTTCTGTAGTACACAATTTTGCCACTTCAAAAGGAAGGTTGTATCTAAAAATAGATAATTGTCATTAACATGCTTTATTTCAATACACAGTGCAGGAAACTGAATTCTTTGGGAATCTGGGGGATAATCAGACACTGTGGCTTCAAAGGTTCTCTATCTAACTGTCCCAGAGTCCTTCCTGGGACCAACCTTTGGATGTCCCATCTGTTATGACAGCTGTGGACTGGCAGTGCTTCCGATCAACCTGTGATTTCCCAAAAAAAATGTTTGCTTAAGATGTGATAGTTGCAGGACTACCCACAGCACCGTCTTTTTGAATCATGCTACCGTGTGAACACGTTGCTGACACCAGGGAGCAGTAAGAGGTATGTTTTCACACGTCTGTAAGTTTATCCAAAAAAGGGGCTCAGGCACCTTCTTCTGGTTCTATTGGAAGCTCATTCTGGTAGATGCCAAGTCTAAAGTCTTCTGGGTCTCTCCAAAGGGTGAGTCAGTAGGCTGCTGAGCCGTATTTACTCAACTACTGTACCTAAATTGTCAACAAATCATGCAATTGCTTGTTTCCATCAGATGAGCAACAACAACAAAAGAATAGAAACCTTGCTGATTGATACCAGTAACTCATATTATAATGCTCAGTTATGATTTCTGATTGCAGAAAATTTCATAGCAAAACAGTTTTTCATAGTTCCAAAGTCTTGATGCTCAGTGCTTTTTATAAAAACATTGAATACTCCTGCTTGCTAAGGTTATTTCCATTTTCCTGCTCAATGTATATAAATATTTCATATCTGCTGTTGCAAATGTATTCTTGGTTTTCTTTCACAATTCCAGTGATGTATTTGACAGGTAGAAGCGTTTTCAGTATGAAAAATTATAGCTCTAATCCTGCTCTTCTAATGCACAGAATTTCACGTGAAATTCTTTTAATGCGCACACAATTCACTAGGGTGGCTTGCGACGGTAAGATTCTACCCCTGCAGAGTCTGGCACCGTATCCTCTTTTAATTGTGGGGTGATCGTAAAACTAATTCAGTAGCAGATCTCTGCATAGTATGAAATCCTTATACTTGTAAACAGAGCGGGGGGACAGGGGCAAGAGAAATATTTTGTTGCTCTGCACCACAAACTGCAGCTTGCCAGAGTCCTGAGGTGGTTATCCCACCTCCCTTTTATTGAAGGGAATAAATAAAAAGAAATCTGATGCCTCCAATTAATAAAGCTAAGTTTTATTAGACTAAAAATATAAAATTTTTAGACTTAAAACATAAAATTGGACAAGGTAACTCAAGGAGGATTATTAGAGAAATTATTAGAAATTATTAGAGAATAGAGAAAATCCACAATCTTTGCTCTGCAGATTAAAATAAGTCTTACAAAGGAGCACGTTCTCTCCCTGTTGTGTCATACCTGCTCAGGGCCTTTCCTCTAGCCCTGTTTCCTAACCAAGCAACTTTCTATGGATTTGAATCACTTTCGGCAACTTCTACCATGAACAAAGGGACTCTGTAAGCAATGTAGGAGTTAAAAATACAAAGCAAGCATTTACTGGTTAATGTACGCAATGGGCATTAGTTTGCTCACTGTCCCCATCTCAATGATGTAATCTCTGTCTGAAGTTTTACCTTTCTGCTCTCTCATGGCTCTTGCGCACATGCTTCCTAACAGCCCGTTCCTCAGAAGTTTGAGCCAAAGTGATGTGAGCTGTATGTTGTTATCACACACAGCCCAACCCATCAGGGAAGGATACAGCTTTATGTATACTAAGAAAACATCTTCCCATTGCTTCTCAGAGACGTTTTGGCATGTTTCTGGCTTTCCTTGGAGGAATCCCATTCTGCACTGCCACTGCAGGTCCCTTGGCCCATCCCTGCCTAGTTTCTCCCACATGGGCTGCTCTCGGGCAAAACAAAGTCTCTCCTCTCTCTGGAAGTCACTACCTGCCCCAGAGCACCCTAGGTAAGCAGGCAGCTTTCCCCTCTGCTGCAGAGCTGTACCTTTTTCTATATTGAAGAAGTACATGCAGTATTTGCAGTAAATTCTGAACAAATGAACCGAACAGTTCTGCAATCTGCCAGAGGTAATAAGGTTTTTGACTGAGATGTCTGCAAATGGATCTTCAAGTTAGATATTCGCTTTGGCTCCATGGTGTTACACTGCTGGGCATCCTGGCAGCCATCCAGTAGGAGGCTGTATTCCACTTACATTCAAAATAACTGCATCGTCAGGGATTTTTTTCATGGCTGTTGAGATCTTTGAGCAAATCAGTAGGGAGCAGAGGCCCTGTTGGCAATTCTGATTCACCGGCTGTATGGCTGGAGGAAGAGGAATGTTGAAATCTCCACTGGCAAAGCAGAAAATCACAGGCAGGGACGTTCTGGCAAAGAAAACCTCAACCCTTCGCTGGCAGGTTTGGATGCTAAAATGTTGTCTTTTGTTAACGGTAATAATATTCAGACAAAGATGCCGGAGCCAAGCAGAGGTTTGTTAGCAAGCAGGTTCTGTGCCACCAGGAGCGTCCTGCTGGGAAGGAGCCCCAGATGGCCACGCACCGGCTGGCTCTGAAAGGATTATTCGAGGAAAGGCACTAAGGTGGTCAGAGCTCAGCAAAGGAATTTCAGGGTTTGTAGCTTCAGGTTTGGTGAAGCAGATCAGGTGACAATAGGCGGCACATTTACCTGTCCTGTAAGGCAGATTAGTTAATAACACTTTTTGTTTGTTTATTTGTTTTGAAGAACCCAGAGGCTCATCTTTGAGGTGAGTTTTCTAAGAGTTGATACCAAGGAAGAAGGTTTTCATAGCTTTCTACTTAGCATATTCAGCAAAAAACAGTAAGAATAAACAAGACCACTGCATTTAGTCAGGGAAATAGTAGTGATTTGGTTAATAACTAAGCCACTTGAGTTCATTCTAACCTCTTTGGTTTGTCCGGAGTGGGGAAGCAACTTTGAGCTGCTTTTGCTTTCTAAGAAAGTAGCTCCATGATGCCCATCATGGGCAGTAGCACTGCTTGATGGGCATCATTCATGTGTGTTGAAATTTCCTGGAGAGAAGTTTAAGCATTCAAAAACTGTGCTTTCCCTGCCTCCAGGTTTTTCTGGACTTCCTCTTTATTAAAGACTTTCTCTTTATTATCAAAAGCCTTTACATCTAGAGCTGGCTAAATGCTTTCAGAGAAAAAGAACAAATTTTCATATAAAAACGCCTTTTTGTTGAGCCCCAAACTGTTCCATTTGTCATGTCCCTGGTTCAAGGGCTTGCGAAGCGAGAGTGCCTGGGTGTGTGACGGGTTGTCCTGGGGGGCACGGATGCAAAGAGCTGCCAGGACTTCAGTCTCTGGTCAGCCTTCTGCTGCCGGAGCCCCAGAGCCAGCCTTTGTGTTGCTCTTCGGTGAAATTGTCATTCTTGCTCTGGTCATGAAAGCTGACAGGAACATCAATATCACTAAGTGGTTGCGGGGCCTGGGGAATTTAGCACATGCTAGTTTTTGGTCTGATTTAGACTGTGACTTAAAAGAGTGAAACAAAATCAGCCATGAAGGGAAGGCCTGCTTTCTAGGCAGCTCTTCTGTGTAGCCCTCAGCTGATGCAAAGGAGGGAAGGAAAACTGCAGCCTCTTGTGCTGGAGGCACAAGGTGCAGGCAGGTTGTACCCAGTTCTACTTGATTTTCTGTAAGGCCAATTTAGGTTTCTTCACAGTTAATGAATTTAAGACTGAATGCAAATAGTCATTAATGTTTGTGACTGGTACCACAAAAAAAAAAAAAAGAAAAAAAAGAAAAAAAAAAGAAAAAAAAAAGACCAGAAGATTCAAATAAATCATGTTAAAGTATAAAGATCAAGAATGTGGTAAAAATAATGCATTTCCTCTGTTTTAGCTGAGACCAGGCTTTCAGGCTTTTCACACTGCCAGGCTTAAGCTGCCTGAACTCTGCCGTCCAGCTCGGTGACCAATGTAAAAACTAGCATGGGTATGGCAGTGTCAGTGGACACAGCAAGAGTTAGAAATGCTGCCTTTTCCAAGCAGGGTAAGATGGAATTCCTTCCCCAAATATGAGGAAAAAAATATATATCCCTGTTTCAATGCTGAATGGCTCGTGTTCCTCCTGTCCCAAGCAGGCGTGAGTTTTTCTCTTGCATTAATATTCTTAATTTGCCCATAATTGCTTTCAGGCATCACATCTGAGGCCAGCCTTCATTAATATGTTAATTGTGCAGGCCCTCCCAGTGGATTTTCCAAAGCTAAGAGTAAACAGAAAGGTTTATTTCCCCCACCCTTCCCCCAAGCCCTCTAACAGAGAAAAAAAAAAAAATGTAGACATGACACTTGACGAAGCTTGGACCTCTGTTATGATGGAGCGCGTTTCACATTTTTGCCTCTGCCCGGAATTGATGATCAGGGTCCTTCTGAACAGATCAGAGTCTCATAAGGTCAGAACAAAGCTGCATTTTTTAAGGTGCAATTTAGGACCACTATACACATTTCACCACTATACACATTTCATTCGTCCTATTCCACATGGATATGCTAAATGGATGGGTAAAAAAAAAAAAAAAAAAGAAAAGAAAAAAAAAGAAAAAGCTGACATTATCAAAGGACTACAGGGAATTGCGCACACACTTGCTGTTAATTAATGTGAGATGTACAGAGGATTTGCCCACTCTGCATTGAAAATCTCTTCTAAAACATGCTAATGGTGAGTATTGTCAGGGTATGCAAAAATATAAGGTGCCCTTTAAAACAGGTTCCCTAACTGTTTACTGTTGCCTCCCTCAGCCCTTAGAATTGGATTTATGGAAGGGTCACATGCAAAATGCCCTTACAGGGTTCATTTTAGGCTTGTCCTGAAAATAGCCCTCATAGCTTTTGAGTTAGGAAGGATGGAGGTTATTGTGAATAAAAATTATTGGAATTCGGATTCTTCCAGCAACCTATCTCCATTAGGACTGATGACAAACCTACTATAGCGCAAGGAAAAGCCAGCAACAAGGTGCAAAAATATTTCTCTGCCTGTTCCCTTCTTTCTCTCTTCCTTATGTCCTGCCTCAGGTGGAGGCAGCTTGGGAAATTGCTGTAGGTTGGCTGGCTGAGTAGGGAGGGGCGTTCACTGTCAGCTACAATTGATGTGCTAAAGACTTCCCAAAAAAGGGTTGTCCTCCTGCATTTGTTGATATCCTTCTTGTCTTGTCTATAAAGTTTTACCCTCTTCGTCCACCCTCCCCTGTACTCTGTAACTGTCCTCTCCACCTAGCAGTGCTCCTGGCTTTGGCCACAGGCTCAGTGCATCTCTGACATACCGTGCATTATTCACTTAGTGGGAACGAAAAGCAGAAGCAGAGTAAGAGGGATGCTGGCTGTTTTAGGACCCATTCCAGCAAAGCCTGAGGTACACATTAGATCAGAAAAAAAAAAAAAAACAAAAAAAAACCCACGTGTGCAGATATTTTCAACAGATGTAGAAGACTCGTACCTGGCTGCTTTTCCTTGTGTTTAAATACAACTTGAAATGTATCCTCATTCCTTAGATATTTATCTTCGTGTTGCTCATCCTTGCAGGTTACACGGATGTGGAATGGTCACAACAGGTATATAAGAAATCCACTTTGGCAGCCAGAAAACAAAACATACCTCTACTCATTCCCTAAGCTCTTGCAAATTCACTGAGTCCATCGTATTCTTTATTACAAGTCAGGATTCATTCAGCAGCTAAAATTGTGACTCATCTTTCCTCTGAAACCTGCTGACTTGTATCCTCTGTCAATTCAACCTTTTGGATGCATTTACTTTTTATCCTATGTGTAATGAGTATCTATTTCTTATACATCCTGGCACCTGCATTCAGTGTGACAGCACTGCCTGCCTCTGTATTTCAGGCACTGTCGATGAGATGTGATGCCTTTATTTTTCATCTAAATATTTCTCCTACTTCTGGTAACCTGGATCTTTCGGGTATCTGTATTATCGCCTCTCCAGTCCATGTGCCCATTTGCAGAGTATTGATAAAAATTGATTTTGTCCTGTGAGTAAATTGTACTCAGATGAAAGGAATTGCTCCCCCAGGATGTATGAAGGATTTTTGCAGAAAGCACCAGAGCACCATTGAGAGAGGTATTTTTCATAGCTCTGAAGACTTTCAGGTAGGCTTGCTAAAGATGAGCCAGATGGGAAGGCACTGTAGTGTCCATTAATGGGGTCTCAGGGACTTTACATCAGTGTGGTATTCCTTCTCTAAGCTGGAATGGCACTTAGAGAGGAGGTGTGCTTAGTCTGTAGCTAAATCCTTGTTTAAAGTAGTATTTAATTGTCAGGCTGTTCCCCATCCCTAGCCATCCCCCATAAATTACCTACAGGGATTCTGAGTGATTCTTTCTTCAGAGCTTTATGGAACAGATGTATTTCAGTTTCAATCCATTCATTGCATAAAGTAATAATTTTGCTTTTAGTAGCAGGGCAGTGGTTGTAACTC
Source organism: Cygnus atratus (assembly GCF_013377495.2). Classification (NCBI taxonomy): domain Eukaryota; kingdom Metazoa; phylum Chordata; class Aves; order Anseriformes; family Anatidae; genus Cygnus; species Cygnus atratus. The sequence continues at coordinate 3,282,038 of NC_066367.1, forward strand.
TTCATATTGTTAGGAATGCATATGTTGCTGAATCTGGTTTTAGTGATTTTCCTAGTAAGCTGAACTTTGCTATACTTTTCCTGTTTTCATCTTCAAGCATACTAAGTCACACACTAGTAACTCTTACAGTAAATAAGGGTCACGTTGCAAGGCGAATCTCAAAGGCAGTGTCTGTGGAACCTGTCAGGTAGTCTTTTCCACCTGGATCCATTTAATTCCCTGCTTTCCCATACATAAGGATGTATGCCATGCAGCTGGCCCAATTTAACAGTTTGTGCTACTGAAATCAGCAAGTGTCTCTCTGCCATTTCCAGAATTGCCCATCTATGTCATATTTAGGGGGTTCATCTACAAAATAGCTACTAAAGTAGAAAAATTATGAATAGTTGTTAGAGCCGAGACTGAGGAAGTTCTGCAGCTAGTACTACATTGTCCTACTTTGTGGCTAAATCCCGTGGTCACGGCACACATGCCCTGTGCTTTGCAGTGCACTGGTCAGTCCCTCAAAGAAGGGGCTGTCGCACTCTGATACAGACATGGCAATAACTGCTTCAAAGCAATCTTATTTTCTTAACTTCTATTCGCTGCATTAATCTTTTTCACTTATAATGAAAGCAATTTAAAACAATATGGAATGCATGGAAAAAAGTATTTTAAATTACTGATCTTTATAGCTGCTTCATTTTTTTTAAGAAGTCCCTATTCTTAATAACCAATAACAGTAATTCAGTAGCAATACAGTTCCTGCCAGTAACCTTCTCCTAGGAAAAAGGATTTCAGTAAGCTTTATCACTCAGTGTAGCCAACAGAAATATTTGATACTAAGAGCAGTGAAACCAGAAATCCACTTCAGATGTCCTTCAAACAGCTAGATGAGGAATTCAAGGGGATATGGAATAGGAAACTCAGAAAATGGAGCTTGACTTTGATACTTACTTGGTGTGATAGAGTAATTTACTCTCCATATAGATCTTACTGTATAAGAAAAAGGAGGGAAAAGGAAGCAGTAATGTGTCACCTTATCTAAATAAGGTACCTGTCATTCCTGAAATTCTGTTTAAACTATGATGGATGTTCTTATTCAACAAGAGAGATTTTTCCACCAGTGAAAGCAGATCCTTTCAGACAGAGAAGGACTATGATGAGACCAAATTTCCTGCCTGTGGATGAGACTGAACGGTGCAGAAATAGTTGCAGAGCAGGTTCCCTGGGATTCCCTTCTGACCACATGCAATGTGTATAGCGGTAGAGAAGGACAGTGATTTGGATAGGAATATTTACGAAAAAACAGCTGTGCTAATTGTCTTGCTAGAAACATCTGTATTCTTTGACATGGTAACATATTCTCACAACACGATGTGTTTATTTCCTGAGAAAATTTTATTTTCTTTTCATTTAATTTTGATCGACTAGCCTGTCATTCCAGAACTTAATCTTTTTGCTGCTTATCCATGGCTCAGCTGTTAATGTTTTGCTAATTTAACTAAAGACATTAGCTGGAAATAGATCTGTGGTATTTACTCTTTTTTTTATTATTTTCCCAAAGCAAATGAATTTTTCTATAGCTTCTGTTTGAACACTGTTTTTAGACAATTAAGCTGACCAGTGCATTGACCTATTCTTCAATAATCTAGAGGATAGTTTTCCAAGCTGTGTGGCAAACCACTTCAGCATTAAAACAATGTGCTACGCTATACATACTAGGCGGTAAATTCACTGGTGTTTACCCTAGACTAGTATAAGTAGGTAAAGTAGCAAACAAACAAAAACAATTTATTTGCTACTGTTATCATAGCGTCAATTAAAACCTACTTCAGCAGAATAAACAATGTAAATTAGGCCACTTCATGCAAACATAGCTATCTGAGCATGATGTTACAGTGATGCGTGTGAGCGTGTTTTGGGAAGATTGGGTGAAATAGGAATGAACGCTGACTGCCTGTATCACAAATTGCTATTATTTTTTGTGTTAGTTGTAACCTCAGCTGGGAAGCCAGGGACTATCCTGGCCAATGGGAAGCTGCAAGATAATTGGAGATCCACAACTCGTTAGACACTTTAAGTCACCAAAGCTAGCAGAGTTGCTTTCATGCACACCACTAGTGGATCAACCTGTATTCATTCTTGAATATAATAATCTTTTTAATAGCTGTGGGATTCCCTTATTTGTTACTTCTGAGCACTTGTGCTACAGATAGCCTTTAGAGTGGTGATTTTTAGGAATGATGATTTGGAAGATGATTATATATCCATGCACAAAAGAATATTTCATGATCTTCCTGTATTCTTTTGGCTGAAGTAGTTTAGTCCTGTACCTACAGTTGAGATGGTGTTACTTATAGGTCATAGGAACAAGCAAGGATTTAGGCAACTCTTTCTTACAGTCCATCCATTGGAACCACAGACTTCATATAAAAAATGAATGATTTGTATTTGTGAAAAACTTAATGAAAGACCTTCTTAAACTGCTTTACCGTGCCCCAGATACATTGATGGTATCAGGAGACAGTTATGTTCTAGGGACGAAGTAGGGTTTTGCAGGGCTGCCTTAAAAGTTCCAAATCCTGTTCCGACTGAAGATACTGCAGAAAAAGTTCATTTACACCTCTTCAATGTGCTACTTCATTGTTTACACAGTATTTTCGTCAAAGAGCATGCTGTTCATTAAGCATGGGAGAACCTGACAGACGGGACCCGGAACACTTGCCATCACATTTAGCCCAAGCCTATCTGACATCTCAGCAGGGGAAGTGGAAAGCTGTGATTCTGAAATAGACGCTTTGTGCTCTCTATCCTCTAGTATACAACACTGAAAAGGACTACTCCTGCAGAATGCAATTCCTGCCATCAGATATTGTACATTTTACATCACAGATGTGGAGTTCCTGAACCTCATTTTTTCAAGTCATTTTCTTAACTCATTGACATTTTACGTGTTTTGTGTTTGGTGCCACTAGATTATGACATTTTAATGTTCAGTTAGAAATCCAAAATAGCAATTAGGGAATTACAAATTGTAGAAATCATGTCATTTAACTATTAATTATATTCCTTATTCTCTCAGCTAGTAAATGATTATATTAAAACGTCTCTTAAATGTAACATGCAAAGCCTTGTTGTTATTAAGATCTTCTTGAGATGTCAGTCCACACTTCATGGGACTGACTGGCCTCTAGAGCTTGCTGAGGGTGACGGTGTTTCCATGCAAAGAACAGTGCTGAAGAAAAATAGGAGTATGTATGTATGTGTGAATATAACCTGCAGCCTCAGATATTCACTTGAGTTCTGGGAGATGTTGAAATTCCTGCTTAATCCAGAGCAGAATGTGTCATCCTGAGTTGCTAAAAGTCAAGGAAGTCTTATTCATATGTCCTTTTACAAAGAGATTTATGAAAGTGAAAACATTTTGGCTTTGGGGGAATAGGATATTTCAGCAAAACCATTCCAAACCCATCATACAGCGGTAACCTGGGAGTACTCCTTGCTTTGTAGCCACAGCACTTCAGCAGAAATAGTGCTATATGACATCCATAGGTAAATAAAATTTCTTCTTTTAATGCTGTTTTCTAGGCTGAAATTGATCTAATGGTATTCTGCACCTAACCTACCTTGATGCTTATGTTGTGTTAAGCAACACTGCGAAAGTGCAAAGATGCAAGTAAAATTCCCACATAATGTTAGATATGAAGGTCAAGTCCCTTGGGGAGCAGCTGCATGCTGACCTGCTCTCAGAAGGTTAGCTCATTTTCTAAAGGCAAAGCAATGGTATAGTAAAGACAGCTCAGGAAATTACTTGGGAACTCAACCTGCTTTGGATTTCCAGCCAAACGTGGTGCTTGTGCAGGCTCTCTGGATAACTCCTAGTTTAGATAAGGTAACCTTTTCCAGAATAAAAATCTTAGAAATGCACATTGTACAGGTCCTCAGTCTCAGAGTTTCATTCTACAGATCCTCTATTTTTCAACACTACTTGCTGTCAGCATAAATCTAGCATGGTCTGTTGTACTGAATACCAGCAGGGGCTGAAGAACATCTTCTGATTTGGCTTCCTCACAGAGGAACCCCGTTCAGGTGTTCTGAGACTATCCATGGTGCAAACCAAGGTACAGAAAGTGAAATTGGCTTTATAACATCATCCTGATGTGAACTAGAACACTTACACAGCCATAATAGTTGTGCTTCAGATCTGAGACCAGCACAGGAGTGAAAATCCCCAAAAGGCTGCTGTTCCTCAGAGCTATGCGTTTTGAATTTTGTAAAAGGAAATTATTTCAATTCGAGAGGCATGGTAGGAAAACTAAGTTGAGTAGGGCTCCCTCTTCAGAAAAGGTGGGAAGAAGAAAAAAAGGAAATTATTTTCCTGTGCTGACAGTTGAATAAGACAGGAAAAGTTAGGATGGGGGAAGAAGTAATATTTTGCTGCTGTTATAAATTAACCTTTCTTCAACACTCAAGAATACGCTGGGGAAGAACTGCAATTTACTTGTGCTTGAGTCATAATGTATGTTATTTGTGCCAATAGCTTTATGTTTCATTTGTCTGTATTTAGAGACAACCTCCTGTTGATGGACTCTTCTGAGAGTTTAAAAAAAATGCAACAAAACTTGCTTTTTTAATTGCAGCTCTCTCTGTTATACAACCAGATTTCATGTTTATAAGTGCAGCTCTGTATTTTATCAAGATCTCTGAGTGTGACATGGACACAGAACTCCACTGAAATAGGAAAAAAAAATAAAAGTGTTTGACTTTACAATAAGATTTCCTAACCACTTTTTTTTTTTAAGCAAAACTAGCTGGGAAATAGAAAAAAGAAACAGCCTGAGAGATACATTTTCAGTCGTCTTGAAATACCCTTTTACCCTTGTAATTTACTTCCAGACAGTGCACACATTTTAGATGAATACTTTGCTAAAAACTGAAAAGATGTTAAAAAAGTGAAATGAATACATCGTGTTCTGAAGAATTGGAGATAGAGGTCATGCAGATTATTTCGAAAAGGGCTGTATCTCGCAGCAGCGATGACAATAACGGCAATCAAATAATGGAAGAGAAGCTGGGAAACAGTCGCTGGAAGGCTCTGAAATGCAGCTCTTACAGGGACTGTGTTTTTCCCAGTGCTTGGTTATCACAGATACTATGAATATTTTCTGAATTGTGTTGGGATATAGACCAAGTAGTGATGTTGGTAAGGAACTATTGGAAGTAGCATATCCTGAAGCGCTGGCTGACCCCACGTGTGACCAGCTCTTATTAGAGACCTGCACTAGAGGCTGCTAATGTTTGGCTTATTAAAGTACTCTTAATGTGACATAAGTGTTTTAAAGCTTAAAAAAAAAAAAAAAAAAGAGAGAGGGAGAGAGAGAGATTTGTATTTCAAGTTTTTTCCCTAAGGAATAATATTGTTGATGACTGCCTTCTCCAGAATTTACATATTGCAAAGGTAACATACAAAAACATGGCAGAAATTACTCTTAATTTACTTTAAGAAAGTGCTCCTAATTTATGTATCATTTGGGAGTCATTTCCTTGAATCAAGAAGTTCAAGTGATAAGAATTTCAGACATATGATTTGACTAACATTCCTTGAGACATTTGAATTACTCGATTAAAGAAATTAAACTTATTGTAAACATTTCAATAGGTTACATTAGGAGCCTAATGGAAAACTGACACTGAATGAGTAGAGCTAATTACTGGAGGAAACCATTCAGAAACAATTCGGCCTTCAGACAGGTCTGGTTTTATTAGCACTGTCCTGCACAAAGGTATGTTTACTTCTCTGGCTGTGTTGTGTGCTGCTTTCTCTATTTTTCAAAATGCGCTGTAAATATATGGCTATTACTGAGAGATTAGAGTGCAGAGCTCAGAGTCTTTCATATAGCAAGTGGGATAAAAAGGAAAATGTGTAAGCAAAGGAACTTCTCTCTCCCTTTATGGTAACACCAATCTATAGCAACTGGTTTGAACTAGACCATGCAGTCCAGTCCAGTAAGAGGTCTTTAAACTTTTTTACAGGCATGTCTTTGGTAAATAATCATTTCATAGAAACTGCTTTGATAAAAAGGGGTGAAACAGCTGTGCTCTGCAGTTGCTTGTGCATGAATTGTCATGTGGCTGCAAAGTTGGTGCTTCAAAATGAATATTTAAAAAAAAATCTTGAAGCATTTGTAGAATTTTCAAGACTGCTGTGTTTGCCACGGTGGCTATGCAGTTGAGCAGGACATTCAATTCTTGTGTAGAAAATGCTAAACTTTCTATTAAACCTGGTTTTGTGTCTCATAGATCAGGTTCTGAGGACGATGCCTTCATTTATGATAATGCCAAACAGAAATCTGCCATTGATTCTTCAAATAATTTAAAAGCATTTTTCATCAGTTTTTAGCCATCATTTTCCACAGGCCAAGCACCTTGGATACCCTGGACTTAAGAAAACCTTTAAAATCATGCTTTCTTGCTAATCCTTTACATTCTTAACAATCGTTGTGGTTTAGCCCGGCTGGCAGCCAAACACCACACAGCCGTTCGCTCACCCTCCCCCCTCCCTCTCCGGGATGGGGGAGAGAAATGGGAAAGTGAAGCCTGTGAGTTGAGATAAAGACAGTTTATTAAGACAGGAAAAAATAATAACAATAATAATAATAATAATAATAATAGTATTAATAGTAATAATGTGTACGAAATAAGTGATGCACAACGCAATTGCTCACCACCCATTGACCAATGCCCAGCCTATCCCCGAGCAACCGGCTCCCCACCCCGGCTAGCCACCCCTATATATTGTTCAGCATGACGTCAGATGGTATGGAATACCCCTTTGGCCAGTTTGGGTCAGCTGTCCTGGGTCTGTCCCCTCCCAGCTCCTGCTGCACCCCCAGCCTGCTCGCTAGCAGGACAGAGCGAGAAGCTGAAAAGTCCTTGGCTTGGTGTAAGCACTGCTCTACAACAATTAAAACATCAGCATGTTATCAGCACTCTTCTCATCCTAATCCAAAACATAGCACCCTGCCAGCTACTAGGAGGAAAATTAACTCTGTCCTACCTGAAACCAGGACAACAATCAAATTATGATATGTTATCTGCCTTTGTCTCCGCTGGTATGTCATATCTTGCAAATAGAAATTTTATATCTGAAATTAAACGTTCAGTGATTTTATTCCCTACTAAAGTTCAAATAATAGACTTTGGAAGTGATAACTCAGAACCAAAATTAACTATTTTTCTGGTATATAAAAACAAATCTGCACCATATTGAGGGCCTTGAAACTGATGTTTCTTTAACCATATTTTAAAGCACAGTATGAGACACTGACGCAGTCATAATTGTTGCTTTCTGTTTGTTCTGGTTTTGTATGCGTATCAGAAGTCAATAATATCATTATCTTCACAACATACATTAACTCATTGGGAATTTTGTTCTTCTTTTACACATTTCCAATGAGATTGCACATGTCCTATTTGTTCACTATCTGCTGTGTGTTGCAGTCTGTTACGGTTCTTAAAATACGCGTCCGCACAGCAAAACAGGAACCCAACAGTTTGCCTGGTGCTGGTTGTTGCACTGGGTCACGTAGACCTTCTGGAGGGAGGGCTTGGTTGCTTTCAGCAAAGGAAAAGCTCAGCCAGGAGAAACTTTCTCAGTACATGCTGGAAAAAGAGAGAAAGGCTTGCATCTGCAGCATAACCGATGGTTTGGAAACTGTGAAGAACAGGCAGCAGAAATATCACAGCAGGCTTCAGAGCTGATGGAGAAAAGTCCTCTTTGCTGTGCATAACAGGCATATATGTCTTTCCTTTTAAACACGTCTGTTTGTCTTGTAGGCTTTTGTAAAATTGACTTGCTGCTTGCAGCTACAGAGAGTGTCCAAAGTCAGGGCATGGTTTAGGTCTTCCTTTACTACTGTTTTTCTTGCCTCAAACTCAGTCTGGTTTGATTATGCAAATTTCTCCATAATATTTTTACTTCATTTTTTCCTCTGTAGCCCTGTGTTTATGTTCATCGCTAACCCAATCTAATGTTACATTCTGTTGTTTAGTTTTCAAAACTTACTATCTGGTCCTGTTTCATTCTCAGTTTTTTCACATTCTAATAGCTTTCTATAAGTTTAATCTGTCTAGTGATCTTTTTCAGTTATGAGTCTTTGATCCCTGTTACCATCTGTCCTTGGATAAGCAGTTCCACAAACAGATTAAAATGACGTGTTTGCCTCAGCATAAGTGAATCTATCAAATCTCCTTGTTCTTGGTTCTTCATATGAAGAAATATTTTCCAGAAGTTGTATTATTTTAAGGAGTTTAGCACTCTATAAATTTTGTAACTGATAATTCAATTTTTATCTGATAATTGGCTTGGTCCTTACTTACCTTTTTAAGTATAGATTGCTCAAAGTAAAAAAAGTGCCTCTGAACTGCAATATTGAAATAAACTGGTATCTTTTTCTTGTCTTCCATTTTAGGTCCTCAGTTTGTCTTTACATAAAATTCTCGTTTATACCTTCAGTGTCTTGCTATGTTTCTGGAGAGTTTCTATTTCTTGGAGTCCTCCATTCCTTCTTTTTTCTAACTTTTGTTGTGTCTCCCCCAGTTCTCACAGCAGATGTAGGTCCTGCTCTCAGTTAATGAGAAGGATGAGTTTGAGCACTATAGTTTTGATTAGTCTTTACTATAACTGAGATTAAACATAGAGGTAGAAGGTTCACATCTCTGTTTTGCTAAGACTGAGCTCTAATGCACAAGTGTCTTGATCCAAGACTCACATTGCCTTTCCAAAAGTGTGTTTCTGTCCTGCTCCTGTTCAAGTCCGTGGCAAAGCTCCTACTGATACCGCTGTTGTATGAGATGAAGTAATCCACCTGTGCTCAGCCATTCTATTTCTTCTCTAACAATGTACCAGTAAGCACAATGAAGTTGCACACTTGTGGTCATGTTTTCATTTAAACACCAAACCAGCTTCCCCTCCCAAAACTATTCACTGAGAAGGGATATCAGTCTTTGCCATGATGTACCTCTGGACTTTAAAAAGGTACTGGGTGGCATAATCCCATCAATGTTACAGTCCTTTGTGTTGGGTTAGGTTATCTCACTCAAACTATTCTCAAATGTTATTTTTTGGGATATCCAGCTTTTGGGATTAATTCCAAGAATATTCTGTTATAAGGACGCTGTAAACATGTAGAACTAAAATCTTGTATAACCTGAACTAAGGGTCAATCATACAAAGAAAAAAAAAAAGAAAAAAAAATGATAATAACGGCTCCAAATGCTTTCAGAGTACCTGACAACTATATTGCGTAAGAGTGAGTATAATACTGGGACAGTATTTGCCTTTTACCCAGTATTTTAAAACAAACTTTCATATGAATTTGTGGGACCAAAAGATAACTGTCATGATTTAGTTTTCTGTGCGATCACATCTGTCTGTATAGGAAGCAAATGGCTGGCATGCAATTAAAAAAGTTCCTTACTTGCTTGCAACCTGTAGTGGGTTTGCGTGACAAGGTTTTGGTAGCAGGGAGCCTTAGGGATGGCTTCTGTGAGAAGAATCTAGAAGCTGCCTCATGGTAGGTAAGGGCCCCGCTGCTGACCAGAGCTGAGCCAATAAGCGATGTTGTTTGCACCTCTGTAAGAGCATATTTAAGAAAGGGGAAAAAAAAAAAAAAAAACAAACACTGCTACACAGCAACTGGGAGAGTGAGAGGAGTGAGGAACAGCCTTGCAGGCGCCAAGGTCAGTGAAGAAGGAGGGGGAGAGGTACTCCAGGTGCCGGAGCATAAGTCCCCTGTGGCCTGTGGTGAGGACCATGGCGAAGCAGGCTGTCCCCCTGCAGCCCATGAAGTACCACGGTGGAGCAGGGTTCCACGCTGCAGCCTGTGGAGGAGACCACGGTGGAACAGGTGGACCTGCACTGATGGAGGCTGCAGCCTGTGGAGGACCCCTGCAGGAGCAGGCCCCAGGCCGAAGCTGCAGCCCGTGGAGAGGAGCCCACGCAGGAGCAGGTGACCTGGCAGGAGCTGCTGCCTGTGGGGGATCCAGGTTGGAGCAGTTTGCTCCTGAGGGATGGACCCCGTGGTACGGACCCATATCTGGAGCAGTTCTTGAAGAGCTTCTGCCTGTGGGAAACCCACGCAGGATCAGTTCAGCAAGGACTGCATCCTGTGGGAGGGACCCCACAGAACAGGGGACAAGAATGACTGAAGGAGAGGCAGAGGTGAAGCGCTATAGACTGACCACAAACCCCATTCCCCCGTTCCAGAATCTGTTGCCCTACTGGGTCCTAGGCTATGGCAAACAGAGGTTAGGTATAGAATGGGTGCTGGAAGGAAGGAGATTTAAATTGCACTATTGTATGAGAGTGTGTACATATTGAAACACAGCAACGATCCCCAATCCAAGGACTATATGTACTTTAAAAGTTTATTTTCAAGTGTGTCTGCGAACTGCTAAAACAGAAAGAGGAAAGAGAAATCAAAGAGCGTAATGGTCTGAGCAAAAAGTATCCGTTTTCACAAAGCAAACAGTACAGCCATCCTACTTTTTCCCAGCACAGTTTGTTTTCACCACCTGCCTCTCTTCTGTCATCTTCTTCTGGATGATCAGTAGAGCTCTTCATTATATGTCTCTGCCTGCCATCCCCTATCTCATTGTCTTAGTAATGCCTTCACAATCCTTAATCCTTTGAGCATCATTTGTGCTTTCTTTTTCTTATATTTTTTCCCCTAATTTCTCACACAAACTTATGGTACCTCTTTGACACTGGTATTTCTTCACTTTCTTCACTCTCTCTTTCCACGTCCCACTGAACCCTCTGAACCTCACTTTTTTACTTTATCTCTGATCTCTCAGCAGTGTGCAACAGCCCACAATTTTGTTTTCTCTTTCATTCCCCTGCTCAGTTCCCTGTGGAGTTTTGGTTTTCCTAATTTCCATGTCTTTCTCTTCTAGTGTTTTTTTTCGGCACACTCCTCTTATGTTGCTATGTGTCCCAGAGGACTGTCCATGTGTTGGAAGATTTCAGTAAGCTCAGTATCATTTCCTTTGACCCATGTAGATGATGGGCTCTATGCTGCAGTATTTTTTTTTCCTTTTTAAACAACCCCCACAATATTGTTGATAGTCTCAGATGGAGATATTTCTGCAAAGTAACCTGGCTTTCTTTTCTCCTTTCTTACAGGCCTGGTCTGCAGGAGATGGACAGAATAACGGGGTGTTGTGCTCTCCTCCTGGTTCCTGCTTGGGCAGTGCACATTTGGACAGGCAATCACACCGGGTCAGTAGCCACAACGGGTTTTGAAGTGCAAAGTAAATAAGTGATGTCTGACTGTGATGGCTCGAAATCAGCACTAAAAGTTCTCCGATCATTGGTATTCCACAGGCCATACCCATTCACAAAGAAAAGATCAAGCAGATTAACACCTTACCTTTCTAGTTGCGTGTAATTACTATAACAGAAGTTGCCTTTTTGTAAAGCTGAAAATAAAACAATAAACTTTGACTGTCTTGATTTGGTGCTTGTGCCTGGCATATCTGGGAACATCAATACTCACTGGGTAGTCATAAAAAACATCTTGAAGTTTTGTTGATCTCAGCATCTTTCTAAACTATCAGTGGAAGTTAGTGTACCACAGATATATTTTTCAGTACGAACTCTTCCCAGATCTTCAGGAAATACACAGATTGTTTCTCTGAAAATGCTTGTTCACTGCATCAAATTGTTAAATCCATCATTTTAAAAGATACAGTATATTGAATGTTCATATTTTAATGATTAATGCACCTACATTGTTGTGTCTTGATTTTCTCTGCATATTACAAATGTTTCAGCAGCACATTCCCAAAAGGATCAGTGTTGAAAGCAGGACTTCAAATGAATTCATGTGCAATCAAGGTCAAAGCTAAAGTTTGGTGACACAAGCTTCTTTTGGTCCCTTTGTAGCCTGGCTGTCAGTTACGGGAGACATTACGAGTATGCAGCTTCATGTCTCCCTGTGAATATTGCTAATCGTTTACTAGTATCTGAGGCATGTACTGGTGCAAAAGAGGTGTACCCTAGCTCCTGTGCTCTTCTCCTCAGTTAATTACCATACAAACAGGGAGCTGGCATACTTGGAAGGACTATTGACTATGCAAGTAATTAGCTGCAGTAAATATAGGAGAGAAGACAGCTAGCAGGTTTTTAGATGTTACTTGCTGCTAAGGAAAACTGTTTTCTTTCTTATTGTCTTTTGTGTGAAGGCCAGGAGCTTACCAACTCAGGTTCAAACTCCTCAGAGGCTGCAGGGCAATGGAGTGTGCATGTAATTATTTGACAGCCTGCAAAGGGGCAGATGTATGCAGGCAAAAGTCGAAAGCCAAAGGGTGGTTTGAAGGCTAGCTTTATGGTTTGTTTGTTTGCTTTAACTTGTATCATTTTGCACCTGGTATTTACAGCGAAGCCCACAGATAGTTGTATTATCACAGATTATCTCAGATTTTCTATACAGCCTAAAAATAAGGAGCTTGGCATGGCAGAAGACTCTCCTTTTAACTCCATTTCTGTCATTCATATGACAAAGTGACACACTGCATCCTAACTGTACAGAGCTGAGAGCATTGGTGCCTTTTGACCTCCCAGGTCTAGCGGAGCCTAGATATGGCTCTCAACCACGTAAAGGCATTCCAGGAGCTGGCATTTTCTTAACTGTAATTCTAAAAGCTAGGTAGTGTGACTGAAATACTGTGGTCTTAATTTGTGATCCTTGTCCATCCTTTTTATGTGGGAGCAGCAGCTAGCGGCTGTTTGAGAGTAGTGCTGGCATGGGAGCTGCGCAGGGTTGTTCTCTTCTCTCTCTCTGAAGCCCCCCTGTAAGCCCTTCTGCAGAAGTGGTCCTAGACTGATCTCATTACAATACATCAGCATTCAGGCATAGTCAGAGACACAAATCTTGAGTGTTAGCTGTGAGGGTCTTTTAAATGAGTGCTGATACCTGGAGTGTAGCATTTGCCCAAATTCTATATTTTAGATAATTTTAGCCGTACACCCAGACTGTATAAAACATAAATCATTTAGCTCATCTATTTTAAAGGCTTTTACACAGCAGTCAGCTACCATACTTGGTTAAATAGGTGCTTGTCACACCTAATCACACCTATTTAATGAATTAAATGTGAAAGCCATTTCTTCTTACTTTTAGCTGTAACAGGGCTGGCACAGGTTCTGTTCTGCTGAAGTAATGGAATGGTAGGATCCATGTAATATAATTTTATAAGTGCAATACTCATCAGTACATCAGCTAATAGGAAAAGCAGAAAAGAAAAAAAAATAGAAATTAAGACCACAAGCCAAATATAATCATTCTAATTCCTCATGGAAAGTTACTATTTTAACTGAAAGATATGGCAATAAAAATGAAAAATATGATATAATTTCATCAAAAAGGTGTAATTTATGTGTTCTATATTTCATATCCTATTCTTTACTAGAACAGAGTAACACAGATTGATTACTGAGCTGTCTAATTTTTTAGAATATTTTGGTATGTAACACCCATTGTAAGCTCTTAGAGATGTTGTGTCCTTGTGAAGATAAAGAAGGAAGCATTACTATTGGGAGAAAAATCTGACAATTCAGAATCATTTTTTTGCCCTTGGTATTCTGAATATGTGAATCCTTTTATTAGGAAAAGACTAACAAAATATTCCCACTGCAGCAAGCTTAGATTTTAGATGCACTGTCTTCACACACTGTAAAATGTTCCCGTTGCACTGGTGGTGTCTGGCGATTGTGAATTATTAACTAGGATTGCCTTATTCTCCTTCTGACTCTGGCACCGACTCATGCAAATCTTTCAGTTTAGGTATTATAAAGTAACTCAAAAAGCAGCTGTTAAGTAATATAGTGTATTATGGCAAGATGTAATTGTTTGGTTATACTTTTTCTGAATTTCTGTGTGTAGCTGATGCATGCAGTATTTTGGAGTAAATAATATCTTTTTCTCATACTGTGGCAAAGAGGAAGTAAAATAGAGTCAGCCAGTCCTTACTATGTCTCTTCCTATCGTCTTGGCTTTATCCTGCTGAGCCAAATCATCTGCAAAACACAAGTCATATGCTGATACCATTACGAAAATGCCCCATACAGGTGCACAAGCATGTAAGAGTGCAGATGATAATCAGTCAAGAGGCAGACAGATCTGACATTTCCTGAGAGCAGTTCCTATATTTTATTGAGTTGTCATGCCTTGTTGCATACTTAATGAGGATGAGCCCCTTTATATGCGGATTTCACATTACAAATGTTTTGCTGCAAATAACTTGTGGCAATACATCTTCCATGCAGCAAGTAAACATATACAACACTATAGCACGCCCATGTTATTGTCACAACTGTAAACAACTAATAAAAGAATGTATTTACTGTGCCTTAGAGTCATTCACTTCCAGTAATATTTTCTCCATTTTCAAGCCTATTGACTTTATGGAACATTTGGCATTATTTCATTGTATCATTACTGCTTATTGTATCTTCATTTAAACACAAAACATGCTATGTATCTGCATATATAGTAGATCTGCATATGTAAGAGGATATTTCTGTGACCGGCAGGTGTATTATGTATCATCCCAAAGACTAGGGAAGTATTTTGTGTACTATAGTTGTCACTGACCTCAAGACAAGTGATTGAAAAATCGACATTGGGGTGCAGATGTCATCAAGTTTCTTCTGGTAGCTTCTGGGTATAGAGGGAACCAATGTTTTCCTCTGCAAAGGCAAGCAACTTTGCTGGATCTGCATGGAAATATGTGTCCCTGTTGATGATGTAAGTGAGACCAAGAGCTTGAAGACACCAAAAGGTTGTTTTGGTGTTGCTTTTAGTGGTGTTTTACTAATTTGGAAGACAGAAAAGCATGCAGTTATTGAAATGTGTTATCTGGTTGATGTTACTGGACTGTTAGCAATTGAGAAAAACAAATCCTGCTTTCTAGAAATTGCTCAGAAATTCAGCTTAGTTGTTTTCCCCTTCAAAGATGATTTGTAAGAACTTAACCCAGAAAGGATCACCAGTATTAGTGAACCCTAGCCATTGCAACTTTGCTGCACTCTTTCAAAATCTTGCTTTACTGGTGGTCCTTTATCACTTATTTCTACCTCATGATTTTTTTCTGGCCTGTTTTAACAATTTGTTCTCTGACTACCATTGTCTTTTTAGACTGAGTAACTTCTCCTGTCCCCTTGTGTATACCCCGTATTATTCATTGAGAGCAACTGTTGCCTTCACAGCTTTCTGCTTGGCTAAACTAGGTGAGCTTTTTCAGTCTGCTCTCATAAAATAGACTTGTCATTCCCCCATTGTCCTGGAAGCTGTTCTGAATTTTTTCCGATTTGAATTCATCTATTCTAGGTTAACAAAAACTGTACAGGGTATTCTAGAGAAAACTTGTATCCAGTACAGTAGAATGAATAACCTTTTATATCCATCACAAAAATCTTGATAGCATAATCTCGGGAGTGCATTTGCCTGTTTTGAGGGCCATCACATTTATGTATAATTTACCAAAGAGAAACCCATATCTTCTAACTGATAAACCACACATTACAGTAGAGATCTCCTTTCTGAGTTTTTAAATGCTTAGCTTCATTCCCCCTTATTCCACAATACTGCAAACCTGTGCAACACCTGGAAGATCTCTTCCTGTGCCTTGACCTTTCTTTTATCCCATACTTCTCTGGCTTACTGTCTTCATCTGGAGGTCTGCTGTGTTCTCTGTTTTGTATGCATTGGCAGTCTTGAGTCTCCTGGACAGTTTCTTAAAGTAGACCTTTGAACCTCTGTCTGATTTTTGTTCCCAGGAATTATATTTGATGTTGCATAAGTAAATAGTTTCTGTAATATATCCAGCCAATGGTAGTGAACATTCCTCAGCTTCTGAATCTTCATGTTCTTGACTCAACCATAGTCTTAGTAGCCATCCTGATCTTCTCCTTCTTGATTACTGCCAAAGGAAAAAGGACCAATGTACCATAAATTCATCTCCTTGCTGGCTTCCACTCTGCTCCCTGGGACAACTTAAATGTACTGACAAAAATACTTTCCTTGTTTTTTTCAATTTGATGGCTGGGTTGCCAGTAAATGCATTCCTCTTTCTATTGCCTTTCATGAGTGATACATTCTGCAAGCTGGGTAAAACCTGATGAAGCTCGGTTTGCATCATGATTTTTCTTCATACATCACTTACATTACAACACAGTTTTATAATGCAGAAGGATTACCTGCTGCTGAGGAATTTTAACTACATCTCCTAACTAAGCTAGTGGCAAATTGAAAACTAATAAGATACGTTTTGTATATCAAATACTGCTCTGGGTACAAGCTAACCTAGGCATCCAGTAGATTGCAACTTACTGCTCAGTTAGGGGAAAAAAAAAAAAAGGCAATAAAGAAAATTGTGACAGCTTATTACATGAAAGAAGAAAATCATCACCCAAAGCAGAAGAAATGTTATTTTATTATACAATAATTGTACAGGGTTCTTAACATTTTTGTATGTGAAAATGTTAAATGTTTGTCAGTGTTATCTGTAATAAACATTAGTTTGAAGGCAGAAAATAATGTAATATGTTTTAGCAGTCAACAGTATCTACAAAACTGAAGCTATTAGCATAGTGAGTTGAGCCATCTACCTGTGCAGAGCAAAAGCCAGGCAGCACCTTTTACTATTAAATGAAAACTAATGTTCACAGACATCTCATGGTTTCTCTTTGAAAAGATATATCTTTACCCTCTTCATATTAAAAACAGCATGGGTGTTATCGTTGAGTACGGTGATGGGGAATGTCTGTCCTTCAGGACAGATATACTTCAGAGCACAGGAAGCAGAACATTTTCCTAGTTCCATGTTACAGAAATTTTCTTCATTAATCACAAAATACTGCACTTCGATCATATCATTGATGGAAAAAAATAGGGGCATCTTGCACCTCAACCCAGGAAAGGAGAGTAAACAGGGAGAATTATGGGGATAAAGTTCAGTATTTAAAATGATTAAGTTATATTTTACATATAATTGTCTTGAAAACTAACCAATTTCATTGTAATTTAAGTAGCATTTATATAAATTAGGCACATGTGACATTTCTAATTAGGAATAATTTAATGGTTAAATCATGAGTTTTTAAAATGATAATTGGGATAGTTGTAAAATTTCAAGGTCTGTGATTTTAGAATTGGATTGCTCTTTGACTTATGTGAAAGAATAGATTGTTAAGTGAGTGCCTCACAGGAGAAAAGCAGTCTAGGATATTATGATTTGAATTAGTTTTTCAAAGGAATTTCGAGTAGGCAATCTGTCCTCTGATCTTTCTTTGCACACTAAAAGTATGAGTCAGTTATGTTAAGATAGTTAAATCACCGTATTCTCAATTTAAGCTAACAGCCGGAATTGCTGAATTCAATGTGTGAGGAAAGTGATGCATTAAGAGCACCCCATGCAGATACTCTAATGAATCTAACGTATTCTCCAGGGGAAGCTATTTTTTTAATATATAGCTGCTTGTTACAGATGCTGTATAGCTTCTTTGAGTTCAGAACAAGAAATTAGGAACTTGGAATATTTATAGTCACCTGAAATATTTATAGTCAATATATAAACTTGTTCCAAAGGCCCCATATATTGGTTCACAGGACTGGGAGGTAGCCAAAGAAAGGGCATGTGTACCTTCTAGCAGCTCTTTTGAGCGAGAACCCTTGGGGTTATAGGGGGTAGTTAATTCCCCCTCCATGTGCATGACCATATATGCTAGCCCCAACAGTGGAGCAAAGCATAGCTCCAGTGCTCCAGCCTCCAATGGGATCGTGGGCAGAAGCAAATGCGAGGAGCACACGCGTTTGGGAGAGCATGAGCCACAAATCTGTAATGTGCTGATGGTGGTATGCCATTGACTGAAGATCTTTGGGCAGAAACATTCGGCTCCGTGGAATACAGAAATACGCTCTGCAATGCAGTAGCAAATATATTTATCACAGCTTGGTAATACAACAAACAAGAACAGCTTGCAAATCATTTCTGCCAGTACAAACTATTTATTAGTGGTTTCAAGAGTTACACTCAAAGTGGCTCTCTTAGTGGTTTTGGTAGGGTAATTTGGCCCAAGTATTAGGACCGTGTGCTTTGATTCATGTAGAAGAATTAGACAGGTGAGTGCCTCACAGGAGGCAAGCAGCGTAGGGTATGATGACTAAAAGTAGTTTATCTGAAGAATTTAGAAGAAGCAATCTGTCCTCTGATCTTCCTTTGCACATCATAAGTATGAGTCAGGTGTACTGGGACAGCATGTCCGCCTTCTAAAGGACTGATCAGACACTTTTTTTTTTTTTTTCAGTCTGGGAAAGAAGCAACTGGAGAAATGAGAGTTTATAAAGCCGTGGGCAGTTTGGTGAAGCAGGACAGGCTCTCCTGCTTCCGATACAGAAATGGAGCCTTCCAGTGAACCTGGGAGGAGGCAGGTCCACAGCAAATGAAAGCGATCTGTGTAGAAAGTGGCTGAGTTTAGGAAGTCATTGCTAAAGGATACCTAGGAGTGCTAGAGGTTTGCATAGTTTTAAAAGAAAATCCAGGGAAGAGAAACCCCTTGAGGACTACCTAATACCTAGAAACTATACTTGGCCAAAGAAGTCCCTGAACAGAAAATATTTGGATGCTGGAGGAACATCATAGGGAAGGTGTTACTGTGCTCTTTTTGTTTTTCCCTTGACATCCACTTTTAGATACTGTCAACGATGGAGTTAATGGGACTATTTGTACCTTTGATCTGATCCATTTTAGTGGTTCCTGGGGTTTTCCTTATTTTAGAGCACACTTTGCTCACAGTTTCCAGTTTTTACCTCCCTCTCTGATGGTCAGTCAAATCAATGAAAAGATACCACTGTCTTCACTGAGGAAGCAAAATGGGAAACCCTACCGGTGATTATATGAAGCAAATACCCATTTCTCTCTTCTTTCCCTATAGTTTCATTATCATTCAAAATCTGAGCTCTCTTTTAATTAATTTCATTTTAATTGCCACATCAGGGAAAAAAAAAAAAGAAGAAGAAGAAAAAAAATATCTCACAGTCTCAATTAGAAATCTGCTGGACCTTCCAGCACAGGTTCAGCAAAAGATTTAACCTGGGAAATATAGCTCAGTTAAACTAACCCCAGATTCATCATCTCAGGTGGCTGCATCCCATTCTCCTGGACTAATGCTGTAGATGGCAGCAGTTTTAGTTTTTGTAACTGTACAAACTTGGGTACATGTGATATTCCTTTAAAAAAAAAAAAAAAAAAAAGTGCTCAGTGCAGGTCAGTTTGACATTCCTGTTTAAATTACGTGTTGTATTTGATTATGCTGGATGGACCTCTCAGATTAATTTCATTTGTATTTACTGTCTTTTCTTTCAGAGTTGGCTCTGACAGAGTAAGTATGTTGATTTTTTGTATGCTGCTGATCCCTCTCAGGACTCACCAAATAATTAATACCAACATCTGTTTAGTATGCAAATACTAAGACTGTGCTGTCCTCAGATTGCCATTTTGTTATGGGAAAAATGAGGCAGCAGTTCCCCTCCAATCAGATATTCAGTCCCAGCCTGTTTTGACGTGGTTTTTCTGCTCAGTACCTCAGAAAAGGGATGTGGCAGCCTTCTTGGTGCAATCAAGCACTAGCTCCTAGTCTTAAAAGCTGGAGCGTGTCCTCTAGCTTCCCTTTTAGGGAAGGAAAAGCTATTTTAGATTATTATAAGATAGGTCATGTTGTTTTCTCCCATATAATGCACAAAGAGAATATAACAGAGTGCCTCTTCATATTGCAGCCATCAGACACTCACAGAGTTGAATACTTTATGTACAACACCGTCACATATATAAGCATGAGGATGTGTGGTCTGCATAACAAATACCTGTTCAAAGCATTCTACAGAAATTGTTGGAAATTCACAATTACAGTTATGCAGCAGAATTGCCAGAGGTCACACTGCAGCAGTCAAACAGGGGAGAAGAGTGGCACCAGCATTTTATGAATTGGAGATAACTATTGCAGTGCTGTGGCAAACCTTGGCTCTTTAATATCTCCTGCTGTGCCGCCCCGTGTTCATGTTCTGTTGGTACCACTTTACTCCTAAGGATGGGAAGCAGTACAGCAAAGGTAAATAAAGTAGAACAACCATATCATGTTACACGTTGTGAAAAGCACTCTGTTATCACTTGAGGAGAATTTGTTGTGATACAACCGCAGTATCATAACGTGCTTACATTTGCGGAATCTTTGCCAAAGGATCCAAAGTTCCCCCATACTCATGAAGCCTAACTTATGCTTTCTTTATCAGTGGATGAAAAAGATACTATGAGCCTTTGCTTGTTTCCCAGCAGTGTGAAAAACACTGATGAAACTGCAACAGTTGCTAGAACTGTAAGTGCGGGATCCTGCAGCACGGAGTAGTTTCTTGTGTTTTGTTTTGAGAACTTAGAATGAGGAACTACAGTGTGTCAAAGGGACTGTCAAAATGCTGTCAGGTTTTCTTCAAAACAAATATTAATTCCAGAATCAGCGTGGCTTCTATTGCAGGAATCAGATAGCTTTGTTCAAGAACATAGTCCACTTTTGCTTGAAAAGTTTGGGCAAAATGCTTTTTCTGTTAAGCTTATTGTGATTTAGGACTTGTAACATGTCAAAAAAAAAAAAAAAAGACTTGCATAGTCAGGATTTTTTTTATTAGAGCTGAGTAGCATTGCTTTAATATACAGCAGTTTCCATTTAAAAAATCAGATTCATCACAATAGTAACTGAGACAACTCAATAGTAATGAAGGTACAGGGGAGCCCATAAAATAACATAAAATAATAATTTTTTGCACTGTGTGTGCATGCTTCTTCTAAAACGTAAAGATCTAACCCAAACTTACAAGTGATTTTCTAATGCCGTCAATAAAAATAAATAAATAAATAAATAACAGTTATAGTTAGAATTGTGGGGATGTTCAGGTATATTTAGGAGCAATTTGCATCTTTTAGCACTGGAGTATGAATTCAGAAAAAAAACATTCCCTCTGAAGGCCATTCTCTTAGTTCATATAAGAAATTAATAACTGCCTCAAATATAGTGAAATAGGTTTGAAATTGAAAAGAATTAGAATGTTTTGAATTGGTAATAAGGCCATATAATTGATTTCTTACAGGTCAAAGTAGAATCTTGCCTGCACTTGTGCAGTCTTGACTCCTCAGTCTTGACTCCTATAGCCAGGCTGTTTGCTTAAGGACAGTAATAGTTTGGGAGTTTGGGAGGTCTGCTCTCACTGGATAAAAAGGTTCGTTAATACTACTTGTGTCTGCAGAAAAACACATCTGGAAGAGTGAAGGCTCATTCTGAAGTAAAGTTTGTATAAAGAATATTTGAGGAGGATGAGATTCTGGAAACTATTCTGTGTTTGGGATTCTCTGTACCAGGAAAGAGCATCATTTTAGGTGATACTAACTGATACATAAGGGTTAAATGTGATTTTATTTTTTGTATATGTTAGGAAAGTAACAATATGTATTAATGGAATGAAGTTAACCATGTTATCATGATATCATTAGTCCCAACACTAAAATAAGTTTAACAGCATTTATTTAATGCATTTTATTATATTTAGCCTGTCCAGTTAATGAGCTTGCTGGAAGACTATGATTATGTTTTTTTTGTTATGAATCTAAGGCAGCATTTATCATTATTTTTGCTAGGAATAAGAATTATTTTTATTTTTTATTTTTTCTACCGTACTAAGAACTATATGTCATCTTTTAAGATGATCCAGGTAAAGGTACTTTCCTATTTTATATCCTCATATAAGAAGCATAAGAAATAATGTACAGAGCAGTATACACTTCCAAAAAAAAAAAATGTTGCTGGGCAATTTTACTAATAGTTACTGTAAACCAAGACTCTGTGGCAAATATTTCTCTAAATAAGGCTGTCAGGTGGGAAGAGTTCAGGCAAATGATAAGACATAGTGCAGTATTTTTGCTCTAATTGGATAATCTCTGTGGAAGAAACGATCCATCAGCAATTATTAGATAAAATGTTTCTGCTTTGTTATAAAAGCAGATCTCTTCCCTATCTACTGGACTGCTTCTTCAGGTTCTCATCACTTGCTTCTTTCCAGGTGTGTTTCGGCATCTTTGCCATTTCCTCTTTTTCTTAAAGGTATTACTGAGCATCTTATTATTTTTTTCTGCTTAACTACTGAAAAGAGTCTCTATTCAACACTGTTGAAAGTGCACTGTACTTATAATGAGAAGAAATATATATATACAGGCTTTCCTGAAATATAGGAAAGCTTCTCTGCTCCTGGAGAATTCGAGCTGCAATCAGAGTCACCTGATACATTGGAATTGAAGGAATATTGTTCTACTATAGAATTGGCATTCAGTACAGAAAGTATTGGAAGTAAGGGATATATATATATACACACACACACATATATATACACTTTAAATGCAGATGTTTTAACATCTGGGCTGTTTTCTCATCCCTAGTATTTGAAAAGGACGGCTGCATACCTCAGCGTTTGATTAAGATACTACTCTAAGTAGATCACTCTATCACTCTTCTGATACCAAATGATCTATACATGGAAAATAGAACTTTCCTAATAACCTTTTGGTATTTTAGCATCAGCTAATTTTCTGCTGAGGAGAGCAGAATGTGATTAAGGCAATGGAAAACATTTTATGGAGTGACAGGTGGTCATGAAATTATATTAGCATTTAAATGACTAAAATGGAACCTTTCCTTTCCTGGTCTGAGAATGTCAGAAAGCGAAGAGTCAGAATTTGTCCTCTCCTCCCATTCCCCATGGGTTGTATTTTACTTTAAAAACAGCTGCTAATTCTGTGTCACAAATTATGAAGGATTTAAAAGAGAGTGTCATGAATCGCTGTAGATACTACGAGAAAACATTTTCCATCTGTGTGACATATTTAAGAAAAGCCCTCAGTCACTCAGAGAGCCAGCTCTGTGAACTTAATCAGATGTTTTTCTTCTCTTGTTAACTAAGAATCAGCTCTGGGGAGTGTTAAGATCACCATGGCATTTATTTTAAGTGAGTGATTGAATGATTCCTGAGCTGCTCTTCTGGAAAATGAAGCAAAGCCCTGCTTTGGAGGTCACCTTTAATTAGAGATCAAAAACTAACTTCAGATAACTTCATCAAAAATATAAATAACTAATCAGTACCAGTCCGGTGGCTTTGTTTTATAATTAGTCCCATACAAAGGCTCCTTGAAGTCAGATGACGGGTGGGGGGGCTCCTGCCTCAAACTTCACAAATGAACCAATAGTTTCAAGCTGATGCTCCCTTTGAACTGCTCTCCCCAGATAAATTACTGGTGGCCTAAATGTTACATTTACATTTATTATTCTCCATTATCAAGAACATGTGAAGCTGCAAAAGATTAAAGCGGCAATTACTGAAGTTAGAACATTGGAAATGAAGTTCAAACATTAGAAATGAATGTTTAGGAAAACAGAAAAGATAATTACTCGAGGCCAGTTTTAAGTAAAAGCAGTGGCTTCTACATCAGAGAGGACACTTACTGATGATTGTTTCTGTGTTCGTGAATCTTTGTTTGCCTCCTAAACATTTTAGAACTAAAATAGGAAAAATACGAAGTGCCGCCTGAGAAATTCTCTGCATCACGCGGTGAAGGGAGCTTTGTCACGGACTGAAAACGTGGAAGAGCAGGAGTTACTTACTGACAGCTCATCCAGTGGGGTGGTCCAAAAGTCGATGATGAGCCCTGGGCCTTGACAAACCCAGATTTCAAGGCAGGTGGCAGTGCAGGAGGGAATGAACTAGCTGTGCTAGCAGGTGCCGTGCAAAGAGTGGACAACTTTGCAGTTGCTCTTTCAAAAAGATGTTGTGTGTTGCTGAAGTTGTTGGTTATCTTGGTTATCTTCCTGTTTTGTTTGACTTTTCTGCATTTCATAAAGTGCTGGTTCATTCAGTCCTTTGATTGATTGCCCTTGATAGAGGAAAAAAATCTCACTGAGCCCCATTCAGTAAACTCTCAAATTGGGTGGGAGAGGCACTCAAAGCAGCACAAGGCAGCTGCTCTGGCAGGGAGGGCACAGCGTCGCTCCCGTGCCACAGCCCCCAAGCACAGGGTGGGCTCACAGGGTGCCCGTGCATCGCTGCCCGCCTGCGGCATCCGCACAGGGACAAGGGCTCACACGGCGGCCCCTGAGATTGGTTTTCAAACACTTCTCCTCACCTTTAAAAGGATGAAATTAAGCTCCTGTAGTTATTAAGAGCTAAAAATAATGATTTGATTGCACTCTTCATTGTAGTAGCAGACAGCAGTATATTGATCTGCACTCTGTGTCATATGATATTTACAATACGACCTGATCAATATGCTATTTTTGAACCCATTGGTCTTGCATGTATGAAATTGGAATATTTTATTGTAAGACTAATGCACATGACTGAATCACAATAGTGTAGGTCTAGAGCACTGTACACAAACTAGATGAGGTAAAGAAAAGGTCAGCTCTGTACTATTTCTATTTAACAGTCCTACTATTTTTTTTTACAGCCGGTAAAAGAGAGACACCGGTGTGATAGTCACTGTGTAACTGCATAGTAAGGGACATGCCCTATCGCAAAGACCTTACAGTAAGTGCTGACAGACAGACAAAAAGCAGGAGGAGGAAAGAGATGACAGCAGTGAAGTGACCTTGCTCAGGTCCCTAGAAAGGCTGGCTGCAGCACTGAGGGCAGAACACCTTCATCATCCAAGCTTCACCTTAGCATTTAATCACTCGATATAATTGGAGGGCATTGTTTTCTGCTAGTATACATCAGTATAAATCCAGACTATCAGTGGAGTTAGAATAACGTTATGCTGAAACAGTGAAAAGATATTCAGCATATCATATACAGCAGGTGGGTGGTTTCTCTTAGACCTCTTAAAGGGTATTTTCTCTTTAAGGGAATAAGGAGCTATCACTCCACCTCTTGTGCTGACAATAACAGCTGCTGGAGATGCTCGGGCTCCAAAGGACTGCCGGTGAAGGCCAAAAATAAGAATTCAACAAAGAGAATACATTGCTCTTGAGGGTCGTGGTTGCAACCAGCATCATGTGTAGATCTGAATGCTCCCCAGAAGAGATAACAGAGTGGTTGAATAGAGTATTTCATTTGGTCTTCACTCCAGTTCTAATAGGTAGAAAAGCAGATTGAGGCTAACAGTGATGCACTGAAGAAAAGGCTTTTGGGGACTCTTTTAAAAATTGATTTTGAAAGTAAATCCCCGTGCGTGTATAAATATGCCTCTTGCAGGCTTGTCTGTCTTCTATTAGTTTCGTTTGTATATGAGTTTCACTCAGTCAGTTTTATTCTTATGTTGAGCAAATAATAGTAGCATCGAGGTGTCAATTTGGATTTATTAACTTGCTCTACCTTTTGCAACAATTCTTAATTTTTGGAACAGTTGAAGGCATCTCTCTAGCTGTAAGCATATTTTCTTATTAAAAATCTCCACCTACTCCTAATGTACTCACTTAAAATTTCAATTCCAGGAGGTAATCAAGACATTAACATGATAAAATATAATGTGCTTAAAACATTTTCCATCAGCTCCAGCAGTCAATTCAGGCCCTCCCACTTTATAATAGAGTAATCATTTTCCATCGTTCACTACATAAAGTGAGAGTTGGGCTTTGTACATTGAATAAATGTGGAAAACAGCATTAAGAAAATCTAGCTACAATTGTCAAAAAAACTTTAATGAGATTGCTTGCATGTAGCCTGGAAGTTATTGTGCACAAGTTATTTTTTTTTTGGTTTAAGTGGTGTAGAGAACTGTGCTGCTTTTTAATTACCTTCAATTTTGCATGCTTTCATTGCAACAGTATATTAAAAAAAAAAATCATGTTCCTATGGATGTCAAAGTTTGATCTCTTCATTGCATCATGCCTTAGAGGAAAGGTGCTGGAAGTGCAGAGCCTCAGAAGCACTGCCAGGTCTTCCTGTTGAAGATAGGTGTCTGAATTTCAGAGAAGCAAATGGGTTTGTGATCTTGAGTAGCTTTCCTATGAGTCTCGAAAATGGACAT
The DNA here is from genome assembly GCF_013377495.2 of Cygnus atratus. Lineage (NCBI taxonomy): Eukaryota > Metazoa > Chordata > Aves > Anseriformes > Anatidae > Cygnus > Cygnus atratus. Next base: position 3,308,141 of record NC_066367.1, read on the forward strand.
AACAAAACTGATCCAAATTGTTTGATTTTCTGGGGTTTATTGGCTTAGAAGATAACTGTCAAATTTATGAAGAATTCTGGATGTTTGGGTGGGAGCAGTGGGGTTGGGAAAGTGTTTAAGTTCTGTTTGGTGGAGATGCGAAAGCCACATCTACTTGTGTTCAGGCAAGATGTGTAGATTCTGCTCTCTATGTTGCTTAAAGCTGGTAACTAAATTCTGACTTCTTATAAAATATATCAAAAGCAAGTCTGAAGAAAAGTGAGAAGCATCCACTATGTTCTCCTATTTTGTTTCATGCACAGTTCAAGGTTAACATCCCCAAAATAAAAATGCATAACACAATTCAAAGTTGAAAGGAGCTGAGAGACAAAAGTGGTGTGTATTTAAAAGATGATTTACGCTATCACCCTGTAACTGTGGATGCTGCTGTGAAACAGTCTGTCTCTGAGTAGTAAGTTTTTATTTCAGTGTAGCTAATGAGCCTTTTTCTGAAATACAAATGTCAAGCTTCAGAAGCAACGTAGCTGTAGAAACTCAGTGCTCCTAAAGAGATGGGCATAAGCTAAACAGATTTAGAAAAAGAAGTATAAGTCGTTTTGGAAGATAACATTTAGGAATGAAGAGAAGGTGTGGATGTTTGTGTTTTTAAATAGTCTCTTTCCTAAATCACCCTAATTCCTCTCTTAGATGTTAACATAAGTTTGTGTCAACAGAAGTGCTATCATATAAACTACAATCTACCAGGCTTCAAAGTTAAACAAATACACATTTTTGCTCCAATTGAGAAGTGTTTACTCTGTTATTTGATATATTTGCAGTGCAATATCATTGTGCGTAAGTCATACAAGAAGAAGACAGGCTAAACCCTGCTCATTTTAAAGAATTCATTCAATTAAAATTATCAGGAGTGCTTGAGCGAGTAATGTAGACCATATTTGGCACTCAAAGTCTTTACATACAGTACCAAATGGTATGGGGTAGGACCACAGCTGGTATAAATTGCTCTTTCCATTAGCACCATCTTCAATAGAGTTATGCTGATTTATGCTTAGAGAGTCCAACTCTGCATGTACACAGTGCAGTAAAATTAATTATTTTTTTTTACTACTGTTTAAAAAAAAAAAAAAGAATTTAACAAATTTGTCTGAATATAGACAAATCTGTGGAACCTGTAGTATTCCAAGATCTTTTATTCCCAAGCAAATATAAGGAGATTAAGAACTACAATACTTAGGGTATAGATATATAAATATATGCGTATATATGTATATGCATAGATACGTGTTAAAATTTACCATTTTCACAGCTGTAATGAGGTCAGACTCATGCTTCTGAGGTATAGCCAAAAATTTTAATTAAAATTCTATATTTATAACAGTCTTCTATCATTAATGAAATGTTGACTTAAATCACCCTGTAAAAATGATGTAGTGTTCTGAATTATTGAAACTGCCGAATATGTAATATTCTGAGTGCAGGGTATCTTGTAGCATCAAAATTACAACACAGTGTGTATTGGGAGTGCTTCTGCCTTGCCCTGCCTCAATCTCAGCAGAATTGGAGTTGTCAGTGCTTTGAAAATCTGTTAATCTGCACTGAAATCCTCAGTGCAGCACAGTCCTCTTTATATCCTCAAAAAAGGTTTGCAGGTGTGAGACCTTAATTCTGTTCTGGGTTTTCTTGCTGGTGTTGTAACCTGCATGTTGTGCCTATTCCTCTCTCTGAAGATCCAAAGAGTTGATTTTAAAGTGTTCAGAGAGTACATGTGTTAACTTTTCTGCTCATACACAGATACTGAACGGGCCTCTGAATTCGAGTGCTTTGTTTCAGGAAAGGTCAAAAGCCAAGTAAAACCAATTTAGATTTGACAGCTTTCAAGGACTGTCTTCTAAAATAGCAAGTAATTTATATTTTTTCCACATTGATTAAATCTTTCCCTGATAGACTGTATTTTGCAGCATCTTCTTTAAGTGAAAATCCTGTCCAAGGCAGAAGAGGGGCCCTTAAGTTTATTTAGGTTAAGCATACCTAGTTCTCCTCTGAGGTTTCTAACTCCGGGAGAGGGCAGGTACACACATGTGGTGGCTGGCAACAGACTAGGCTCTGAAGGACACTCCTTCCCTTCCTCACCAAAGGATGGTGGTGTAGGGAGAAATGTTTCAAGACACTTGAGCTGCTCCAGAGAGCGAGAGTGAATGTAAGGTTTCTGATGAAAATAGACAAGTTGGTGCGTCGTCCTTGCACAGTCCTTCTCAGGAGATCAAGAGCAGTGTAGCTAGAAGACTTAACTGGGTGCACTGGGTCTGGGGAGAGTTGGGCAAGAAGGACTTTTGATGAAGGTGACTTCCACTGGGCTGTCGGTGCTGAGGCCAGCAGGAGAGCCCTAGAGCACGACAAGCCTTGCTAATTCTGCAGAACTAAAAAACGTGCTGTGTAATTAGTGCTACAGTGTTTATCAGCTAAACAGAATGGTTAATGAAAGGAAAAACAATAACCATTTATAGGTCTTTGCCTACATCCCTGAGTGTCCTAGAACCATTGGGTCAGAGGGGAAACTCTCCACCATTCCTTCATCCCCAGAAGGATGTGGGGTGGGTAGCAAGAGCCCACTGGCAGAGACCTGCCTTTTGCTGCTTCAAGTCTTTGTTGAACTGTGTTGTCATGTGAGAAGTGTGTCCAAAAAGGAAAATGGCCTCCCCGTATGCATCAGTATCTACAGTGACTGATAAATGTTTCGTGAGTGGCATGAATTTCCACATTTCTTAATTCTCAGAGCATTTGCTATGTCTCTAACACAACTAATAATGACATTCTCACATCAGATGGTGGTGTTGTAGATAGATGTTGTTCCTATGTTGAGTATGGATTTGTATGATCCCTATCAAGCAAACGCAATACTGTGCTGCCGAAATATGGAAGATCAAGTGTAATGTGACTGGTTAGGGAAAGCGGGATGTGTTCTAACTGTCCTGTGGGGAGTTTTGTCTTGGGCTTGATGTTAAAACACTGCAAAATGCTAGTTTAGGCCCAGGTGACTAACATGAGTTGAGAGATTGTAAACCACACAGAGGCTGTCCATAGATTTTCTTGGCAAAAATCTATGAGAATGTGGCTCTTCACATACGGTACAGGTGCAGAGAATGTTCTCTCTCGGAGAGAAAGGGATGGACTTGACAGTCCCTGTGGCAAAAAGAAATCAAGTAGCCTCTAATTGCTACAATTACTTCCCTAAAATTTGCTTATTTATTCTTATAAAAACAGACTGGAGGTGAGTGTCTACACCATACCCTACACGGAAAATATAACACTAGCTTTTTTAGGTTACAGCTGGAGATGTAATCAGAAGTAACAGGTAATGTGTGTGCTTGACTATTTGAGCTGTAATAGGCAAAGGAAGGTGTGCAAGTAGGGGAAGACCTTTTATTAATTTACATAGTTAATTTATTAGTATGCACTGGATACTATCTGTAAGTAAAGACACATTAGCTTTGACTAACGGTCTTATCTGTGAGTTACCTGCAACTATTTTTTATTTTTTTTAGTTCAGTCACCATTAGTGAAACTGAAATGTAGCTGTGCAGTTAACTTGGTGGTGGCATCCTGCCATTGCCTCCAAAAAGAGAAGGGGATGGGAAATGGTTCACCCAAACCAACTGCAGGAGAATTTTAAGAGTTTGGTATTCCTTTTTAGCTTGAGGTTAAAGGTAATATTCAAAAGCAGAGACGGTGTAGTGTTGTGGCTGTGGGACTTACTAGTTTAATGGAGGAGTGGGTTCAGTCTTTGGGCCACCCTGGAAAAAATAGGAATTTAAACCTATGACTTGTCATTTGAGTGACTGTTTGTGTTTTTGGGGTGCTTTTTTTCATGTCAGAGAAGTCCTTTTATCCATTAGTGCAGCAAAGCAGGTGAAAATTTTGCTGACTTGGATTCTGTTATTTGTTCTCGGTATGACATAATTTGACGTAATGACATAATTGCTGTACTGCAAATACATATATCTATAGACAAAGGCATCAGAATAGTGCCAATATTGCCATTTGGGACACAAAGTCACTTGCATCTATATACGTTATTAATGTTAATTTAGTGGTCTATAAGAAAGTAAAAATTATCAGAACTTCTTCAGTACATAATAATTCATAATCTAAATTTTGGTGCATTTCATAGTGAAATGTTCCTGCAAACCTGAAATGTACTTCTAGAGCAAAAAAATCTCTCACCTCTTCTTCCCTCACTCTCCCAGGGTTTAGGCAGTGATTTCTGTCCACACAGCAAATTCAGGACTTGAATGTCAGGTGGCAGTGGATCTGTCTAGTCCTACTAGTCCTCCTAAAGCAGCTTGATGTCTGGGTATTTCTTGCCCACTGGTAATCCCAGGCACAGCTGATACTGGAAGCTTCTCTTCTAATACCGCATTGAGATGTTTTCTGACCACTTATTGATTAGATCACTTTATTTCATTGGCCCATCTCCAGAGCATTGAGTGTTTCCCAGAATCTGAAGAGTATCTTTAGAATATCTAAAATTTGTCAAAACATAAACGATATGATCATGTATTTTTTAACTAATAGATTATCTGATAAAGCTTTAAAGCACTTTTCCTCCAGCCTGAGATCCCACCTAAAAACATGATTCAGCTTTACGTAATAAGAACCCAATAAAAATTACTACTTTTTTATAGCAACAGTTTTTAGTGTTCACATTTTTTCAACAGCTGATGTCTGATGTTAGTAGACAAAGACTCAAGCAAATCTTTTTTCTTTTGTAGCTAGACCTCTTACTTCAGTGAGAAGTTAATTCACTGCACCTGCTGCTCCCAGATGTAGAACGGTGCACAGGACTTCTGACAGTCTCTTACTGCACTCTAATTAGGCTGCATGGTATTAAGAACAAACTCTAGGAACCAAATTCAGCTGTTGAAATGCAAGTTATACATGCTCCTTCTTGAAGGCACAATGCAACAATGTGCCTGCTGGTGTTTGGTCTTGAAGATCAGGGTAATGTGGAGCCCCATCCAAAGAATTATCACATTGAAACCTTCATCAGTGACAGTAACACTCAGAAGCTGAATTAATGAAACCTCAAGCAGAACAGAAAGAACGTGATCTACCATGCAAATCTTAAGAGGCTGCTATTTTATAGTGCTTCCAATGTATGTCTGAATTAAATCAGATACTATGTCCTTCTTTCCCATACTGAACTTCTAGATAAGGTACTCCAGCTATAAAGAAGCCACCTGAAATAAAACTGCCGCAGAACAAGTAAGGTAACATTGCCTCGGTTGAAAGTGATTGAGGAAAAACAATAGGAGGATTTCTTTGAGCACTAAAGTTGTTTTTCATCCTGCTGTCTATGCCAGCTTCTACAGCTAATTAAGCACAGGAAAAGACAATATTCACCAGATGCCGAGAGAGCCAGTTAGCAGATGGGATACTTTCTCCCTACCCCATGTGTGTATGAGGGGAATTTTTCTTGGAAAAAAATGGTCAAAAGCTGCCAATTATGCATGATTTGAACATGAACAGATATGTTCCTGCTGCAGTGGAAACTGGTTATGGCACAAATATTCTTCTAAATATGCATATGCCTTTTCTTTAAAATGTTTAAAATACGATGAAAGATTACAGTTAAGTTTCCATAATGCACTTTCTCTGTTCTTACACTTATTCTGCTGCCATCTTTTCCCTAGTTTGAACATCATTTTTGCCCCTCGCTAGCTGAACCATGTTACCACTTGCTTTTTGCAGTCTTATTGAGGGGGAATGTCTGGCCGTTAGGGCAACTTCCGAGTAGGAAATTGAACTGCCTTCATTTTTTTCAAGGTTTTGTTTTATAAATGTTAGTCCTTCCCCTTTCCTCTTTTGTTCTCCTGTAGTAAAATAAAAATAGATTTTGGAGTCTCTTGCACTGCCTAACAGTTCCCAAAGTTTGAGTTTGGCTCATTCCCATTCAAACCCTAGCAGGTCCCTAAGGTGTAACTCCGGTTCTAATTATTATTTGTTTTACATCAGATCCCACTGGACTTCTGGCAGGTGGAAGGTCTGATCCTGTACATATCCAGCTCAGTAAGCAGGACTAGGCTTACAGTCACATGTTACAAAACCCGGCCACGCAGTTAGATTATAAAAGGTAATGGTTTCTTGAGAAATAATAAATTCTGTCTATGTATATTTATTGTGCAATGTTGCATACTAGAAAGATTATTTAATGGGGTATTTATAATCTGTTTAACTCCTATATGAATTTATGACAAAGTTGTTTTGTTTAGGAAAGAATTAGAAATTTTCCAATTAGCCTTTGATAAAGAAATCTGATTACACTCTAGTTACCAGATTCAGTTAAGGCAGGCATTAGAAGTTCATTGGTATGCAATTTAAGCTGTGATTATTATGGTGTCAATGGTGATGAATCTTCCCCGATAAAATAAGTGTTGTATTATATAATAGAGAGACAGGTGTATAACAGATTAGTACACCCACTCTCTTCCCCCAGAGCCGTGGAAGGAGACTCCAGGCTATTAATCAGAATGGCCTGTGGCAGGGAGTGTTTTTAGAAACTGGGAGCATGTATGGTAACTCAAAGCACTTGGAGTTTGAGTACAGATGTTTATTTCATACTTTATTGCTGCATTTAATCCTTTTAATAAACACTTCTTCAGCATTGTCAGGTAAATTATTCAAGGTTTTCGAGATCCAAGACTTGTAGGTGCAGTTCCAGGAGCTTGCCTTTGGCTCTGTTTTTTGTATAGAAAGTTGAATTCAGCAGTGGCTCAATCTGAGAGTTATGAAAGCACCACTGCATGTTCAGATAACACAAAAAAGCCATGTTATGTCTTGATGTATTGCTAGATGTAATGTGCATAGATCAGGGAGGAATGGTTTAGTGATTTACTTTAAAAAAAACAACATCAAGGCTTAAAAGAGAGTAAATCACTGCTGGAGGAGAACAGAGATATGTGTTAGTAATTAGAGCAGAGGACTGGGATTCAGGAGGACTCTGTGCTTGCTGTATTCTCTTCTTCTGACTTGAATAAATCATGTGGGGCTGGACACAGGACTTTTCAAAAGCACTTGGGAAGGTTAAACTCTACTTTGGATTTTATTCTGTCTTCACTGATGCCACATTGCTTGGTGTTACCTTGTGTATACCGAGGATGTTAATACATGTCTGCCTCAAAACTTAATGCAGGTCTTTCCAGTCTTGTGTTTCTGTGGTTAATGAGTGCTCAGAGGTCTTTGAAAATGACAATATCAATATAAACCAGTTGACCGAGATCTTAACAAATACCTAGGGGTGCAATATTCAGCCACCTCTCTTTAATTTCATTGCCCTCCTTCAAATAAGATACTCCATTTGGTACAAATTTTTATTGGATTTCTCTTTTTCAGGGAAATTTTCATTGCCTTACAGTATTTTAAGTACCATGGATGTTTGTGACATAAAGTAAAACACTTTATTTTGGAATTGGATATACTATTAGGTTATACACAGCGTGTCTGCAGGCTTATGGATTGGATCATCCTATTTTGATTATCCTGGATGTTAGGGAGAAAAGAAGTTCAGGATACCATGAGCACTCAGATTGGTGTGCTGGGTACTCAAGTTTGGTAACTTCAGGCTAGCCTGCTGCTAATTAGAGAAATTAGAGAGTAGTAGAGTGTGAGTAATTCCCCTTTTTAACTTAAAAAGCAATCTGCAGTGCATGGCCGTGACTTCAAATGATTAGGATTCATCTGTGGTAGCAGACGGCTCACTTTATAACTACCTGCCTATGCCCCTTGCTTTTTAAGCAGCCCTCCCATAGATCCACTTTGTAGCAGCTCTTACCAAACATTACACCATTACTCTTTACTTATTTCGGGGCTTTGTTATTATTATCATACTCTTGTGTTTATGACAGCAATGTCATCCAAGCAGATCGTAAAACGCAAAATCTGGACACAGGGTGGAAGGCAATGTGCAGCAATTGAATACAGCTGCTCCACAAATGAAACACCTTTTTTTGTTATGGGGAGTTGGAAGAAATTGGCAACATGATTCTTAGTCATTCTTTTCTTCCATGTGGCTTTGTGAGCTTAAGGCACTCGTGGAGTTTCTTTTGGCAATCAAGAGAGCTTATAAATATGCTGTTGCTTATTGGGGCTGTACGGAAACAATGCAGATGCCTTTTGTCCAAAAAGCTGAAATAGAAGCATTAGAAAATGGTCTCTGGGAAATTCCAGAAATTTCTGTCTCTAATGAAAGCAGAAATGCAGGCAGTGTGTCCTATAGCCAGTATCTGTTCTCTTTGTTTCCATTCCCCACCTGGACTGGAATACAGAAGCAAGACATAATTAAAAATTTGCAGAACAGAAGTGATTTCAGCTATTAGTCATTAAAAGAATTGTTCTGTTTAGTTTTGGGAAAATGTCAGCATCAGCCTTCACTTAATTTGTCTCCTCGATCTCCTGCTTGCGGCTGGGCAAAGTACTGTCATCTGCAAGCTGGAGAAATAGCATGGCACTGTATCTTCGGTAACATTGCCACAGCAGTCAGACATTATCAGACAATTATTCTTAAATATTTGCTTTGACGTAAGTTCAGTACAATAAACTATCACAAGGTTAAAGACATCAAAGGTGTAATGGACTTGTCAAACCCTATCAGGAATTTGTATAATACTGTACCTAACCTATCTCATGAAGTTGTAACAAACCTGCCAGCTCCACAGCAGGGGAGGTTAGTGGGCTGGAGTCTATCCTGTAATAAATATTAAATTCTTGCTATATTTTTTATCTGTTTCTCCTATTTTGAATGGCCTTGACCAGCCAAGGCTAACGTTAAATGCTGTTATGTATATTAGCTTGGACACCAAATCCTGACTCCATTCATATTTTGAGTTTTCAGAAATTGTGCCCATTCTGAATTGGGATAAAAATTCAGCACCACCACTTTCGTTACAAAATGCAGATATTCATAGGTAAAATGCAAGTCAAAATCGGAGCTACTGGAGGTGGTTGAAATTGCCTCACAAAGCAAAGGGATATGCAGGTCATATGCAAGAGTGGGAGGATTTCAGTGGGTACTTTTTAATTAGGATTAAAAAGAAGTTAGATAACTAGCTACAAAGGCAGATTTCCAATGCAGATAGGTATTGCAGTGAAGCAGATACAGAGCAGCTGTAGGCATTTTCGGTGGCTAACTTTCAAAAAGCTGGAATTAAACATCAAGTGCAATAGCAGGAAACAAAGTGATGACCCACTACTGATGGGAAAATGTCACTGTGCCTTTCTGCATGACATAAAGGCTAGAGGGGGGGGTTGAGGGTGGAAGCGTAGAGTTCCCCACCCCATACTGTCAGAGATTCCTCGCTGTATTTACATCTGACTGCCTTTGCTCTTGTTGCTTTCATTTGAGGAAGAAAGGTGATTTTTCTGCTAGGTTTGCTTTTTTTTTTTAATGAAACTATTAACATGCCCTAGATGGTAACTCACAGTTTCCGATGGCTGACATCCAGAGATGCTCAGCAGACTTGCACAGTCTCCAAAGCTGAAGAGGATCATGATGGAGACATAAAGTCTCCATTCTCCATTGTGCTGTGTAAAACAGCCCATGTAAATGAGAACAGATATTACCAAATGCAGCAGTACTACAGATGCTGGCAGCTGAAATAAAGAAGCTGTCCAAGGAATAAGGTTGAGCTGTATTTTTCCTGACATTGTATGATCTCTCCAGGTGGGTGAATGCTGGAATGAGACAACTGCAGTTCTTGGGGCTGTCGGTCAAGGACCTTGGTCAGTTGTCTCCTTTGGGGGAGTGAAGAAGGACATGAAAGAGCAAATCATCTCCTACATTGCTGAGCTGTCATAACTGCAACAATTGCTGCCCAGGCAAGCTGAGAAGCAGATGTTTCCAAAATATAAGGTCGTTTTCCTAGTTTGAAAGTTTTTTAACAGTCTCTACAAACAGCAATGCTTTTCTCTACCTGACGTTTCCTGAGTTGTGAGCTGTTTTTACAGCTGTATGTTGCAATGTTTGTTATTATAAAAAAAAAAATCAAGTTCAAACCCATGTGAAATTATATGTAATTTGACGTGGAATTTGGTTCAAATGTCAAAATACTCTGGGCTAATAAAAGCTCCTCTTTCAAGTATCAATGTCACCCAGCCTGTTGTGATGAAATGGAAAGGGAAGGGCAGCAATACCAAATGTGAAAGGCTGTAAACTCTGTTGGGGTGGTGGTGAATAGCTAGAAGTAGTCATCTGGATGTCATTCAGCTGAAATTAAGCCATGGGACCATAGTCTGAGGCACCTTGTGTGACATTTTCAATCATGTCAGCCTCAGTTTTTCCCCGAATGGTAGGGCTCTACCAGTTTCTCATAGAGTTAAGAGGAATTTTGACCTTTACAATAAGGATTGCCTTGGATGCTTTGCACATCAGTGAGTTGCTGCACGTGCATATCAGGAAGACTGTTACAATTGCATTGTAAATGCAAATGCATCTCAGATCCCGTACATCTTCAAAGCTATAGAAGACAAAAATATGGCCCAGAGGATTCTGTCCTTTTCCTCATTTACAGATGTAAATTTTTCTTTGACTATGTTAAAGTCTTAAACCACTCCAGCTGGCTTCAGTGCCTCAGTTTTTGCTGCCTGCCCTACTGTAAGCAAGGAGGCAGCAAGCTTGTGAAGAACAGAAAGTGAAACCTGTATGCTTTGTCCTCTGATGGAGCCTTCAGTTTGTCAAAATTGGAAGAGTTTCCATTTAATTACTAATTGTGGCTGTGCAATTGTATAAATTTAAATATATATGCATGTATACATACATGCGTACTCTCATATGTGTGTGTATATATATATACATATATTTATATAAGACAGTTCTCCCATGGACTTTGCATTGTGTGTTGCTTCTTGTCCGTAACAGTATAACTCCTCGTCTTCCATCACAGCACAACAGCAGATAACAGCTAATAGCCACAGTTAGAAGCAGCGGCATTATAGAGGCAATACAACAGGAAGACCTGTAACACAAAGATCTTTGAGCTTCGTGTTGAAAGCTGGTTGAGAAAAGCCCTTGTTGACATCTAGAAATTTTGATTGGACCCACTTGGGGGGTGGTGAATCTCTGCCCCCTTTCCTCCTGGCCTATGTACTCATTTCTTTTTTTTTTTTCCTTCTTCTGCGCTTATGTTTTTGAAGCAAATCTGCTCATCAGTGCTTTTAAATCAATACCATTAAAGCTCTATTTGAAGGTAAACTCTTTCAAGAGGCTGGCCTGCCCTACCCTGCAATTATATTGTGTGCTAAGTGAGTGAAACTTTCAAAGGTATTGAAGGCTTCTGGGTTTGTTTTTTTTTCTTTTCCATTTTGTTAGATGACATCCAATGATAATGGCCTTAACATGATGGGAAATTAATTGAGAGAGCATTTCTACACTGCCGTAATTTTATCATCCATCCTATTGCTACTATTAACAGGAATCCATAACCCCATGGGTGTTTTGAGAGAACCTCCGTTAGCAGGACTTATGGTGGAGAGGTTACATGGTTAGCTCCTTCCATCAGCTGGGTGTCAAATCACTGTCAAGAAGAAATTACTGGTGTATTCATTTTTTTTTAGCTTCTAGCCTCGCGCTGTGGTGTACGAGATGATTTGTAGTGAGCCACTGGGGAGAGAAGAGTGCTCGTGGCCATCCAGGGCTCCTCTCGCAAAGGTACTTAGCAGGATCATTGCATGTTAACACAGATGCATGCAGCAGCACTTTCGATCTAATGTCCATTATAAGGTGGTGCAAGGGAATTACGCCTTCTGACACCGTGTTGTAGTAGGATAGCAAAATAATCATGTTCCACCGGATTTGTTTATTAAATTGTTGCTGAATCTCTCTATGCTGATGACTACAAAGGAGGTTTTCTTAAATACCTAGCAACAAAGTAGCCTCTTAAAGTCCATAACACTGACAGCTTAAAATAATTTAATTTTCTTCAAAGCTGGTTGTTTCTTTCACACTCTTGAATGACTTTAATACACGTTAAGCCGATTTATAAAACATCCTGTAACTTAAAAGAATGGTTTTGGAAATGGTTGTTGCAGGCTGTGTAAATTCTCTACCTACCTTATGACTCTCACCCTCATTCTGCTTGTTTTCTGAATTAAGTGCCTCTTTTCCTTTTCTCCTTTTCCACAGTAGTCCAGTAAATCGGGATAAAATAGATTTTCGTTCTTTTTTTCCTGTATGTCACCTGTAGCAAAGCAATATCAACTCTGAAACAGATCATAGCCATGGTTGTGGAATGTGCCTCAGCACTTAAATTTACACTTGCTGAAATGTTAGAGCTAAAATGACGTGTTTAGATAAAAAACGAATTTTTGTGAAAATTCTCTTTCTTTTTTTTTCACTTGAAACTTGCTGCTTTAAAATGCATACTAAAGCATCCCAAACTTCAAATTCTCTTTCCTTTTTCCATTATTTTTCTCCCCCCTTCTACATTGCCATTAATTAGGAAAAGAGGTGAGAAAATTGCAGGAAATCTGTAGATATTTTAACTATCTAAAATGTATTATTTTCTTTTACTTTCTTTTTTTTTTCCCTTTAAAATCACTCATGATCCTTTAATTTAGTCTCTGCCAGCAATGTTGATGCATCAGGTGGGATTACTGCTGATCTCTGGCTGCACAGATCTCTTGATAGTTAAGCAATAATCATGCTTAATTCTTCCAGTGCAGCCAGCTGATGTGACACGGGATGCAAATTATTTGTGTGGAAATGAGGTTTTTCCGGGCCTGATCTTCCAAGCAGAATCACCTAAAGTACAACACTGAAAACGTTGCTTCATCCTCTTCCCCTTCCTTCTGTGTAATATTTTCTCTCCAGCACACCCTTCACTTTCCTCTGTTTAGATTCCCTTGTGGGATTCCTTTTGATTACTGGTATCACAGCCGCAGTTAGCAGGATGGTTCAGATACTTGAATGCGCCTCCCCAAACAATCCCACCGTGACGATATGCTGTGGCTTCTGATGGAGTATTCCTGTGCCAAAGTCCTTTACTGAGGCTGGCCAGAATTCAAAGAGTAATTGTAGGGCAAGGATGAAGGGAAGTAAAAGAGAAGAACTAGTGAAAATCTTTGCAACGTGTTTTGTGGTATTATTCTTATCAAATGAAAAATACTCTTGCAAAATGTTGGAGTGCATCTTTTGGAGGAATAAAGCAATAACAACAACAAAAACACAACAGGGATGAATCCTCCCTACCATGCTTTTCTCCGGAATGGTACCAGATCTTCTCAGATTTTGATAATTTTTTTAAGTTAAATTCTAGGAAACGTTTTCATTTGTCACCTCTGCTAAATGTGGTACACAAGAAGAGCAACATCTTCTTGATTAAAACACACAAGAAGCCCTCCCTCTTAATACTTTTTCCTTAGGTGTTGGAAATGAACACTTGTAGGAGCTGGGGGAGCATTTGCCTGTTGGGGTGTGCTTGCTTCCCCATGGTTTCACTTACAAGAAGGTAGTGTAACCATTACGTGGGTTTGGGTAAGAGAGCTCCTTGCCTATCGTAACTACCAAAGACATTCCAATTACTCAACATTTCATAAAATGCTGCTTTCAGAGCTGTTACTGGGCTCAGGCCCATAAACATTTCACCGCCTGAGTAGATTTAGGTGACAAATTGTTTGTGGGACTAGCAGGGGGGGGTCTGGCACCTTCCCGGACATGAACCTTGGCAAGGAGTCAGCATGGCGGTGCGCTCTTCATTGCTTAAATAATACCTTTCCACTAAGATATCTTTGAAAGGAAAGCAAACTTGTGTTTTGTTTTAGGCATGAAAATGCCTAAATTCCCAGGTTCTTAATTTGCATCACATTTATTAGAGTTTTAATTTGTTACTTCCAAAGTTGTGCGTTGCTCTGTCAACTGTTTGTTGCAAGATTTCCCTTAGGGGAAAACCGAGCTTCATATCCATGCTCGCATATCACAGTGTGAATAAGACTTGCCACACTCCAGTTGGCAGGTAGGGAATATTAGCAAATAACACTGGAATTTAATTGGCTTTAGCTTCTCATGTTGTGTCACTAGACACAGCTTCATTCTTATACAGCCTGACCTGAGAAACAAGGAAGTATTTCAAATTCCAGCAGACTTAAGTCACTGCATTTGAGGGGTTTTGATAGAGTCCAAACGTAGCTATTAAAGTAAAACTGCTTATTTTTCAAAGTAGTCAGATGTTTCAATGGTGATGTTGATTTTTGTTGCTGTTTGTCTGAAGACATCAAAATGCTGACAATTTTGATAGGGACATCTGGCTTATAAGTAATATCTGTTAAGTTTTATGACAAACTCCATATGAACTGCAAGGGATAGTTACTCCAGCTCTTAAAAAAAAAAAAAAAAAAAAAAAAAAAAAAAAAAAAAAGGAAATGTCTTTTCAGTCCTTCTTTCATAGTAGGCTCTATTATTGTCTTTATTGTTGCTGCATTAAACATATGTTTGAATATGATCCTTAAACTTTCGTAGCTGCTGGCTTGAGAACAGAAAGAGCATGCCCCCGTCCTGATTAGTTGCTCTTGTATAGCAGTACACAAAAAAAAAAAGCACCAATGGTAATTTCTCAGCTCATTAGGTGCATATTCATCTTAATGGGGCATCAAAGTTAAAAACTATAATGCCTTCCTCTCATTTAATACTCCAGAGAACACTCATGGTTACCACATGAAAGCAAAACAGATTTCAACACTGGAGCTGCAAAAGTAGGTGTCTTCATTCCCTCCAGGCAGACAGAGACGAGAGAGAACTGCTTTTTTATCCTTAACCCATCTAAATTGCTTCGCTGTGCTAGTCACTGGTCACTACAGCCGTATGAACACAAATGTTGACCTCTGCTAGCTTTTCTGGTTAAATCCGTAGTTTATAAATGCTTGGCATCATCTGAGGAGTGCAGTGTAATAATATAACCCAGGTTATTTTATTGTTTATGGGTATGTAGACCCATATGCCAAGACCTTTCACTGCAATGGAAAACTCAAGGTGCCTTGTGAAACATTTGGGTAAACAAACCCCATCTTTAACAGTACTGTCGTTCTGTAAAGTAGTTGTGCCAGCTTAAGCTCCAGAATTTAAAACAGCACAATTCCCCGTGTTTCAGTTAATAGGGGTGCCAAATTCATGCAATTTACCAAAACAGCAGTATTGCCAGAAACTGCTTCTGAAAGTATTTCTGAGCCAGTGCCCAGCAAGAGTTTCTGGGGCATGTTTACAGATGTAAAACTAAGCTGTGTATGCAACTAAATTTACTCGTGTTTGTAAAAGTGTTCTGCAACATGCTGATTTGAGATGTCAGTGTTCTAGCTGTGACAGGGCTGTAGAAGAGACTGTAATCTGTATTATATGGTCAGTTCTCTAGAATGCAGCATATTGAAACATAGTACGAAGCCACTGTCTCCCAAAACCAAATTTCTCAGTAGATTTTGTTAGTCTCTGCTAGCCGTAAAATGATGGGGTAGGTAAAAACAACTGTTGATTGCATGTGCATTTATTCAGGATTGCAAACAAATTTTTTTTCCAGATTGGTGAAGTTTTCGTTTCTACTAGTTGTATTGCCCACATTAAGGATGGGAAAAGGATGGTTCTTTCCCTGATATATTTTCTTCACTGAGAGCCTAAAAGGAAAAATTCTGTATGGGCCTATATTCCATTACTGTGTTTTGTTTAAAAGGCAGCTTTCCCGTATATAATTCTTACAAGCCATTTAGGTAATGATATAAATTCAGTGAAATAAAACAAATAGAGAATTTTATGACAGAATTCAGTTGGTGAGTTATTAGTAGAACGGCAGAAGATGTAACAAAATGAAGAGACTTAGGAGATTTTGAAGTAAGTAAAAACTACCAGTGAAACAGAAATACTGGGAAGCTCCTTCAGGAAAAAGGATGAGAGAAGAAAGGAAGAGGCAGCTGACAGAAAGCATTTGTTCCTCACCTGATTAAACTGATTAAGGCCCTCCAATTTTGTTAAAGTTTATGGATTTACATCAGATGTGAGGATTTGTCCTTAAAACAAGGAGGGTCAGAGATGAGTGATAATCTTAAAGAGAATGGAGCAAGACAGTAAGAAGGTAAAAAAGTGTGAAATGAGCATAGGCATGGTGGAAGGTAAGGGAAGGAGGAGTATTTCTTTGTGAGAGGCTGTAAGGCAGCCTCCTGCTCCTACACGTGGAGCTTGGACCTCAGGGAATGAGGATCCATTTTGCAGTCTTCGATGTTTTAATTTTCTCCATAGTATTTGATTATGGTAGCTTTTGAATAAAATATTTTGGGAAAGAAAGCTCTTAGCTCTAAATTACAGTGTTTGGGTAGTGGGAGTCCATTTGTTGTGAGCCACTGCAGCAAGGTACATGCAGCCAGTTACTCAGTACGTCCTGCGTTTTTCTTTTGGCAGCTTGGTTTATTGTCTAGTTTAAAAGTTTTCTGTATTGCTTGTGAGCTAAATATTTTATTAGGAAAAGTGCAAAATAACCTATTGATGTGTTGCATCAATATGTATTAGAGAAATCCAATGATCAGTCATCATGAATGCTTAGTTAGTGCAGCACATGCCACCACTTTTCAAGTTTCTGTGCTGGCCTTCAGAACAAGACTGGTCTGTGTGAAAGCACTGGGCATTGGGGCAGGGTTTGATTTGATCAGGGTTGCTCACTAGGCTCAGGATGGTTTAATTTTCATGGAGTCGTTTTTCAAACAAATTTTGCTGGATTCTTTTCATTCCCAGTGAAGGGATTCTCAGGGGAAAATTCAGCTGTCTGTGTTATGGAAGAGGTAAGAGTAGACCTACATGTAAGTTCCTTCTGGCCTCAAAACGTTAAAAATTGTAACTTGTGGCAATACAGGTTGTTCTGCTCGATTCATTAGTGCTATCCTGATTTTAACACTAATAAGGAATTAGTCTGTGTACTCGAGGTTGTAGTTGAATTTTGAGGTCCAATTAATAGACCTCAGTGTGGATGTGTAGACCTGCTGTTTGTAATAGCCTGACCTCTGGTAGGGGCTGTGTGACACGGGGAGGGCCAGCAGCATGGTGCGAGAACAGGCAAATCAGATCCATACTCTGGGGAGTCACAAACCTTTATTTTTAAGACTTCTCTTGAGGAATACAGAAACTTGAAAGAATCATTTCATGTCTAGAACCCAAACGCAGGTTCTTCTATACCACCTCTTAGAGCAAATAAGAGATTCAAGTCCTTTTTATAGCAATAAGGGATAGTCCATAAATCGCATTTCAAAATTCTGAAAATGGGAGCCTATAAACAAGCAGCCACTCTCTCTGTGTGACCTTGTAGAGGCTCCCTTCTTCCCCAGCTCTTGCAGTAGTTAAAACCTTTCTTTTCTCCTTAGTGATTAATAGAAGGTGAGCTCTGCTGGTGTGGCATGATGTTCTGGTATCCCTGAGGGGTAACTCGCTGCTTCAGCCCAGCAAAGCCCCGTGCAGGGTGTGTGAGTTTGTAGTACTGCTTCTTGCTGAATGTCTGACCAAGAAGTTAAATTGAGAGAGGCCCATTAGAAGAGATAGAAAAATAATCTTCAGATGTCTTTTATTGAATCTCATGGTGAATCTCCCATTCTTTTTGAACCCCAAGAGAGCCCAGTTTGGGTGAGCTGGTAGGTAGGATGGTGACTGATATTTGGCAAGCCAAAGGCTTCACGTGCTCACTTGAAGAGGCATCCTAATGCTGCTGGTTATATTCACTGCATTGCCACCAGCGAAAATATATTCTCTTCCTTCTGAGTCGCATTTATTATTTTCACAAATTAGCACATTTGTGTGTTTCATTAATATTTGTCACGTATACTGAGAATGATGTGATGACATGCCATTGGAAAAAAAAAATCATCAGAATTGTGCAAATTAAAACAGACTGACTTGGATTGGAGAGAAGGAGAAGCAGAAACGCATTTGCACATTGCAGCTTGGGAAACAATGAAATACCGAGGGCAGAAACGCCCATACTGGTACCGCAGACAAAAACTGCTAGCTGGGCTCCTTGCACCAGCAGCTTTGCAGGCCAGGCTGTGCAGGATGCTGTGCTAAGGATGTGTCATTCCTTCTAGAAGGTGTCATTTTTTTGTGGCTAACCTTAATTTTGTTGTTTTTTTTATCTTTTTCTTTTTTCTGGCCAGTTTTTGTGTTTGGCAGAAATCATCCATGCAAGAACGTTACAACCGACAGCAACTGCTGTTTTCAGAGCAGCCTTGCTCTTTTTATGAAGTCTTTACATTTTAGCAGAAAGACAGCTAAAGGGCAAATATAATCCTGTCAATATGGCAATAAAAAAGCAGATCATAGGACTGGACCCTCAGAAAAAAAATTATTACTCATCAATAGGCATTCATGGTAAAATATAAAAGTCAGCAAATCCACAGGTATGGAGCCTCCATCTATGCAAACAGGACAAAAGGGACTTTTAGCTCTGGGTTTTACCCTCCTTCCCCCCCCCCAAAAGAAATCAAAACAAATAAGAAAATGTAACTCACAATGTATTTTTAGTTGCTGGTTATAGAGTTTAAATGTGACTTTTGCTTCCATTTAATTTTCTGACTTAGTTTTGAAGCTCCGAAGGTAAATGGTCCTTGCTCCAAGGACCCTTCTCTAAAACAATCTAAATCCATTATTTCTAAGTTAATGAATATTTCTGAACACTGTCAGGTGCCCAGATGAGGAAGAGGTTTACTTCAGATTCATATATGATCTCTGTAAAACTTCAAGGCTTCCATAAATGCTTACAGATTTTTTTTTCTACTTTGATGTCGCTAAAGTACAACTTGTGAGGGTCTTCAGTTTGCCTTTGTGGCATGAGACGAAAGATGCAAGTGCTTTTTGAGACTGTATTTAATCTGAATCAGCACTAATTATGTGTTGTCTGAATCAATACAGTCTGGGGAGAGCGCTGTGAGAGAGGGATGGGCATGCTGTTTAATGAAACAGGAGCCCGTGCCCTGGCTCTGCAAATCTGTATAAGATGCCATGATGGAGAGGCAAGTATTTAGGCTTAGAGCCTGGCTAACTACCAGTATAACTACCTGTCTGCTGAAGATGCTGTGCTTAGTATCTCCCTGGAGAGGTATTTATTCCTTTGATATCCTATCTCCCTCACAAAGCATATGAAGTTTATCAGATGGGAGAGAAGTACAGAACTGGGAAAGGGTGAGTGAGTGGTCTGCCCCCCAGCATGGTAAGCACAAGGAGATGGCCTGCCTGCCTTCCTTCTCTCCTTATGCCTGCCTTGTTAAAGCCTTTGTGAACTAAGACATCAGAGAACCTGCTTTTGTGGCTGATGAATGAGTCTCCAAACTGAGGAAGTCTGATGGCCAGCTGGAGTATAACTGCGGTCCACAATTTTTGTGCTGGTAAGGGAAGAGATAACACTGAGGTGGAGGAAATACATCTCAGAAGACGACTTTTCCATTTTCTTTCTCAAAAGAAATCTGTTCCCTGTTCTTTTTTCCTTCTCTGTCTCTGCTGATGCTCTCCTAATCGGCCCGTGCTCCTGGTCTGGCGCTGCCACCGCACGTAATGGGCCCCATCCCTGGAGGTGTTCGGGGCCAGGTTGGACGAGGCCCTGGGCAACCTGATCTAGTGGGTGGTTTCCCTGCCCGTGGCAGGGGGTTGGAACCAGATGGTCTTTAAGGTCCCTTCCAGCCCGAGCCACTCTATCATTCTGTGGACAGGCAGCTTCCCAGGGAATAAATGGAAACTGGCACAACATCTCCAGCCAACTCCGAAAGCACTTCTCTAGCTGAATGTTGCTTCTGTAATTGTCACTCTTGCATAATAACTGTGGACTCCTTAATTCAATTTATCATTAAAAAAAAAAAAAGTGGAAACTTTTTTTTTTAAGGAACACTCTTTAGCAAGTCTTTGTTAAGGCATTGTTCCTCCTTTACCTTTAATTTTTTCATACCTCTCTTGCCTAATTAAAATTCAGTTTGTTTTCCCCCAGTTGTTAAAAACAAAAGATAACTTCTCCCATTCTCTAGACTAAATTGGATTTTAAAAACGGAACACCCTGACTTTTTTGTCTAAAAGGATTTATTACACTATTCTGTACAATCATGCTAATTAAGAATTCTGTGCTGCTATTTTAACACAGCTCCCCATCAGAAACACTGAAAATCTTATGGTTCTTATGAAAGGAACCGACTCTGAGCCTGCAGTCTTTACTTAGACATAGCAAATTGTTCATGCTGCCTTCCTTTTTCACTTGCACTGCAAGCAATTTATTGGGCATCCCCCTGAAGTAGATCTCACTTTATACTAAGATTCAAACCAACACCTGTTTTGCCTAATGCAATAAGTAAAAGCAGGACATTTTGACTGCTGGTCAACTGTGACTGTAAACCTGTTTGCTGCTCCTGCTGAGGGCTGGGCAGCCCGCAGTGTTTGGCACGTGCAGTAAATACAGCACAAACACCCCACAGGGAAGCCGACATGTCCCACTGTGTGCATCTCCACATCTCCCAAGCCTGGGACCCTGGGGACAGCAGAGCAGTTCTCCTTCTCCATAGAAGTTGGCCCTGGGATACAGGTTTCAATTTATTTCACTTGTGCCCCTGTGGGCCCGCAAATTTCAGAAACTCACCAAAGGCAGTTTTTAAATCATGAGCAAAGTACATTCAAACCTATATTCAGGTATACCTATATTTCTATATTCAGTTTTTCCCCTGTGCCTCACGTGGATTGCTAAAATATACGTAATCTGTGTGTGCATTTCAGCATCACTACTAATATTAAAAACATAAACACAAAATTCTTTGTGATTATTCCTATTTTTCAGTGCATAATGACTGTGTCCATAAAATTCACATTATAAAAACCCCAACATTGGCTTTACTTATACATTTTTAGAATTCGTGTTGCTTTTCAGCAAGGAATTCTTGCGATCTCCCATATCTCTCTGTTGTCAGACCGACCTCTGTTCGTGCCAAGCAAACTTGCTGGTAGGTATGCTTTGGTTCAAAGTGGTTTGAATAATAACAAGATATCAGGGGAGAAAAAAGAAAAAAGAGAAAAAATATTTTTTTAAAAAAGGCCTGAATGGAAAATGCTAGTCTTGATCTAGTTCTATTCAAGGGGAGTTGCAGTAAGTTTGGCCTTTTAGTACCTGTGGTTGTGTAAAGCAGTTTCCACCCCTGGGTAGGCAGCAGAATTAGTTCTGTATTTTGCTCCTAATTGATATTTAGAAAATGAAATTTGTGATCTCAAAAAAAAACAAAAACCCCACCCATTTTTCCAGTGAAAATCTATCTAGATTTTCATGAATCTCTGATTTAATTAACAGTCACAGACACAGACACAGATTTCTAGGTTGGAAGAGACCTCAAGATCATCGAGTCCAACCTCCGACCTAACACTAACTACTCCACTAAACCATATCGCTAAGCTCTACATCTAAACATCTTTTAAAGACCTCCAGGGATGGTGACTCCACCACCTCCCTGGGCAGCCCGTTCCAATGCTTAATAACCCTTTCGGTAAAGAAGTACTTCCTAACATCCAACCTAAAACTCCCCTGTCGCAACTTTCGCCCATTCCCCCTCGTCCTGTCACCAGGCACGTGGGAGAACAGACCAACCCCCACCTCTCTACAGCCTCCTTTAAGGTAACTGTAGAGAGCGATAAGGTCGCCCCTGAGCCTCCTCTTCTCCAGGCTGAACAAGCCCAGCTCCCTCAGCCGCTCCTCGTAAGACTTGTTCTCCAGACCCCTCACCAGCTTGGTCGCCCTTCTCTGGACTCGCTCGAGCACCTCCATGTCCTTCCTGTAGCGAGGGGCCCAAAACTGAACACAGTACTCGAGGTGCGGCCTCACCAGAGCCGAGTACAGGGGCACAATCACTTCCCTAGACCTGCTGGCCACACTGCTTCTTATACAGGCCAGGATGCTGTTGGCCTTCTTGGCCACCTGAGCACACTGCTGGCTCATATTCAGCCGACTATCAACCAATACTCCCAGGTCCTTCTCGGCCAGGCAGCTTTCCAACCACTCATCTCCCAGCCTGTAGCTCTGCTTGGGGTTGTTGCGCCCCAGGTGCAGGCACTTGGCCTTGTTGAACTTCATACAGTTGACCTCAGCCCATCGGTCCAGCCTATCCAGATCCTCCTGCAGAGCCTTCCTGCCCTCGAGCAGATCGGCACACGCACTTAGCTTGGTGTCATCTGCAAACTTACTGAGGGTGCACTGGACGCCCTCATCCAGATCATCGATAAAGATATTAAAGAGGACCGGCCCCAGTACCGAGCCCTGGGGGACACCACTTGTGACCAGCCTCCAACCAGATTTGACTCCATTCACCACAACTCTCTGGGCCCGGCTATCCAGCCAGTTTCTAACCCAGCGAAGCGTACGCCAGTCCAAGCCCCGAGCAGCCAGTTTCTTGAGGAGAATGTTGTGGGGAACGGTGTCAAAAGCCTTACTGAGGTCAAGGTAAACCACATCCACAGCCCTTCCCTCATCCACCAAGCGCGTCACTTTGTCATAGAAGGAGATCAGGTTCGTCAAGCAGGACCTGCCTTTCATAAACCCATGCTGACTGGGCCTGATCGCCTGCTCGCCCTGCAAGTGCCGCGTGATGACCCTCAAGATAATCTGCTCCATGAGCTTTCCTGGCACTGAGGTCAAACTGACAGGCCTATAGTTCCCCGGGTCTGCCCTCCGGCCCTTCTTATAGATGGGCGTCACATTGGCTAGTCGCCAGTCAACTGGGACCTCCCCCGATAGCCAGGACTGCCGATAAATGATGGAAAGCGGCTCGGCCAGCTCCTCCGCCAGTTCTTTCAGTACCCTCGGGTGGATCCCATCCGGCCCCATCGACTTGCGCACATCCAAGCTCCTTAGCAGGTCGCCAACCATTTCCTCATGAATAGCGAAGGCCACATCCTGCTCCCCATCCCCTTCCGCCAGCTCAGGGCACTGGGTATCCAGAGAACAACCGGTACTGCCACTAAAGACTGAGGCAAAGGCGGCATTAAGCACCTCAGCCTTTTCCTCATCCTTAGTAACTAGGTTTCCCCTCGCATCCAGTAAAGGATGGAGATTCTCCTTAGTCCTCCGTTTCACATTGATATATTTGTAAAAGGATTTTTTGTTGTCTTTAACGGCAGTAGCCAGGTTGAGCTCCAGATGAGCTTTGGCCTTTCTAATTTTCTCCCTGCACAGCCTCGCTACATCCTTGTAGTCCTCCTCAGCGGCCCGCCCTTTTTTCCAAAGATTATAAACCCTCTTTTTTCTGCTAAGCACAAGCCGCAACTCTCTGTTGAGCCAGGCCGGTCTTCTTCCACGCCGGCTCGTCTTTGGGCACGTGGGGACGGACCGCTCCTGTGCCGTTAAGATTTCCTTCTTGAGGAGCGCCCAGCCTTCCTGGACTCCTCTGCCCTTCAGAACCGCCTCCCAAGGGACTCGGCCAACCAGCGTCCTGAGCAGCTCAAAGTCAGCCCTCCGGAAGTCCAAGACAGCAGTTTTACTGGTCCCCTTCCTGGCCTCGCCAAGAATAGAGAACTCTACCATTTCGTGGTCACTCTGTCCAAGACGGTTTCCGACCACCACATCTCCCACCAGTCCTTCTCTGTTTGTGAAGAGAAGGTCTAGCGGGGCACCACCCCTGGTAGGTTCACTGACCAGCTGCGTCAGGAAGCTATCTCCCACGCTCTCCAGAAACCTCCTAGACTGCTTTCTCCGTGCCGTGTTGTGTTTCCAGGATATATCCGGGAAGTTGAAGTCCCCCACGAGGACAAGCGCCGACGATTTTGCAACTTCTGTCAGTTGCCTATAAAACTCCTCATCCGTCTCCTCATCCTGGTTCGGCGGTCTATAACAGACCCCGACCAGGACGCTAGCCTTGCCGGCCTTCCCGCGGATCCTAACCCACAGGGATTCAACCTTATCATTCCCAGCCTGGAGTTCTACAACATCAAAAGACTCTCTAATGTAGAGAGCCACGCCACCACCCCCTCTGTGCTGCCTGTCCCTCCTGAAGAGCCGATAGCCAGGCATTGCAGCACTCCAGTCGTGGGAGCAGTCCCACCACGTCTCCGTGATGGCAACTAAGTCGTAGCCTTCCTGCTGCACGATGGCTTCCAGCTCCTCCTGTTTGTTGCCCATGCTGCGTGCATTAGTGTAGATGCACTTCAGCTGGGCCATCGCCTTCTTCCCCAGCCTAGCCATTGTTTCCCCCGGCACGGCTCCAACAAGCCTTGTTTGAGCCCCGTCCCCCTTCTTGCCTAGTTTAAAGCTCTCTCTATGAGCCCCGCCAGCTCCTGGCCTAGGATCCGTTTTCCCCTTGGAGATAGGGACCCGTCTGAGGCCATCAGGCCGGGTGCCGAGTAAAGCTCCCCATGGTGAAAAAACCCAAAATTTCTGTGCTGAAATGGATTAACAAATGGATAACGAATGGATTAATTTAATTAATGAATGTAGGAAATAGAGATAGGCAGATATTTTTAGATCAACAGACCCATCAGTAATGAGACAGGTAACTTGCATGTTGCTTGTTAAGTACATTTATGAAAAACATGACTATCATCTTCAGATAGTTTAAAATGTGAAAAGACAAGGATCTCTAAAAATTGAAAATAATCCCCTTCGTTTACGTATAACAGTTGCCTTTTAAACCGATTTTTCAGAATTTGCAAAAGCCGTACGACTGTCTTTTAATTCCAAGACACCATGTGCGGGTAAACAAACGTGTATGTTTTACTGCGATACTTATGGAATTGTCTAATGGTAAATATTGCCCAGTAAACTAAAGGCCACACAGGCTTTAGACTTTTCTCTCCTCAGAGGCTGGTGTGTGGTTGCTGTGTATGAGTGGTACGTATGACTCGGGGTATCGGGTTGATGTACAAATATAATGTGAGGATGTCTGAGACTCTCAGAGCAGGAGGTGAGGAGGCACAGACTCTGTACTTCAGATTACAAGAACCCAAATTTTTTGATCATTTTGATCACTTAACCCATAATCACATCAAATTTCCAGAATGACCCATAACATCAGTCACAAGCACAATTAATGCTACCCTGAATATTCAGGGTCTGAACTCCAAAGCTGACAAGAAAATGCCTCTTGATTCTTAAGGTAACCATAAACATGATTGAGCATGGTGAGTTCCTCCCTAAAAATACCACATATGAAGCTTTTATTGAATAGAGAATTAAATGTCTTACAGGTAGTATACCAGATAGTAAGCTGTTATATGATGACAAGCTGTCCCTAGCTAGGAAAAAACGTATAGCAGATATATGCTTTGGTGTTTTTTCTTTTTTATTTTTCTTTTTTTCTAATTAAAATAAAAAAAAATAAAAAAGCTCAGTTTTCCTTTTTTTCCCCACAAAACTGATTGCAGCCTGCATGCATATAATAGATCTATGAACTCACTGATCTCCAGAACTTCCATATATGAGAGTCTAAACACCCTGCTACTGTCTAGAAAGATACTTATTCATGCAGGCCAAATTGATTTGAAGTGTCCACTTCTCCTCTCAAAGGCATTATTTCTGAAGGGATAGTAGGAGTTATTTTTGCATGCTGTGTCACATTTGACTTTGATTCACTGTTGGATAGATAGTTTGGGGTTTGTTGCTGCAAACCTCCTGTTCAGCACTAGGAGAAGCAGTCTAGAGGTCACCACAGAATCCTCATCTCCGTTATCAGCAAGGAGTGATGCTTTTGTTTAAATTCCAGCTTCCACTAGCAGGAGCATATGCGTAAGGAGAAGGTGAAATTTTTCTAAAACCTGATTTCTGAGTGATTGCAACTAGGGGATTATCTTAAGTCTTCAGCAGGCAGATTTTTTAACTAGTATCTTTATAGACAATCCTTAATTTCCATGTATAGTTTGTGGAAACTGTGTTAGAGGTCAGTGAATAATCCATGTTATTGAAGATATATGTGAACTGTAATTTCAGCATTTTAACACTGCACTCAGAAAAACATATCAGGTAATGACATACATGGAGCTTGGTTCCAGGATGAAAATGAATGGTGCACTATTTATGTTACGAATGCTGCTTGAGACAGGTTTACAAATAGTGAAGTCTGCTAGGGACTTCCTCCTTCTGAAGATCTAACACTGTACCTTGTGAATGCTGGACACTTTTGAGATTCTCTCTCCTGCCAAGGGACACGGTTGGGAAAGAGTGTCTGGATGCAGGAAGTCACAATTTCAGAGCTCTAAACTCCCATAAAAGACAATTGTAAAAGTTCTTGCTTCAGCTCTCTCTCTCGCCCACTTTCTTGGGAGAAGAGATTGCTGTTCATCTGATCTGTGTAGTTTTAGAGGAAGAAATATGTCAATAAGTGATGTTTCAAAGTCATGCTGTTTCTTACATCAGCCTGATTTTTGCCTAAAGGCAAAAAGCTTTCTAATTGGGTTTGAAGTTTCTGTCATTTCATTAAGCAATAATATAATGTTAAATCATCTCCCTTTAAAATTTTAATTTTTCAGGGGTTTGGCATTGCATATCAATGCATACAGTAACTCAAGAACTCTTAAATAATCATAAGGTGGTGAGTCATAGGACTAAAGGCCTGCTCCACCTCTCACTCATTATTTTAAGCCAACTCTGCAAGCACTGCCTGCCTTGCAAACCAAATAGTCAAATGTCATTAGAAAACAGAATTTTGGGATAAGGGTTGTGGTTGTCCCACACAGGTAAGAAGCTTCTTCAGCTCTTATGAAAATGGAAGTGTATGTATACAGAGGTGTGCTTATCCTCATGATCCTAATTCAAATGCCAAAATGGACATTTGAAGTTGGAGAACAGAATCCACTGATGGATTAGAGACACAGAGCAAAAGGTGACAGAAGACCAAGTTTTCCATTCATGTAAGCTGTGCTGTGGAAATGGATGTGTTTGACTTTGTTCAAGGCTAAATAAAATTCAGCCTCAGTTAACAAATATGATAGGAGGGAGAGCTGGTGAATGTTTCATCACTCCACTTTGTGCCTTTTGTAAGCAAGAGGCCATCCCGTTTATCATTCCTCTTATTCTCACACCAAAGTCACTAAAGTCTCCTTCACCACTTGTGAGGGCACCTGGGTTGTGCTTCTGACAGCCCTGTGCTCTCCTTCTTGTCATCATGGTTTGCCTGATGGAGCAGGAAGAGGAGTTGGCATGGGCTACACTGATACCAGCAGCGACTGCTGGGAGACCTGCTCCAACTGCATGCGGGAATGTTCCTGTAATGAAGCAGATAACAGTGCAAAATTAAATAGCTCCAACTTTTTTTAATAAAGAGGTTGGATATGAGTGATGACCACAATTCATTTGGTTCTGGGAAGGCATTCACCAGAAAGCTGGTAATAAAAAAAATGGAGACGTCTCAAGAGAAAAAAAAATAGAAATGGAAGAGTGTAAGGAAAAAAAAGGTACAGTTTGAAATAGGCATATATATATATATCACCTGGGGAGTTACAATTTTGGTTCTGATTCAAGAAGGCACTTAAACATTTACTTAAGAGCTGCTTTGAATAAGAATTCTTTCCTGAGCTGAAAAGCAGAGGAACTGGTAGCAGTCTTAAGTACCTAGCATCATGCCCCTGCTGTAGGAAAGGAATTACTTGGGAAGATGTAAATATTAAAAAAGCTACATTTAATCTGTTTGGAATAGGATCTTTGCTATTTCAAGGGAAGTATTTCTTGGAACATTTTAAGGTAACAAAATGGAATAGTAGTAAACATTTTCTTGGGGATAATTCCAGGCTGGCAGGGAAATCATTTCGTTGACCCCAGAGATGTTTTTTTTCCATTCTTTGCTCCATTGGTACCTTTTAAAATATTTTAAAATTGTGAAGGCAAACTGGAATTTACAGAAATATGAACCCACTGCTATTTCAGTGTTAACTTTCCACTAATGATCTTTGAAGACAGCTGAGTGAAACCCTCCCTGTTCCCTTCCCCCTTCCTATTACCCTTAATATATTATTATCCTATTTAACTCCACTGCCAAGGGAATCTTTCCCACTCTGATCTCTGCTGTAAAATGAATGAAAAAGCACAAGTAAGCTGACAAATTCTGAAGGAGCAAACTACACCAGGTTCATGCATAATGTAGCCATCATGTCTTCTGTTCTTTTAATATTACTGAATTCACGTGGTATTCAATGCTCACACTCAGAGGAGATAGAGATGTATCTATTCTTTACTTATGGATATTATTTCTACGTTAATGAATTCTTTTTCTATCAACAGACAAAAATTCAGGAGATGAGGGATTCCTCCAAGTTCTCTTGATTATAAAACATTTTACATAATTACCAATAAATTATAGTAATTTTATTTTCTTAGAAAGTAAATTTTAACAAAGATCTCACATACTATATTATGTCCTTCAATACTTCAGCTTCCAAATGCATATGTAAGCTATTTAGCATTCTGAATTAAAAAAAAAAAAAGGAAATTAATTACAAAGCAAATTCGCTTCAATGGCATAAAAAATTAATCTTATGTAACTTTAAAATGTATGCCTACTGCACTAAGTCCCAAGGCAATACTGTATTGAAAAGTATGAAGTAGGCTTATTTCAACCATGAGGGAACAGCTCATGCAAACTTCCTAGAGCACTTACTGCTCTATAAGTAATATGAAATGTTTGCTGAGATTTCGTTGTGAGTGTTTCCTTCAGATAGATGCATTACAAACTATTAACAGCGGAGAGTCTGCAAGGAGATTCCTTTTGTGTCTTTAAAAGTGAACAAGTTATGCAGGAAGGGCACAGAGAAGCCTATTATACCAAGAGAAACTGAACACCTGAGGCAAAGAAATGAAGGGGAAAAATGCTTCTGTGCCTCGCTTCTGCTAAAGCCCATGTTCAGAAGAACGTAGCTGCTCTTGGTTTGCCATTGCCAAGCGGCATGGTGTCACATTCTGGTTTCTTTTTAACCAGCATCATTTGTAAGGAAAGAATCACCATCAGTGAGCTAACTCAGTTTGCTGAGAGAGCAGAATGACCGAAGGAAAACAAAACTTCGTTCTGAGTGAAAACCGAGGCTAGCGCTCCGGTAGCAAAATGCAGCCAGGACATTGGCTGCTGCACTGGGAAGCGAGGAGACCAAAAACATTTAGAAGCAATTTGTTTTTTCCAGAAAGATCATCTGGAAGTGGCTGCAGCCTTTTTCTTAAATGGGTGTTCCCCTGTGGGTTGGATGTGTGGATATTAATGCAACGTGCAGAGGCTGGAAAAGGCATGGAAGGGAGGAAGAACCTGCACAGTGAATCTGGTAGATAAAATGTGTAAAAGATGATACCTAATGTGTAACTCTTGGCCAATAACTCTGGGAAGTACAGATCAGTGCTTTTGAAAATAATTTATTTCTTCTAGCTTTTCCAGAAATACCTAGTTTGAGGTATTCAAATAGACACAGAAATTACGAGGAAGCTTAGAATGGGGTGAAGTCCTGCCATGGGATGCAACGTACTCCCAGCTCAACAGCAAGTCTCTTGTGAGCCAGAAAGTCTTTGGAGGGCTTGTGAGTGAGGGAGGATTTGCTCTGGAGGGGGATTCTCTTCCAGTACCACTTCATGCAAACCAGCACCCGGAGAAGCAGCAGCCAGCCTTGCTGTGCTCTCAGCACTGCTTCCCAGCCTGTGGGAGCACAGGCGAGAGCTGCCTGCTGAAAGGAACTGCAGGTGGCTGTTTCCATGTCCTGGGGGTTGTCTCTCTTGAATGTCCCGGAGGGATAGATCACGGGCATTTTATCTTTGAAGGCTTTCTAGAACAGGTTGGACAAATGTGCCACAGATGGCCCTTTTGAGATGGGGTATATTAGTTGGGCTCTCAAATTTCTTTTCACCCTGTTTCCTGCAGCTCTGCGATCTGTCTTTTGAGGAATAGTGGTGTCAATTTGAGATCCTCACTAGCCTACTATGAATGAATCTTCCTGATGAAATGATATTTCTCAGTCCTGCCCCATGTCTTACAGCCTTTCCGTATTACCAGCTTGGCAGACAAAGCATGGGGCTGAGCAAGACAACTGGTGAAGACAACTATTTGTGGTCACAGCTTCTCTTAGGAAGTGGCATGGGGCAAAAGAGCAGATTTGGCCAGAGCCATTACAGGGTGAGGGGTTGAGCTGTTCCATTCTCACCAGCTGCACTGAGCACGCAGAAGGAGATTGGCAGCTGGAAAAAAGGGAGGACAGAAATTAGGTTGCTCTTTTCTGGCATCCCCTCAACAGTGCAATATCTGTACCTATCAGGGAAAAAATATTAGTCACCTGTGATATCACAGAGTCCCATTAAAATGACAGCATATACAGCAGTTTTTATGAACTTTCTCTGCAATCTCTTGGCAGCCCCCGAGATGTTCTCCAAGGGAAGGCTTACTGGCAGGCACTTTTTAGGCCTGGGACACGCGTAAATCCGTGCGTGTTTTTGGAACATATTGCTTACAGGTTGTCTCTCCCTAGCACATAAGTCAGGCCAAGGTCCCAGCAGGGTCCGGGCAGAAGTACGGCAGCCAGATAAACATGCCAGATGTGCTTGGTGGGCGTGCTGGTTCGTGGGAGGTGGAAGTGAAAAGAGTCAGGGATGCGCTCTGCGGCAGCAGGGAGGTCACCCAAGCAGGGGGGCTCTGTGTCCAGCAAGGAACACAGGCAACAGGGGAGCAAAGCAGGGTGGGAGGGCAGCAGGAAAACTAGCAAAGAAGTTCTTATACAGACTGAGGGTAGCAGTGAGGCCTGAGAAACCATGCCTCTCGCTGTGGTGGGCGCAGAAGCTGCCCAGAGATTTGCCAGTTACATGGCTGTGACAAGCTGCTTGTGGTGAATTCATATCACTCTGTACCCAGCACCTGCTTTACACTGCCCATGTATTTTTAAGCATTAAAAAGCTACTTTCTGTTTCCTGATCTGCCGACAGAAACAGCTTCCTGTTATGCTAGTAATGCTGCCTGAATATATATTTCTAACCTGGGTAGTACAGTTCCTATCTGCTCTCCCAGCACACCAGCCAGGGCACTCTCACCAACCAGTACGTCATTGCTTGCTTCTTCTCTCAGTTCCCCAACACATCCCAAGAGACGGAACATGCTGTTTGTATGCCCCCTCTACGTATCTGAATTTTAGGTATCAAAACTACTTATTTCTCACTACATTTAGTGGGAAGAGAGAGTCCCTTGCACAGCAAAACACAGAACAGGTCCCTTACTGCTGTAGGTGTCCCAGGGTGACTGCCCTGTCCCCCGGTGCCAGCCATGATGGACTGGCAGAGTGCCTTGGTGATGGGCGCTTGGGGACAGCTGTGCTCCTCTGGATGGAAAACCTGCCTTCGGTGGTGGTTCGCACTGGGCAGCAGAGAGACCGCAACTTTGGTGTGCCTGGAGAGGAGCAGGACCATGCAAACAGCTCAAGTAAAGCTAATGGGCATAAATAAAAGCCTGTTGTACTACGGTGTGCGTGCCCTTGTTTGGGGTAAAGGACTCTTAGGTTAATGTAGTTTGAAGGTCGCCTTACTCCCAGAAGAATTGAAGTACAGAGAAGCATGTACGTGGTGGTTTAAGAGGCTTTGATAGATGCTTGTTAGCTTTACGCTCTTAGTCGGCTCTTCATAAATTTCTGATGTATTGAATCTGTTGGGAGTTTTGTTGGCTTTATTTTAGTTCTTTGGTGTAGTTTTACCAGAAAACAACAACTGCTGTGATTTCTCCGTGAAAACCCAATGCTCCCCCAACCCCCTTCCAAAAAAACAGCCCCAGAATAGATTTTTTTCAAAACCTCCCTACACAAGAAAAGTCAGCAGTGCTGGCAGAGGCAGGTGCTCGCAGAGGACCCAGTGTAACTGTCAGGAAATGCTGACAGCACCAAAAAAGCGAGGTAGGGTCAGATACTAGAACGTGATTTGATGAAAATACATTATGTAGTTTAAAGGTCCAGTTTTAACAATTTTTATTATTACTTTATGGGTTTTTATATAAAATGTTGGACTTAGCCTGCATTGTGCTAGTAATATTTATGAAATTGTATTAGAAAATACGATAAAAGTTTATAGGAAAGTCATTACTGTAACTACAAAGCACATCCAAAATAGCACCAATGGAAAAGTAATCAATCTGCATCAGACAAGTCAAGTGACTTCAGGGTATGGAGGCTAATCCAAGCATGGCTGTGAAAATGGGGTTTTGTGAGTCTGGGAGCAAGAAAATTATGTTTTTTATCACAATTCCTTACAAAGCATCGTGTCCTTGCAGCATGGCAGCCTGGTCTCACAGCAGAGGGTGATGGCAAAACAGCTCTCGGTGCAGTGAAGAGATGGATATGCAGAGCCCAGGCTTGGGGAGGGGGGCTCAGCCCACCCCTGGAGCGGGTGTCAGTAATTATTAACCGCTAATAGCGAGAAAAACCATTATGGTACACAATAGGCTTTCCTTTCACACCGCTAATTGTGTGATGAACTTACTTTGGCAGTAAATTGTCACATCTGCTGTGGAGAGAGATTACACTTAGGGAAATAAAATAAATACAGTTGCTGTTCCTTTATCCCTGGATGATTGAGTCGTTAGAAAAAAAAAAAAAAAAAGGAAAAAAAGAAAACTTGGCAGATGGAACATATTATTTGTTAGACAAGGCTTCAGGGGGAGGTAATAACTTTTTTTTTTTTTTTTTAGACAACTGATATTGTAGGAAAAACAGGCAAGCTTTCACAAGCACGCCTCAATTTGTTCTTTCTGCTCTGATTGCACTTTGGAGAGCAGTAACTCCAAAGGTCCCAGACGAGGGATGATTTTTGGTGGCAGTGCTGGCT
This sequence comes from Cygnus atratus, assembly GCF_013377495.2. Classification (NCBI taxonomy): domain Eukaryota; kingdom Metazoa; phylum Chordata; class Aves; order Anseriformes; family Anatidae; genus Cygnus; species Cygnus atratus. The sequence continues at coordinate 3,340,912 of NC_066367.1, forward strand.
TGAGCTTCCTTCTGTCCATCTCCTTCCACATGTTCCTGCTTCACTGGCTTGCTCTTGCTTTGTGCTGCTCCTTCAGCTGCGACCAGGCAGCTGCCTGCATTTCTTCTCCTTCCTCTACCAGAACTTCAGCTATTGGATATTTTGGCTGAGACGGAGGCAACGCTGTTACCAGAACATTGTTCCTAACAGTCCTGAACAGTCTTCCTACAACTACACCTGCACAAGACATATTTTCAGATGTGCCTAATAATAAGTGGATGTCTGTATTTTTGAAGGATGAGGCATTAGAGGAATTTGTTCCTCCTGATGCTGGGTGCGGTGCTCTGTACAATACGTGCAGGGTGATTGTCAAAGAATCACAGGAACTTTGGAGTGCCTTAGCAGTAATCTCAAGTTGCTTGAGAGAAGTGACAAATATTTTATTTAAATGGCCTCTTGCAAGAATCCTACTTTCAAATGTGTCTGTGTCATATCAGTCCCTCTGTACAATACCAACTGCCTTTTTTATATGTCAGGTCTGTAATTCCGTGTTTGCGTTGCCCAAAGCCACATTTACACCATCCTTTTGTCAGTTTGATTGAGACAAATGCAGAAAGTGACAGATGGGTTAATGGCCCTACCACGGTGTCATCACATCGCTGCAGGAAATGGCATCAACATGCAATCATGGCAAGATGTACTATTACACTTCATTTGTCTCTAGAACAATTTTGGAGAATCAATGGGTGTCCCATGGTTCAAGATCAGCCGTAAAACTGCATGTCCCACTCCTCCGAGTTGTTCATACATTATTCCCTGCTTTAGCTCCCGCAACTGAATCTTGAGCCTTAACTCTGCCTCTGCCTCTGGAGCTGGCCAAAAGTCAGAGCTTCAGTTTTTCAGAAAGTTTTGTTTGTTTCAGTTCAGAGAAAAAAAAAAAAAGTATAGTCTTTTAAAAAAGAAGTAGTAGTTCACTCTAGGTCCCAAACCAGTTTTGCCCAGGAACCAGGAGCATCTTTGCAATTACTGTTGCAGGTGCTTGGTAGAATTCATATTTTTGTAACTTTCTGTGCTCCCCCTGTCCTTGGGTTCAGTGGGCATTCAACAGCTGGCAAAGGAGGATCCTACAGACTTTCATTTTCTTACAGGACTTTTTGTCTGTAAAGAAATCTTTTCTACTGGTACTGCACACGGGGGCACATAGCCGCAGTCCTGTAAGATGAAGCCATTTATTTGCATTCTGAGTTCCTCTCAGAATAAAATCATCCTCCCAATCTTCAAAACTGTTCCCATCCTCTACAGAGCTCTGCTTTCTCCCTGTGTCATTCTTCGCCTCCTAATTATAGCCTCCTGTCGGTCCAGCATCGCCTCTTCTCCTGTACAAAATTCATCCCGTGATTCTCAGCTGCTTGTAGTGATTCTCCTTCTCACCCCACCAGTCTCAGACCTTCTCTGCCTCACTTCACGTCACTTTAACAGCCCTTTAGGAAAGTTTGTGCTGCTTGCCATAGGCAGGTTTCTGCCCGGAGACTGGTCCCCTCAGTGCTTTCTTAGCCACAAGCTTCCTTAGCTCACTTTTCCGTCCGCCTCCTTTTACACCGCTTCCCTCTCATTAAACCCCTCCACAATAGAGTGCTGTGGTATTACACATCTTCTGCGAATAGCAAGGCATTTCTGTGAAAATGCATTCCAAAACAAATTGTAGTGCATTGTATAGGAGTCATAAAATAACATTCACTGGGGGAAGCAATTACTTGCTCAATAATGTCCACAACATTCAGCTCTTCAGCTTCTGGGGCTCAATAATGCCCACAACATTCAGCTCTTCACCTTGTAAGGGCAGAAGGGTATGTTTCTTAGTAAAATAATTGTATTTTAATTTGGAACATCCTCTTTCACTAAACATGAAAACTATACAAACCTGCATGAAAGCAGTCTCATCGTGCTCATAAGAAAAGTGTGGACTTTTCTCATTTAATTTATTTTGAGAAAATGTATTTCCTGTTTCTTTTCAAAACTGTGATTTCTCGACATGGATGCTCAAATAAATTAGACTTCTTCCTGTCTGAATCACGGACACAGTATAGGATTAGGAGAACACAAATTGCACGTCGTTTTTGTGGAAGTGTGGCTGTGGCATGCCATTCTTTAAAGGTGTGTTTTGTGTTTTTTTTTTAATTATTTTTTCAGGTCTTCTGTGGATTGACTTGTAAACAAAAAATTTAAGTCCACTTGCATTTTATGTAGACAAATTTAACCATCCTTTCTTCAAAGGGCAGGTGTCAGCAAAATGACAAGATTTAAATGGTTCCCAGTAAGAGTGCTGTGTCCTGACAAGTTTGGTTTGATGGTGACATTCAAAAAAAACTTCAAAATATTAGAAGGTGTTCAGTAAGAGGCTTCTTATTTCTGGCCTCTTGGTTAATAATCTGGAATTTCCCCTTGACATTAATTTGGACCACAAGCAGTGTGCAGTCCCCTCGCTATCTAGCAGGGGGCACAGCGGGCTTCGACCTTTGTGTGATGCAACCTTAGTGATGGGCCAGGCCAGCCAACAAATGAAAGCAAATTGAAATTGGATTGTGGTTTTCTGTCAAGATTGCCCACTTAGCAATGTGTAAAGCATTAAATACTTCTGCAGCACAAATGATGTGCATGTTTTCTCAGTGTAAGTACTGAAAAAGCACAGACAGGAGGCAAGAAAATGTCTTTTTATGCCTCTATATGTTTTTTTTAATAAAAAAAATCTTTGTAAAATGTGTTAAGCACCACCAAGTTCCCAATCAAAAAAGCCCTTAGAGATTTTAGTATGGCATGCACACATATACATAACATCTTCTGTGTAGAGCTGAGTAGTTTTTTGTTCTTTTCCCCTTTCTCCATTTTTTTTAAGCCAGTTTGGTAATCCAACCCGCCTCAGTAAGGTCATAGCAATCTACCAGCATCCACGTGGAGCTTTCCTTTGGCAGGGTAAGAGTCTGTGAGATGAGCTCTGATTAACAGAGACAAAAAAAAATCAATATTTATGTTAAGTAAATGATGGTTGGCAAGTAGATGGGGAAATGTCCAAAGTTAAATGTAATTGATCCATATAAAATGCAAGTGGAAAAGCGAAACTCTGACAAATTTTTGGGGGGGTCATAAAGTCTGAGCAAGGAGCAGCTTGCTGTGAGCACCTCTAAAATGTCTGTCTTTATCTTTGACTCACCCTTCCCAATGAAGCATCCTACTGCTGTTTTGAATTTGTCAAATTCAAACCATGTGGGAGCCCCTCCTCGGCACGGAGCACTTTTCCCTTCCCCACTAATGCGTTGCCTGTCACATAACAATACCCCATTCAGATATTTTTTGCTTGAAATCAGCTCAAGTACACTCAATACAGATATGCTCCTTTTCAATCCTCTCATAGAAAGAATTTTCATATAAGCTAATCTAGTCCTAAGCAGTAAATATATATGTAATCTGTATGTATATTATATAGAAATATTTGACCTACATTTTCTTATCCAGAATTGCCCTTCAGTGAAGTGATATGATGTATGAAGATGGGTTCTGTTAAAATTTTCTTTGTAGGATTTTCCAGTAAGAAAAAGGCTTATTGTTGCTTGCTAAACCTGGGAGAAGGGATAACGTCTTTCTTTAAACATTTTCGAAACAGGCACCCTCTAGCACGAGGAGCAGGAGAGCTCCAGGAAGAATGATGTAAGGTTAAAAGGAGCAAATTTTTCCTGCAGATGTTTCAGTAGGTGTGTGTAAGAGTGACTGCTGAAGAAAGCAAACACATCCCATTGCTGGAAGACTGGCAGCAAAATATGTAAAATCAGACTATTCAAAGCTTATGATGGAAAATGGTGTGGTACTGACACTTCGCTGGCTGCGACCTTCTGCTAAGAGCACTCAAAATGCATATGCCACCAGATCTAAAAATAAAGGATAGAGAATTGGCAGGGTGCTCCCTGGAGTCTAAGCCATGTAACGCCATGTCGTTTGTAACCTCATGGGTATTTGTCACCACAATCCTGTATGAAGGACAGACGCTGTGCAAACCCTTAGTAATGCGTTGTGGTTGTGGGGGGGTGAGTTCAGTCTGATGTCCCTGTTCTTCCCTGAATCTGTTGTGGGAAACTAGCTGATACTTCAAGGGGCGCATGATAACGTCTGCCATGAAGTATGCAAGTACTTGATTACAGCACATGCCTGTACTTGACAGTTTCATTGACAAATTTGTTAATAAAGCTATTTTCTCTTTGTCCCCACCTCCAGGGTATTATGAGCTGCTCGTGCTGCAGGAGGACAGCCAGCAAGGCCCGCACGCTGAAGGGGAGCACCTTGTTTGCCATCTCATTCATACCTCTCAAGTTTTTGAAGATGAATTATGTATCAAAGATGCTTCTTTGGACAGTAGATGTCATCTTTAATTATTCCTGACTTGTTTTTCCAGTGCAGCACATGGCGAGTTTCTTAAAGAGAGTAAAGATGCTTTATCTTCACGATACCAAAGAACAGACTGAAGAAAAATATTTTTCTACTTAACTTGCATGCTAGCCATGATGAAAGGCAATATTCTCCTCCTAGATCCATGCCACAGATTCCTGCTCAGATGTTTGGCTACCCACATGTGGGAGACTCCCGCTAGCACCAGTAGGAGCTGAAATCAGCCAGACTGATACTTCTGGATGCTGAAGGTCTTTTTGTAGTGTGCACACACTGTAACAGACTCAGCAAGACGATATGCAGTATAATCACCATCTTGGCAATGAGAAGGAAGAGGTGTGAGGGGACTTGGAAGTTAAAATACTCCCTTCCTTGGGCTCAGGCATATGTGAGAGAGGAGGAGCATGGTGGTAAGGCTTTACCTGCATTCAGTGTGTGCATTGAGCTCACCTGTTTGAAAACCAGCCTAAGATTTTTCTGTTAATTAAGTACTCACAATGAAACTTCACTGATGCTTCAGCTGCATGCCACCTCTCTGCAGAGCAGGGAAACAGCCTGCATTTACAAAGCAACAGCATGCAAAAATACCAAAACACAAGATTGTTTTTTTAACTAAAATTTACATTACATACAACTTTATGGGAACATTTGCATAAGAAATATATTGTTTGCAGAGACATTTCTTTTAGAACCTTAACATGTGTAAAAACTTGAATAAATGCATATCTAAAGAAGCCCAGTCATTCACAGGCTCCCGCAAGCATCCTTAAATGCCATTGTGAGGAACCACCACCACGGAACATGCTCTGTAATTACCATGGAGAGATTATTTGGGCACCAGACAATGCAAAACTGGACCTGCAGCCATCAGTCACTGCATAGCTATCGACCTGGAATTAGGCAGCTTCTAATGGGTAAGGATTGCAGCCTCTATGCAGGGAAAGGCACTTCCTAAGCGCTCATTCCCATGCCTGTCCTCCAAAGCACCTAATAATGGAGCGAGGCTGAGATAGGGCTGGGTCAGGCTTGTGCACCAATGCAGCAATAACTGCCGTGAGCAAATGTTTTAGTGAGCGGTTTGTGAAAGACAGTTGCAAAAATATTCCCTGATAAAACACCAACAGCTCTTGGATACAGGGATTCATTTATCAGGATAAACTTCTTCTCCTGAAGTCCAAACCTACACATGGGAGATGGAGAGCATTTTGTTTTTAACACAGGAGAATCATTTCCCCCTTCCACCTGGAAGCAAGCGCTAAATTGCTGCCTGCAGAGCTTCACCTGGGAGCTGAATTACCCCCACTGGTTTTGTGCTGTCGCCAAGGCTACAAATGAGCCACAGGTGGGGTGGCTGGGGTCTCGCAGCAGCTCTCAGACAGCAGGTTCTGTCTCCCTTCCCTGCAAGAAGAGAACACTGAACAAGAGCAAGCCGGGGCTCCTTCTTCTCCCCCAGCAAGCAAGTAAGAAGCTTTGTGCTCGATTAATTGATGCAGGCAAAGCAAGTAGCATTAATGTTTCCCATGTATTGGGGAGTGTGTTCTCTCCTAGCATGAGCTGAGGTGCTGTATTTCCTGTTCCTGATCCGTGTTAGGGTAAAGAACAGGTGCAAGCGGCTGTCTTTGTGCTGCCTGTATGATAACGTTTTTGGTGAAAAAGATGATGCTTTTGGAGTAGAGAGTGAACTTTGAAGGAAAGATTATTATTCTTAATCATGTTAGAGTGGTGTGCTTGGGCCTGTTCCCAGAGGTCCTCAAAAAAGCAGGCCTCTGAGTATGTAGCCTATGGTCTCAAGCAGCAGGCTGGTGTTTGTTGGGGTGTGCATCTCCAAACCTTCGCTGCTTTGGGCACATTAGGCAGTGGGGCTCCTCGAGCTGCTCATGAGTTTATCCTTTTCTTTGCCTGCTACAGCTAAGGGAAACGTGTTGGGCAGGCTGCAGGGTTTGGTCAGCTTTAGTTACAGTTTGGGACCGAGGTGTTGATAAAGAAGCTGTAACAAACATCACAGCTGCCCTATTTTCCAGAATCCTGTTTCTTGTGCTGCAGGGCACTCCACGGGGGGGGAGGTTTCTTGGTCAGCTCCCAGGGAGCTCCCAGCTCCTGCTGATGACCAGGAACCTCACTGGTGGGCTATGCTCCGCTTATCCGTCCTGGTCTGGCATGGGGAAACCAAAGCTGAATACCCACAAAGCAATTACTCATTGTGCTCCAGCTGGCTGCTGAGGAAGCGTGTGCTGCTCACAGTGGAAGTATTGAGTTCTCCTCAAAATACCAGCCTAACATTTCTTTAGGTGTCAAGTCTGAGGAACCCTGCTAGCTCTTTTTCTGTTTGCTTTGTCGAAACTTACCTTTTCTTTTTTTTACAATTATGAGTCACGGTAAAGGTTAGTTTTTTTTTTTTCATTTTTAAGGCATACTCTGTATTTCTACTTGCTTAATGATACAAGTAGGCCTTTCTCTTTGATTTCTCCTTCCTTTTATGTTTCTCTGCTTGTGACTAACAGTCTTTTAATCTGCAGCTTTCCCTCCATATAGGTTGTGCCTATGTCACACCATACATATACGCTGTTCTCTGAACCTTCTTCGGTATTTTTCTTTGTCACCTCTGACATCCTTATTTACTGCCTTCTGGTTTGGGATGCTGTCAGTAGCTTTTTCTTGGATTACTCAGAGAAAATGTGGAAGCCATCAATACGGGACTGTTTGAATGTGGTTTCAAAATCTCTCTCTGTGACCAAAAAGCCATCTATTCTTTACAGACGCTTGTTTGTTTGTTTTTAATTACTGATTGATGAAACTGCGTGGCACTTAGCTTCAACGACAATCTGCTGCAATGTGAGATGGGGGAAAGCACATACTTCAGTTACCTGTTTTAATAGCGTATATCTGACCTTTCTTTTTTCCTGTGGATTTTGTGCTGTTTCTGCACATCTGTGTTCTCTGCCTTTTTATGATCTTGTGGTGTTTCATGTGCTGCTGCTTTTCATATTTTATTTCCCTATATGGAGCGCCTGAATTTGTTTTCAGTTCTCCTAGAACAGAAGTCTGTTATCCATACTAATGGAGACCCGCAACAAACCTTTCCTGCCAAACCATATTTACTGTACATAATGTATTTTTCAGCAGTAGTTGTTTTGAGTTTTAAAAAAAAAAAAAATCTCATTTTCTTAATTAACTTTTTTATTGAGGGTTTAATGCATGTTCATTACAGAAATTGCAGCTCTCCTATGACAATTGACTGTAAAAAATTTCTTTGTGGGGTTCCTTATTTATTGTGCCTTAGTGATATTTTTTTTTTTTTCTTCAGATCAAATGCACTCAGTTTGGTAGTAAAAGGCTGGTTTTGTCTTTCTACCTGGCAGCCCTGCACATTCAGCGTGGGCTCTTAGGCTGGGTTTTCCCCTTGCCATGCAGCAGCATCAGCAGGGCTGGCTGCACCTTCTGTTCACACCTGCCTCGCCGGTGGAGCAAACAGGGTGGCAAGCAGCTCCCCAAATTTGGTTTGCCCAGCACTGTCTTGGCTCTAGAAGGACTAGTGAAGAGGGGCACATTGCTTTTCTCTTTTTGCTGTAGTTACCAGCACACCTGTGCTTGGGGAATGGGTCTGCTGGACAAACAAGCAGCTGACATCTTCACATGGTCATATCCTGAAAAGCAGCCGTGCTTCCAGCCAGGAAAATAGATCCGTTTGGCATGGGACCACCACAACTCCCAAGCACCAAGAGGTCCCTTACCTAGAAGCTGCGGTGGGTTCTGGTGCAAGACTCACGTCGCTGCTTGACGCAAACAAGCATGGGGCACCTGCACTTAAATAGAAGGCACAAGTACCCATCGTCTGGGCGAGGTATCCTCATCTGGGTGCTCTGTTTAAAGCTGCCGTAGAATCCCAGCGTGTTTCACCCCTCTGCTTTTTTTCCTGCCACATGCCTTTTTGTTTGTTTTCCATCTTAAAACGTTGTCACACAGTTGCTCTAAATGAGCTTACAGGTTTATGAAATGCCATTACAGTCTATTTTGTCACAATGCCAGCGTATTGCTCCTTTTGGTGTAAAGGTTAAGAATTTTATTTTTAATTGCTTGTATTTGGCTCTCTGGAACTGTAAATCTGCAAGTAGAAAGACCAGCAGAAAAACACGGAGAAGTAATTAATAACAAGTGGGCTTCTCAAAACATAAGGAAATGGTGTCATTTTAATGTTAACATACTGAGGATATGAATAAAATGCACCAGGGAAAAAAGAAAGGCATTATCTTATGCTGCTCATTTGAGGTGCACTGGATGTGAATAGCAGCATTACACTTATCTCTTGAAGTACGAGATTATCTGCTCATGTCCCAAAACTGTAGTTCCATCAGTTGCCAGAAATGCTTGGTGGCAGAGCGGGAAATAGCATGTTTAAAAAACTAATAATAATAATAAAAGGGCAAAATAGAGGAGTGTCTCCTCACATGGGGCCTTGCCTGTGTGCAGCAGTCTGTGAGCTCAGGGACTTCCCAAGCTTTAGAAGTCGTCCCGTGTCTATACATTTGAGAGCTGTGGTATATTTCCTTTAACTATGTGTCTAATTTGGAAATTGCTGTATGTATTTGGCCTTCAGACCGCATATACATCTCTTCTATATTCTATTCTTGTTTTCATCCTTTCTTGTAGTGAAACTTCTGTGTTCATGGGTTAATTATCTGCATGTAGCAAGGAATGAAAGTCAGGGATCTGTGCTGATATTCTGAATAAAAGTGAATTTTCTGAGTAATTGCTGAGAGAAGTTAAGGAAAAACTGGACTTTGTGCTTGGGCAGACCATGATCACTCCTTTCCTGCCTTGTGATGCAGATGAAATAAGCTGGTATTAAGAAGCACAGCCTCCCCGATGACTGGGGAGTCCGTATAGTGCCAGTTGAGTGTCTGACTGTGGTTTAATTGAGTGCCACCTCCCAGGGACTGCAGATATGCAGGCTGAACTTCCAAAGCACCAAGAACAGCATCGCTTCCCCAGTCATGCGTTCCTTCTCCTGTGCTGCTTCCATGCTTGGCTGCCCTGATCCTGAGCACGGGCTGGAATCAATGAGTGGTCTCCCGTGGAAGACCGCAGGATGCAGAGGACGTCATCTTTCCCTTTTTCCTGCTGGAGCTGCAATTGTTGTGGCTGTGAGTGAGCAGATCTCTCAGAAAATACAGGTGGGAGATCTTTATGGAAATGCAGTCCCAGAAATTGAGAACACATTTTTTATTTAATCTCCTATAGTTGCTAAACAGTGGCTTGTAACTTAGTGGTCACAAAGGGGTGCATTACAGCAGGGGGAGTGAGATGTCTGATGAAGGACGCAGATCTGAAGTCTCCATGTTGACCATGGGGGCTCTCTTCCATGCTAGTACCCTATTCCAGTGTATTCACTGCTAAAGGCAAGTACACATGTTGCTTTGTTCACCTCATCCATTGCTGTACACCACTCTGTATGTCAGAAAACGTGGACCAGAGCGTTTGTAAAATTGGCTTGTGCATTAGCAGTTAAAAATAGAAATTACAGTGCTTTTGCTTTGTTTCAAGGTAGCATCGCTCTGAGGAGCAGCTTTCCAAGACTGCCTGAAACAGCTCAATCTTTTGGTGAAAGCTAAGACTGAAAGCGGTATGTTAATTAGCAGAGCAGCAAATCAATAAATGTATCTCTGTTGTCTCATCTGCTGTCCAAACAAAGGGTCTCAGTACTTTACATCTACATTTCCCTTTTTTACCGTACCCCTGCCCTAAGATGAAGAATTGAATGTATCGGTTTCACTTTCAGTTGTATGAAGGACAAATCAGAAGCTGCTGCTTTCTGTGGATACAGCAGACTGATGTATTAGGGAATTTTTTTTCTCAAAATGGTTTTCATTGGTGCAGCCAGATGAAGCAATTCCTTTTAGATCTATCTTTGCAAATAGGTCCTGTTGAAAAGGCTGACTGCTAAGACTGTTTGGCTCTCAGAATGAATCTTCCTTTGAAAAGTGTTTAAAGATTTAAGTTTAGCCCTAGACATCAATTTCCGAAAGCTTTTGGACTTCAAACAATAAGCTTAACTAGCCTATGGAATAACATGAAAGCTAATACAATGTCCAGCACATCTATTGAAAAAGCCTCTAATATCTTTAAGTGCCCAATTTATCTTTGGATTTAACTTTAAAACTGATGGAGTCTTTAAATGAGGAAAAAGTTCTTCTAAAACATAATCATAAGCTGCTCTAAAACACTGATCTGAACCGACTGGGACAGATTTAGTTTCTTACATACCTATTTGCAGCAAGATATCCTGCTTGAGGGGATGATTTATTGTTTCTGTCAAAAGAAGCTGCAGTTCCTCTTACAAAATTGTTAGAGACTGAGTCTAAAGGGATTAGCAGACTTTAAGTTTAAGCTTTTTAGTGTGTCATTTGGTTAATTTACAGCACCTCTTTTAGCAGCTGTGGAAATGGGCTGCTTTCTAATATGGTACCACCTATTAGTTTTATAGCAAATTTTAATTGCTTTACAGTTAGTATTTTTAATTCTTCTACCCACTCTGCTCTTTCCTTTCCAGAAGACAGGTCTTCAGCTGTGCAGCTCTGGTATATCTGCTTTCTCCTCACTTCTGTTCTTTGTTGCAACACATGTACTTTTTAGATGTGGATGGGAATGAGTGGGTTTGTTGGAGAGTAACAGCAACCATATACCTTCCTCAGGTGTCTCCCATGTCATCATGATAAGGAGACCATTGAAGACTCACCAAAATGTGGCCTTGTCCACATATCCATGCCAGTTTGTCAGGCTTTCGTGCTGGTTTAATTTGCATTAAGGGGAAAAAAGGGAAAGAAACAAGCTTTGCTCTTGTGTCATGATTGTTTAACCAGCACTGGTTTGTTTTAACTGTGCCCTGTTTCCTCTTTTAAAGGAGAGGGATTGCTATGTTTAGCCTTTCACTAGCTTTCATTCAGCTCTTGGCATAGATGTGCCTTGTGGGTTTCTTAACCCCGGTAGAAGTTATGAGCATTGCATTTACATGAGATCACTGAAAGAAAAAACTTTGAAGAATGAACAGTTCAGGTAACTTTTTTTCAAGAAGTCAGCTTAAAATAGATTTTTTTTTTACTGCTTTTAGCATTATCTACTAGAGTAGATAAAATCTGAATGTCACCGGTCTTTTTCAAGCATCCACGTACAAAAAATATATCTATCCATGATGTCTCTGAATACAATTTTTCCAATAATTATTTGATGAACATCCGTCATAAACTTGGTTGTCAGATGTGTATTGACCACTGAATGGAAAATTCAGTGGTTGCTTCTTATAGCCCTCATCTCTCCCAGCACTTCAGGTTAGTGATTGTTGCTAAACAGGTCGTATCTTGAGATGTTAGTTAATATTTTTACATGCTTAAAACATGTTTATCAGGCCCTCCCTATCTAGCCCTTTTCTGGGATTAAAAAGATGTCATTCTGAATCCCAGCTTTCTTTGGAAATGTTACAGAATTGTTTACAAGACCATGCTGGCATTAAATACCTGCATCTTTCCTTATCACAGAAGGTTGGTGAAATTAATTTCCTTTTCATAGACTCCAGTTAAAATATAGCTTATATAGTTTGTCATGATGTTTATTGTGAGTCACATGAGAAGACTTAAAGGTGTTATTTTTCAGCATTGAAAATGCCATTTGTGAGGCTCTGGTGGTTGATTTCGTGTGGTGTTGCCTTTATACAAGGGAGGTGGAAGAAAATTCTTGATCAGTTGACGGATTGTTTCTAAACTGTGTTTGTCCTTAATTTTACAGTTGCTAATAATGTTTTATAATGCTTGACCATTTTGTCCTTTAGGAACAGATTTTTAAAATTGCAGTATTAGAATCTTTTTCCCCCCAAACCTCATTTTTTAACATGTTTATTGTTTTGTTCTGTGGTAGCACAGTGTCATGATACGAGGGATAACCTTGATTGCTCCAGTGTCACTGGTGGCAGCGAATATATTTGCATAACCTGAGGAAATGTCAGTGTAATTATTAGCTATCAGGAAATATTACCCTAATACTCATAATGATTTCATAAATAATAAAGTTACAAAGAATAATAGGCGCTGTTTTCTTTTTTTTTTTTTTGCAATTTGCTAAACTAACAAACAAGTGTGCCCTTTGTAAGCGCTTAAATGCATGACTGAATCCATTCTTTCAATAAAAATGGCTAAATATCTACCTGTTCTTAAGGATGCTGTGAAGTGTTGTAGATATCAAATGTTTGTCTTAATACTAGGAAAAATGGTGAGGTTTTGAAGACTTTGGTGGTAGTTTGACAGATGTACCTGATAACCCCAAATCAATTTCTGTTGGGTTAGAATAATTTGACAGGTTTAGATGTTGATGAGGAGGGTGGGACCATTTTGCTTCAGTTATTCTGCCCAGCTATTCTAATTACTCTCCACTTAATTTAAAGAAATTGCTTACTGTATCTGATAATGAGTTAATTTGTAATTCAATTAGCGGCACCATTTGCAAGCATTTTATGTGAACAAAAACACCTGCTGAACTGCTCAGTCTGTGTTATACCTTGAAATGGCAAGATGAATTTTCCTCCTTGGGAATGCCAGGACGGGCAAGGCCAGGTCACATGACCATCCACAAAGATGGACCACTATGACCTGTCTCAAACACCAGTCTGATTTTACTCCTTATAAAGAGCTGCCAAATGGCAGTTTGAATGGGCTCTTTCCTGCAGTGTTTTCTGGAAGCTTGCCTTATTCAGTCACGTTGTAAATATGGAGCTTTCAGTTGCTGTAGGCGTGAGAGATGCATATGTTATAGGACAACCAGCTCAGCCCACTGCAATTGAGCAGTGTCCTTGTGGACGGGATGTTTTGATCTAGCTGTTACTGATGGGGTTCCCTCCCACTTCTCCAATACTAAAATGTTATGCTGTATTTGCTCCCCCCAGGTTTTGTGAAGACTTCTGGCTGCAATTTAGCAAAGCAGCTAGGTGCCCGTTTACTTTTCTTGTCTATAGTGCCACTGAAAATTGAAGGGTGTGCTGTAGAGCAGAGGAGCTTCTAAAAGCAGGCTCCTATTCAGACAAGACTATTTCGGAGGAAGAGAACAAAAATAAAATTGATCTCTTTATTGGCTATCTGCAGGCATGTTAGTGCTTCATAAATACACGTGATTCTGGGGCTTCTCTAGTGTTTCTGTATATGGAGCTTTGATTCTTAGCAATGCCCTGGAAGTACTTTCTTTCAAAGACTTTTTGTGACGTCTATGAGAATGTTGCCAAAGAACAGTTCCACCTTAAAAATAAATAAAATCTGCATATTAGTCACTTTCTGAAATTGGTTTGCAACTAGTTAATCTAATTAATCCAACATAAGCATGTTCCTTAGTTTTGTCAAGTTATTATGAAGCAAAGAAGGTGGATCATTTACTCAGAATACCTAAACAAAGGACAAACCCTTCGGTCAATAGATTTTCTTTGGTAGGCATGATGGTATGATCTAAAGTGAGGGTAACGACATGAGAGTAGAAAAGGCATGTCTGTATAAAAGTGGCATAACAGGAAGGGGACATAGGGTGTCATAACATTTAGTTCACTGGGAAAGGAAAGGACAGAGGAGGGAAGAGAGATCAAGTGTCTGTATTTCCTACTAGTGTGTGACTCAGGATGGGAATTAAGCCAAACAACCAGATTTAACGCTTCTAATCACTTTTTTTCTTCTAAGGTTCTTTTCTTCCCTTCATGACTAGCACCATTTAAAGAAGACCTAGCAGGCCAACGTTCATCTTAATTATTCTCTTTCAGGTTTGTGTGCACTCACAATGCCAAGTATTCAAGGCGATCCAATTTTTTCTGCCTTTGGCAAAGGGAATTAGATGCTTGCCCCTAACACTTATAGCTGATGTGCTGTATGTCCACAGCCCCACTGAAGTAAGGGTGGGTTACTTCGACTTAAAATGAGGGTATAGCTTCTGAATTTTTTAGGTAATTGTAATCACAAATACATGGTCATAGAGGCTAAGGGGAGGAAGGCAGAGCAGAGCTTGACAGGTGATTGAAGTCTAGTGTTATCTGTATCACTTTAAATATAAAAGTTGGTGGCTTGTTCAGTAGTGGATATACCACTGTGGATGTAGATGAGTCCTAAAAATGCAGACTGTTGCTGTCTGCATCCAGAATGGCACCAGTTGCCTCTTGGAACATTTTTTTCAATGAGCATTAGTATGAAATGACAGCCAGCTGGCTGTGTTCTTTTTGTTTGGTTTTGGAGCATTCGGGGGGGGGGGGGGGGGGGGGTGGAGGGGTTTGGAGGTTTTTGTTGTAGATTATTTCCCTGTGGTGAAATGTGGTTCCTAGGAATTGAAGCTACTCTAGTTGATCCCTGGCTCCTGTTATTTTATTGTCTTACTCTGTGATATGTATGAGAGCTTTTTATTTGTGACTTTTGGGAACAGTAAGCATCAAAACCCTAAAATTTCACTTCTATAATTGATGTTGGATACATTAAAATAGACCAGGCAATGTAAGCAAAA